>NW_017306412.1:2135580-2159557 GCF_000935625.1 Nanorana parkeri | reverse complement strand
TATATATATATATATATATATATCTTATATATACATATTTTTTTTTGTTTTCTGTTGTTGTTTTCTGTGTGAAAGCAGCGGTCTATCTGGGGACATGATGTTCCACTCAAGTTATGGTTGCTAGTAGAGCCCTACTCAGGAGAACTTACAATCTAAAATCAGATATATATTTATATCTGAATGTATATGGGAGATTATAATATTCATATGCAGTATTCTAGGTTAACCTGACTGAAAAGAAAGATAAACTGCTATTTGAATTTATATTTTTTAGTCCTGACCATAAAAAAATTATATTCATTAAAAAACACAACATTTTCCCAGTACTTTTAATAAAACTGGACTCTCAACATGGTTTTAATCTTTAACCTTGTTATGGTTATGGAAAGTACAGTATGTACCTGATGTTTGATTGCATTTTTGTTTTCTTACTACTGCTAATTGTATAATTTACAAATCTTAATAAATAAAGAGTTAATCAATGGGAAAAGGAGAGTCAAGAAAGAGGAGAATGCTAGTAGCATGGTTTGGACTATACCTCCAGCACAATGCAATACTGAAGATTCATGGAGATCTGATCCTCCCACAGCCTCCCCCAAGTATAATGTGACATGGGGTACACAATCTTCTCCTCCTATCTACCCTGTGGATGCTGACATCATACATCCTTTACATACTCTTCCCAACAAAATGGATTTAGAGGCCCTGATACCAACCAAGGCTGATTTTGAAGCATTTACTTCCCGCATTGAGGCGGCACATAAGCAAGAGTTTGCAGAAGTTCGCCAAGAAATATCTTCATTTTTTACCAGGATGACATTGGTGAAGTAATCGCATATTGATCTCATACAGAAACTGACTATTCTGGAACAGGCACACTCTTCTTTACAGCAACAGTTTTCAGATGCCCTTTTACAATTGGATGAGTAAGATAATAGAGGGAGGAGAAACAATATCAGAATACAGGAAATCCCTGAATCGACAAATGCTCCTGATCTCAAAGATACATTTTCAAACTCTTTTTAAAAAACCCACTGAATACTTCAATAGAAATTGACAGGGCCCACAGATCTTTGGGTCCCAGACAAATGGATCCTGCTAGACCACAAGATGTTCTCTGTAGAGTCCATTTTTACACCATCAAAGAAAAGATCTTGCAATGTGCTTGGCGTAGGGGTCCTCTGGACTTTGATGGTGCCCACATCCAATTACTCCCTTATTTTTCTCGACACACCCTTCATATAAGGCGACTATTGAAACCCCTTCTGGATGCCATACGGGCCTTGGGAGCAACCTACAAATAGGGCTTTCCTTTCCATTTAATTGTGCGCAAGCTGGATAGGTTGTATCTTATCTTGCTAGTGCTTTAAAGGAGACACAGATTTACTAGTTTTTGGTTGGCTAATGTGTTATTAATATAAGGAGCAATGTTTAATATTTAACATAATTTGAGAAATTGTGTTTCAATATGTGTCTATTCTTAACCTCAGAATGCTTTTCATTAGTTGCTATGGGGTACTGCACATCCATTCTCTTTCCAAACTGCTATCAGAATATTATGTATGCACACATATGATGAACCACATCATGAACACAGTCATTTTAAATCTTCATTGACAATTTAAATTACCCATTCAATTTCTGATTACATACAGTATAGCCTTCATCACTTGCAAGCAAATGTAAAATATAAAAACATATTTAGATTTTTTACACTACTTTTAAATAGATTGCTCAAATACTACAGAGATAGATTGATGATGGAAATATCACGGAATAATTTGCTAGAACTGTTATACTTCAATATTTCCTTAAGATATGTCCAAACTGCCCAAATGTGAAAATAAAAACAACTTTTTTTCTTAACTTCCTTTTCAGCATATTTTACTTTCAGGCAAAATAAGAAGTGATTCCATGTACAAGTTAATTAAAAAGTGGCACCTTTACACCAACATTTGCCAACCTTTTAAAAAATGTATAATAATAATAATTAATTAGTGATTAATAATTTCATATTATCCTTGTTGTATTGTTCTTAGCAGTCTTTAAATTGAACAATATGGACAAAGGAGAATTTGAAAATGGTTATATTTACTTTTCTTTCAGATAAGTTTCAATCAGAATCAGAGGGAAAAAAATGTAATTATGTAAGGCATACAGTACATTTTGGCATTGTAGAATTGTACGTTGTGTGAAAAGTAATGTCATGGATAATCCATAGCCAATAGTTTAATACGCAATTTAACAAATATATGTGTTAAAACAAACGTTCGAGTTGTCAGAGAGGTAACTTGACATTGCTAGATA
This sequence comes from Nanorana parkeri, assembly GCF_000935625.1. Classification (NCBI taxonomy): domain Eukaryota; kingdom Metazoa; phylum Chordata; class Amphibia; order Anura; family Dicroglossidae; genus Nanorana; species Nanorana parkeri. The sequence continues at coordinate 2,157,250 of NW_017306412.1, read as the reverse complement.
CCAACATCATCTTTGTTACGTGTGCTTGTGCATGAGTAACTTTAATGTGCTGGTTACCAAAACCAATGTATAATTTCATCACCTGCCATCCACACTGAACTCTTTCTTATGATTATAGATACTGAGACCCCTACACAAATTAAAAAACTGGAAAAACGGTGCTTTTATTGGGACGCGGCCACCTTCAAATTTCTTACATCCTGCAATTTGACTGAAGATATCTGAAAATAGGGTATGTATACATTTATTTTAAAATAAGGGTGTAAATGGTACTCCAAATGGGAGAAGGTACAGCAAACGGAGGAGGGGGAAACCTGGATTTGAGCTTTAACTATACAGACTTTCCTTGCTTAACGACTTACCTGCTTTGCGACCACTCACACTTACGACCGACCTCCGACCTTGCGTGTCAGCATCAGTGTGACGTCTTGCCGGCGGAAGTGATGTCCTCCATTTTTCACTACGGGTCCCGGTAACTATTTTATTGCCTGATGTACAGTACACTGTTCAGTACTGTACATCTGCAACACTATACAGTACTGTACTAATGCAGTACAGTACTGTATAGAGTTCCTCACTTAACGACCTAGTCGTAGGAACGGAACTCGGTCGTTAAGTGAGGAATACCTGTAATACAGAAAGTGGTGTCATTCCCTATATGGCAGAGCTGCATACATTTCAGTTGGTGGATGCAAATACAAACCATTTGGTGGGTAAAATAGCTCTTTATTTGCATTTCATCTGTGTATGCATATATAATGTATGGCATAAGATCAGGATTATAATTGTGAAGGAGAACTTTGGAGAAAAAAGGCAAGGCAACATTATTACCATTTAAATATACAATATATCATATAAGTTTAAGCTTGTTTAATAAAACCTATGTTTGCCTTTGCAATGTTATATCCTTTATTCTCTGTGATCATTTTTGTTATGTCTTTAATAACAATTTCCGTTCTTGAGACCACTGGCTTTCAGCCTTCAGGCTAAGCTCAGATGTTACTGGTTGCATTGGTCAGGCAGACCTAGGTTACATCTAGATTTGAATGAAATTAGTCCCATTGCTTTCTTTTTTAGAATAAAAAGCCACTATTTTAATCTATTCCAAAAGCACATGGCATACAGTGTATGTGTTCAAACTTAATTTAGTCAACAATGATACTCAGAAAATGGTTTGCCAAGCCATATATCAAAAACATTTTGTTTAACAGATATAACAGAACCTTTAAGGCTTTCTTTTTTGTTTATTGCCAGATGTTTCCATTTACCTAGTAATTTAACACATGGCTAAGTAGCAGTGTATAATGTTTAGCAATTATTTTAGTAAATACATGATGGCTTTTATTGCATGTACTTTGCCTTTATAGGAACCTTATAGAATTAGAAGGACATGCTTATTATTCAACACAATATGCACATTTCAAACAGAATAAGATTTCATTTTTGAGCATAGCTTTAAGCTTTTTCTCCTCTGTGCTGCTGTAGTCCAGCTTTTGAAGAGAAGGTGAACACAAAAATGTTACCTTTTGTTTTTCTTTTGATCGTTATATGTACCACGAGATTCCACGTCTGTCTCTTTGAAGCTCACACTATCTACTGTTCCTCTGTCTCTTGTTTTGCCTGGTAATCCCACTTGCCTTTACTTTCTTTTCAGCTTTTTTCATCTCTTAGAGCCTTAACTTTCCAATTCCTTCGAGCATCAAACCAAAAGTACATGACTTGACTGCAGCTATTTCAATGTCACAAAAATCTGCTCACTTTGTCATTTGCAGTCATATTTATAGGATTAAAAGAAAGAAAATGTCAAATTTATAATTAAATATTATAATAACATTTTTATATTTATGTTAATGTAATAAAATAATCAGTTCTGTTTCTGTGCATGCATATCTGTAAAATATCATTATGACTTTCCTCCTTTTTACTGTATATTTTCACAATCTGTTATTGATGAAAAATAGTTGTCTCTTTGATATTTCTATAACAGTATTTTCTTTATTATATTACAATTGTATGTTTTAATTGTGTCAGTCAGAAAATAGTATAAGATTTTAGCATATTGGCCTACTCAGTGTTGTATAGTGCAATATGTTGTCAGTTTCTCTTAAACACCATAATACAAAATAATTTTAATAAGAATTTTATAAGAACAACAAAAACTCAGGGTTTCATTTAAATAGTACTGTTCCTGAGTAGTAACATTACTGTTACTGAATTGTAATAGTTCCTTAGACAGGTTGTGGGCAAGAGCACAGTTATTGCCTAAGCCATAACACACAAATGAATGTGATGTAGTTAATTGAGGAATATTTACAAAGAAATGAAAATACCTTTTTTGTGTCTCTGACTTGCAGCAACACAAGGGAGTACTCAACTAATGCAATCCCTGTTTTTAATTGGGTTAAAGATTAATTTCAAATCCACCTGCCTGTGAAATCAGGTTTTGTGATTTAACAATAAAATATAGTGGTTCAAAGGGTAAACAATGTGCTTCTTCCCCTCCACTGCTTTCCTCATGAACAGAAGATAGGCCGCTTTCACATGCCCAGGTAGCAAGGATAACTTGCTACAAACTTGTGGCAGGGTGAAATTGTAATTTGTGTTAACTTGCTGCACATATTCCTGACAAGTTGTAGACTTGCAGAACACTTGCAACACAAGTTGTAGTTGACACTTTTTGAATTTGTAGCGAATTTGCTTGGCAAGTCTACAGCAAGAGTCCTGCAGGTCTTAACAAAAGCTCTGCAAGCTCGCTGGTCTGGAGACTTGCAATGCAGACTTGCTGTAATTGTACAACATAATTGTGAAGCTTGACAAGTCTGCAATAGTTTAGCAAATCATTTTCAAACTTGCAGCTCAATTGCTTGCTATGTGGGTGAGTGGTCCTATTGGGTCCGCATGTCAGTTTTTCAGCTGAACCCGATTGGATGCTCTAAGCAAGTTTATGGGCAGCCGTGTGTACACAGACAAGCATCCCTTTACAACCGGATAGCCCCGCCTCCGGCTCGGTACAGATACGGATGTCACAGCGGGGACATTCACTCCATACTGCTGTGATCAGGAGAGGATCTGTTGACGGATCAGGCTCGCCTGAGAGGGGCCTTAGCGTAAGGCCGCTTTTGCATGGGTGGTCTGATTTGAAGCACAAATATTCATCTATGGACAGCCATATCTAAATGGACATGCATTGGGGTAATCTGATGTGAATGGACACATGTCCACTTACATCGCAGCAGGTTCATTTTTTTCTCCTTTGTAAGATGGAGGAAAAAACTGGATAGATAAGGATGTCACAAGTATAGATCCCCTGATCAGAACTGACACACCCTGTGTGAAAAGGCTATTAATGTCAGTAACTTCTCTGCAGTGATTGGGTCAAGTCAGTGACATTATTTTGGTCTAATTGGAATGCTCTCCACTCCCAGAAGATCAGGGTGTGTTGAGGACTGTATCTAGTAAATGTATCTGGTTCTGGGATAGCACCAATACTTGTAAGCTAAACCTTGTTTTCAATTAAGGTATAATACTAATGGTGTCTTAACTCTAGTACGTTTTGCAATCCGAAATCTGTTTCGGAGTGTTGGAGAAGTGTAAGCTGTGCTGGGAGTTTGTCTCATTCTAGAAATTGTAAAAAGTGCTTAATGAACTTTTATGTTTGAGGTAAATTCTGTTTTGTAAGTCTACCCTAACAAGAGGGTCTGCAGTGGGTGACCATACATCAATGTTTTATGGGGTTGGAGTCCAAGTATTTTTTATCGGGAGATCACAGAGGAGGGTATTGAAAATTAAGCCTATCGTTTTGTTTTGAATTGATGGTTGCTATGGACAACATCAATTGCACAAAACTGTATTCTTGTTAAAACATTGAATATCTAATTGATTTAAGCACAATTTGCACCTTATTATACACAGAGAGGGACACTGCATCTAAGTACTATTACCTTGATCACTTTAGAATTTTGATTGATGGTTGCTATGGGCAACAGTAACTATACAATATTGTAATTTTGGTAAAAATGTGGACATCTTATTACTATTAGCACTATTTGCACTTTAACCTCCCTGGCAGTATGATTATGCAGGATTTTAGCATGCCAAATCGGTACATTGTTTTTCATTGCAATTTGTCGTTTTATATTGTAGCCCTGTAATTCTTAGTAAATCTTAGGAATAACTAACTAAATCTGTCCAAACAAGAGTCCAGTAGACATCCCGGGTATCATAAAGTTTGAAACACGAAACCATAAATTATAATATAATAATAATTAAGAAATTCTAATATAATAAATTATTTTAATATAATAATTTAAAAATGGTCCAGTAAATGGGAATTCTGGGGGACCTGCCTGATCCGTACCACTTTTGAATTTCCAGCCGGCTCCGCCCCCCGCTGTGACGCCTGAAAACAAAACTGAAAACCGAATGCTGGCATCGGCCAAGCGCACAGAGCAGAGGACACCGCGGGCTTGCAGGGACAAGGTAAGTGACACTTTTGGTACTGAAAATTAACCCGAGCCACACTCGGGAATACCGACAGGGAGGTTAATATATACACATTGACGTTGATTAATTTAAGACAAATAGGCATGTAAATAATTTTCCATTATTTACATGCAAGGAAAATATGATGATGATGAAAGTCAGCAGAGGTTCAGCTCATTCACTAACCTAAAGGAAAAGTATTTTGCAAAGTGGAAATTCCCTTGCATGTGAACTGCCTGTTTTCCTTTAGTAAATTAACCTTCGCACTATTGTTGGAAATTATTTTGACACATATAACTGCACAATTTTAAGAATATTTATTTGTTTTTGGTGAAAGCTCTACACACTGCAGAGTGTATGTATATATATATACCACAATACTCACTTCTTTCTGGTATTTGACAGAACACAATAACACTTCAAAATACTGTGCAACAAAATCATTAAAATGAGAGTGCAAATATTAATTGGTTATTCTTGGATCTGATGACCTGTGAAACATATCATGTTAGTTGCAAGACCACAGCAGAAGCAGTACAAATGATAACTGTGACTTTTGAACGGTGGGATCTAACTAAACTGGTGGTATTATTTCAGACACTGACAAGGAACAGGTGAGTGAAATGGCAGCCAAGCCAGCATGCTGCAAACCAGTAAAGTCAGGGTGGAACCCTGACACTTATGTCCCATGCAAGAAGAAAAGTCGACATTGTATTGCTCTATTGTTTTTGGGAGACACATTAGGGCCTCTGAAATTTCTGATGCAGCTCATTTTGACGTTTAGCCAGTTCTCAGGGTTTTACAATCAACTGGGATAAGTCAGTACTTCTAATGAGGAATTACCCATGTGCCTCCCAAATTGAGCTTGTTACTGTCTTTAAATATCTAGGCATACATATTTCTCAGAACCTCTCAGATTATATCCCACTTAACATTTGCTACTTCTGTCTAAATTAAAAATCAAAATGTACTACATGGTGTAAACCGCCTTTGACAGTGGTTGGCAGGGTAAACTTATTAAAAATTATATGGATGCCACAACACTTATATGTCCTACATAATGCTCCTTTATGGATTCCAAGTAAGATTTTCAGATCAATTGATACCATATTTAGAGCTCCCATTTAAAAAAAAACATACCAGGATTAAACTAACTACCCTTCAGTCACCTAAGGATGGCAGCGGACTTGCAGTGCCTAATGCTAGATTGTTCTTTTTAGCTTCAACATATGGCAGGGTGGGATACCCATAACCTGTTGGACCCCATACAGAGAGTGATATCTGCTGTGTTTCTGCTTATCTCGCTCTTGGAGGGAGGACAATTTAACAGATAGTTTCTTTTTTCCCCACCCAGAAACTTACCCAACTGTTATTTTTCCAGTGAGTGTACTTTACTCCTCAGAAAATTTTTAGGTGGGGATGCATAGACTCTCCTAACTGTAGGAAATGTAACCAGGGGATGGCACTCTCATAGATATGTTGTGGAGGTGCCTGAAATTGTTTAGGTATTGGAAGCAGATATTTCAGACTATATATGCTCTTTATGCACTCTCTCTTACTTTGGAACCTAAAATTGGTGACCTTGGTATTATGAATGACACCCAGATTCCAAAATCTTATAGCATTCCAGTTACTGGAATAACTCACCTAAATATGTCCAAACAAGAGTCCAGTAGACATACCCGATATGATAAAGTTTGAAACACGAAATTAAAAAATTATAATATAATACATTATAAATAATTTTGGATGCCATGGGCGTTCTAAAGGTTCCAGTCAGAAAGAACAGTAAAAGTGCAGACAGGGCACTAGACAAAGCTCTGATACATAAGTGTAATTATAGCAGATTACATTGCATTGTATGTATTCTGTGTAACTGTAATGTTTTCACTTTTGAATTTCCCGCCGGCTCTGCCCCCCGCTGTGACACCCGAAAACTAAAGTAAAACTCAGATGTCGGCCGCGTACAGCAGAGGACGCCGTGGGCTCGCAGGGACAAGGTAAGCAACACTTTTCTGTGCAATCCCGAGTCTGGCTTGGGGTTACGTTTCTTGGTACTGAAAATTAACCCCGAGCCAGATTTGGGAATACCGCCAGGGAGGTTATTATACCTAAAAGAACTCAATATCCAATAATATTCTGTGCTGAATAGATCCAGATTTTTTTTTGTAACAGAGCTAGTTAGAACTAGCTCCTGGTGAGTCTATTCCACATTTTCACAGCGCTAACTGTGAAGAATCCTATCCGTATGCAAGGGCTAAACCTCTTTTCCTCCAGATGCAAAGAGTGCCCCTTTGTCCTTTGCAGTGACCTTAAGGTGAATAATTTGGCACCAAGCTCTTTATATGGACCATTTATGTAGTTATACATGGTGATCATGTCCCCCCTTAATCACCTCTTTCAGTGCAGCTAACCTTACCTGGTGCCCAAAACTGAACTGTATATTCCAGATGAGGTTTTACTAATGCTTTGTACAGGGGCAGGACTAACACCACAGGGGTCCACCTGCTAAACAACTCCAGACAGTCATAGCAGGAGCCTGGCCAGAATGTAATTGTCCTGTGCTCCTTCAGAGTACAAAGGGAGATAACGAGGGTGGGGTGCTGACAGTCTTTTGATAACCAAGTTACACAGTATAACATAATTAACCCCTTCGTGACGGGAGACGTACACTGTACGTCCAGCCACAAAGGGACCAAATGACTTGTCACGTACACTGTACGTGACGAGTTATTTGCTGCTTTAGAGGGCTGTTAATCGCTGAGAATCAGCTTTTAACTGATCACCATGTCGTGACATACGGTATGCAGGTATTTAATTGCATGAGGACAGGGACATCCAAAACAACAAAGTTCAAAAGAAAAACCGACAGAAAATCTCAAAGCAATAAAAAGATGACAGTCAGGCATTGTAACGTTCCTCCCTGCCGTGCCGCGTCACGTGTGCGTTCCAGCGTGGAACGCAGCAGCGGGAGAAGCCGCAGAGGGGTTCCTCCTACATCCGGGAACGTACGGTGCGCTCCACGCTGGAACGCGGAAGTACGCCGCGGCCGCGTGACGTCACGGCCGCGGCCTATTTAAACTGAAACCGAATGATGCAGGGTGTTCACTATTGGGTTTCTCATGCCCCAACACCCTGGAACCTCGTTCTCCAAGCAGACTGCCTCGCCAGGACCTAACGGAGGACTACCCTACTGCTGAAAGAAGTGACTCCTGTCACTACTGATCCACACCTAAAGCACAAGTACCTTAAAGCCTTAAGGGGCTTCCACATGTATGGACTACCTAGACGTTTACATCAGTACTAAGTGTATGCTTATAGGACTGGACTGCCTACCGCCTATCTTATATGAGTATATATGCATGTTTCTGCGTAGTATGTCTCTCCTTTACGAAGACACCACCAAACAGTTGACGGCGGAAAACGCCATAAGAATTCTGAAACAAGGCAGGAGACCGGTGGAAGACTACGTGGCCGAATTAACCCGCTGGTCTAGAGAGACTGAATGGACAGATGTCAGTCTACGAAACCAGTTCCGTATAGGCCTCTGAGAATCGTTAAAAGATGAGATCGCCCGTGCGGATCTGCCCCCCACACTCGACGCTCTGATCCAAAGAGCTATCACCATGGACAGAAGACTGAGGGAAAGACGAGCAGAACGAAGTTCGGGATACTACCACTCCCCTGCTGGCAGAACCCCTTCACCCCCGGATGAACCTATGGAAGTAGGGGTGGTCCGAGGACCCCTGACACGCGTTGAAAGATCGCGCAGACGCGAGAAGAACTTGTGCCTCTACTGCGCAGCTCCAAACCATACCGTCTCGACTTGCCCCTTAGTGAGGAGAAAATCGGAAGGTAATACCCTCGGTATTTGTAAGATGTCTGCTTCCGCTTCGTTACCCCCTAACTACATCTATCTCTCTTTAACCCTGCAGTGGAACCAAGAGAGGAGAAGCGTTGAAGCCATGATCGACACCGGTGCTTGTGGGAACTTCATTGATCAACGGCTTGTGGCTCTGAATAAAATCCCTCAAGTTAAAAGAAACCCTCCTTTGTCTGTGTCTTTCTTAGACGGTACCACCGCTCCTTCAGGACCCATTCGGTTTCAAACTCAGCCACTACTGGTAACCTGCGGGGACACTCACAGCGAATTCCTGACCTTTGATGTCATATCCTCCCCGGTTTTTCCCATAGTACTGGGTCTCCCCTGGTTGAGACTACATCATCCTTCCATACTATGGGAAAAACACACTGTTGCGTTACACTCTCAGTATTGCACACAGACGTGTTACCCTGTAACTCCTCTGATTTACATCGGAACGCAGGAAGTTCCTCTCCAATACCAGGAATTCTCTGATGTGTTCTGTGAAAGGTTGGCTGAGTCTCTTCCCACTCATAGACCATACGATTGCCCCATTGACCTGATTCCAGGCAGCATCATTCCCACAGGTAGGATCTACCAGCTCTCACAGCCTGAACTGGGTCATCTAAAAAAATATCTAGACGATAACCTCCGAAAAGGATTCATTCGTCCCTCAACCTCGCCTGCCAGCGCGGGAATGTTTTTTGTGAAGAACAAAGACGGAACCTTAAGACCAATCATCGACTACAGAGCCCTAAACAAAGTGACCATAAAGAATCGTTACCCTCTTCCACTAATTCCGGAATTGATTGAGAGGTTACAAAGTTCCACAATCTTCACCAAACTAGATCTGCGTGGTGCTTAAAAAGGTAAAAAAGGGGGATGAGTGGAAAACGGCTTTCAGGACCCGATATGGGCTTTTTGAATACAACGTCATGCCTTTTGGCTTATGCAACGCCCCTGCCACTTTCCAACATCTGATAAATGATATCTTCAGGGACTTACTGGATGTCTGTGTAGTGGTTTACCTAGACGATATCCTGATTTACTCAGAAGATCTCGAAACCCACAGAAAACATGTGCGCTGGATTTTAGCCCATCTCAGGGCACACTCTCTTTACGTGAAAGTTAAAAAAATGTGTTTTTGAGCAGAACACCATAACCTTCTTGGGATACGTCATCTCTCCTTCAGGCATTCAAATGGATCAGTCTAAAATCCACTGCATTCAACAGTGGCCAGTACCACGTACAAGGAAGGCTTTGCAAAGTTTCTTAGGATTCTCTAACTTTTACAGGAAGTTCATAAAGAACTTCTCCACTATCGTGAAGCCCCTATCCGCTTTAACCAGTACCAAGAACGCCTTCTCATGGTCGTCCGAGGCCCAAGTCGACTTCAATCTTCTAAAATCCCGTTTCGTATCTGCCCCATCCTACAGATACCCAACCCGGAATACCACTATGTCTTGGAAGTCGATGCTTCGCAAGTTACTATCGGTGGGATCTTGTCACAACGTCTTGGGGTGGCAACCCCTCTACACCCAGTCGCCTACTTCTCCAGGACTCTCAACTCCTCGGAACAAAACTATCCCATCGGAGAGAAGGAGTTGCTAGCGATTAAGGCCGCCCTCGAGAATTGGAGACACCTACTGGAAGGTACCAAATTCCCTTTTACAATCTTCACTGACCACAGAAACCTACAGTATCTTAAAACCTGCAAAACTCTATCAGCCCGGCAAGTTCGGTGGAGCCTGTTCTTCGACCGCTTTGACTTCATCATCTCATACAGACCAGGGTCCAAAAACGGGAAAGCCGATTCACTCTCTCGCATGCACGAAGACAATGCGATGACAAGTAGAACAGTAGAAAGGCATCATGGCACACTCACAAACTAGCATGTCGACAGTACCCTTCAAGCAGCAAATAAAAGACAGTTTACCCACAAACCCCGACCACGTTCCTCCGGGCCTCATCATGGACGAGGAAGGGTTCTTATTTAAAGACACCAAATTATATGTACCACCCGAGACGCAGATGCCTCTAATTCAGCTTCTACATGATGCTCCTTTGGCGGGCCATCCGGGAATAACTAAGACTCTAGACCTCCTCAGTAGGCATTTCTGGTGGCCTCGCATGAAAGAAACTGTAACCTCTTACATAAATACCCACCAGATCTGCATCTCTTGCAAGCGTGAAAGACGCCCACCCTACGGTCTGCTCATTCCACTTGAAATCCCAACCAAACCATGGGAGTATATCTCCCTCGATTTCATTGTCGAATTACCCGCTTCTCAGGGTCATAACACAATAATGGTTTCTGTTGACCTCCTCACTAACATGGCACACTTCGTTGCGTTAAAGAAACTACCCTCTTCGAAGGAGACCGCTCAATGCTTCCTCACGCACGTTGTCAAGTTACACGGTTGCCACTCGAATCCTATCAGACAGGGGAACACAGTTCGTATCGAAATTCTGGAAGGCACTCTGCTCAGCCCTGGACATCGACCATAGACTATCAGCGGCTTACCATCCCCAGACCAACGGACAAACGGAAAGGGTGAATCAATGCCTCGAACAATACCTGAGATGCTATACGACTCACCTTCAAGACAACTGGGTTGAGTTGCTTCCACAAGCTGAATTCGCCTTTAACAATGCCACCAGTTCTTCCATGGGGCTCACTCCCTTTTTTGCCAACTATGGATTCCATCCCAACCAGCTACCCGCCAGTATGTTGTCCTCCCATGTACCTTCTACGGCGGACTATGTGTCCACGCTACGCCAAACCGCTGACCTACTCCAGAGCAATCTCCGACTTGCCCAGGACAGGCAAAAGAGATTCTATGACCTCAGGAGGCGTAAACCGCCCGACTATCAAGTTGGAGACAAAGTCTGGCTGTCCACCATAAACCTGAAAGTTGACACCCCATCCAGGAAACTGGGAAGGCAATTCATCGGACCTTTCAACATAGTGAAGGTGATCAACCCGAACGCGATGAAACTCGAACTCCCTCCGGCGCTGAGGGTACACCCCTGCTTCCACGTTTCCTTGCTGAAGCCATTCCGGCCTGACCCATTCCCGAACCGGCTGCCTCCTCCCTCTCCCCCTGTACAAGTGCAGGGTGAGACCGAATACGAGGTGGGCTTGATTCTTGATTCCAGGAAACGCAGGGGCTGCCTCCAGTACCTCATCCGTTGGAAGGGGTATGGACCTCTTGAGGATTCGTGGGAGAGTGACCGGGATGTTCATGCTCCCCTACTGAAACGGAGGTTCCATAGGAGGTATCCCTCCAAACCTTCGTCCTCGAGGAACCCCGGTGCGGTTCCCTTGGGGAGGGGGTACTTTAACGTTCCTCCCTGCCGTGCTGCGTCACGTGTGCATTCCAGCTTGGAACGCAGCAGCGGGAGAAGCCGCAGAGGGGTTCCTCCTACATCCGGGAACGTACGGTGAGCTCCACGCTGGAACACGGAAGTGCGCCGCGGCCTCGTGACGTCACGGCCGCGGCCTATTTAAACTGAAACCGAACGATGCAGGGTGTTCACTATTGGGTTTCTCATGCCCCAACACCCTGGAACCTCGTTCTCCAAGCAGACTGCCTCGCCAGGACCTAACGGAGGACTACCCTACTGCTGAAAGAAGTGACTCCTGTCACTACTGATCCACACCTAAAGCGCAAGTACCTTAAAGCCTAAAGGGGCTTCCACATGTATGGACTACCTAGACATTTACATCAGTACTAAGTGTATGCTTATAGGACTGGACTGCCTACTGCCTATCTTATATGAGTATATATGCATGTGTGTATCTGTTAGGATCCAGAGCGCCTCCAGGTGGAGCTGGAGCTGAGCCCTGTAGTTCCTGGGCTCACCTGCAGGATTCTCCAGGCAGCCAGGGGCTGCTAGGTGCCAGACCACCACTGGGTGGTGCTGGTACCTGCAGCTCCAGTGCTCACCTGTGGGTGTCTCCCAGCTGCCAGGAATCAGCCCATTAGTCCTCTGTCCTGAACCCTGAGACCCTGATATTTGCATGCTATTTTAGTACCCTGTTTCCTGTGTTGTTACATTATTGGTTTATGCCTGTTGTTGCTATTTTAGTACCCTGTTTCCTGTGTTGTTACATTATTGGTTTATGCCTGTTGTGGATTGTTTTAGTTAGCTTGCTAGGTTTATTAAAATGTTTATATATACCATACTTACCTGGTCCGTGTGGTCACATGTGTTTGGTCTGCCTGTAAGGGTACCTGTGCAGGTGTGGGATCACCTGCGGCGGGATCCCTGACAGTATCTATGGAATACCTATATCTATAAGTACTGGGAATCGTGCGCACTTATAACTGTTTGCCAACCACCGCATCAGTACAGCAGGTCTTAAGCAACCTCACCTGAAGACACTTTGTGATTCCATCCGGGCTTAGGGCCTGATTCCTCCGTCTCCATACCAATTCCTATTTCTTTTTATTACGGCTCATGATGCAAGAACCCCAAACTCTCCACCTATGATTGGGAGTGACGCCTGGGGTTCGTGACTGAGCGCCGTATAGAGTCCTTTCACGGTTTCCCTAGCTTCCGCAGTTGAGATCCTCCTACTAACTACAAGCGGGCTGTGACAGGCATTGGGAGGGTGAAGTCCAAGTCCATGCAGTTTCAGAACAAAATGTAGATATCCTGCAATATCGGATAACATAAAGTGACAAAAGAAGGAAGCAGAGAAGGTGGGAAAGAAACTTAGCAAAAGTGTAGAAAGAAAGAGAGAAAAAAAGTTGGGATTCGGGAACTGGGAGGTTTCAAAGTGATTCAGGAGAGAAGAAAGCTCCAGTCCTGGGTCCAGGGTTTAGCAGTAACCAGTCCCTGATGATTGCACAGGTGTGCACAGCGCTTAAGGAAATGATGCTGGCTAGAGGAATTAGCTCCTGCTGGGAAATAGGAACAGACTGTGTTCAGGAGTCAAGAGGGCTTCCCCAGAAGTCAGAGAGGAGTCAGGTGAGCTCCTGCTGGGAAATAGAAATGGATGGTGTTCAGGAGTTAAGAGTAGTGATGGGCTTGGGCGTGTTCGCAGCTCCACATGCCGAGCCCGCCAGGAAGCTGACAGTGCCGCAGCGCCAATCACAGGCACAGAAACATTTCCCGATCTCTGCAGCTGCGGACCGGGATAATGCCTCAGTACCTGTGATTGGCGCTGCGGCACTGTCAGCTTCCTGGCAGGCTCTAAATGATCTGTGTTTCCCAACTGCTGCATATATAGCAATGCACAAATAGAGAGCAGGCTCACTTGGAGGAAGCCCTTTCCTCCTTAACCTCCCTGGTGGTATTCTCGAGTCTGGCTCGGGGTGAATTTTCCATTACAGGAACATACAAGAAGCCCAGGCTTCACTGATACAGGGCCACTGTGTTTGCATGGGTGGGTGTGTCTGCGTCAAATCCAAAGAGCAAAGATGGCAGCCATTTTAATCTGCTTGAAACTAGCCAACGGGGAAATATGCACATGAGCAGGGCAATATACAAAACAGTAAAAAGGGGCTGCCACTTTTAGCTTTAAGCAAGCCAGCAAAAAAAAACTAACCAATCTGTTTCAACTGCAAAGGGTTTGGTTTTCCTCAACTATGGGAAAACATATAGCAAAGCACAAACACAGAGCAGAATATCCTGGAGGAAGCCCTTTCCTCCTTAAAGGTACAGCCAAACACTAGTAGCCCAGGCATCATTATTACAAGGCAGATGAAGATTTCCAGAGTGGGTCTGCACCTTTATTATTGACACAAACTCAAAGCCCCCACTAAAAGTAATATAAAGGAGAATGGAATCCCCGATATGAAACACATGAATTTAATCAGAGCAAAAGCCTGATTTATGGAGTCAACATAATTCCCAATATATATTGGCAAGCAACTCTTGACCCTCAGAACCAATATAATGGTCCCCTTGGAATGCAGCTCTTCAACATAAGGGAGTAATACTTCCACTTGAAAGGATTTAAAGGTACAGTGGTTTCCAAGAAAAAGGGTGGAGGAGTCTACTCCAACTCTATGTGATAACCATTCTTGATTATGTATATGCAATCTCTTCCACCCAGATCTCCCTGAAGTAAGCTAGCCTTAAGGTGGCCATACACTTTACAACCATCGCAAGACCTTAGTCTTGCGATGGTTGTAAAGTAATTAAAAAAACGTACGGTCTGCCCATCTTGGACAGGCAGATCGTACTTGCGATCATCGCAAGCCTGCCCCCCCTGAGGGGCGGGCTTCTGATGACTGCAATGCTGAACGGGCAGTGTGCGTGTGCGCACATCGGCCCGTTCAGCATTTGTCTCTCGAGCATCATTCAAACCAGCCGAAAATCGTAAGATTTTTGGCTGGTTTTCTAGCATGCTCCTTTGACAAAAGATGTGCGACCGTACAGTAGAAACGGTCGCACGCCTTCATTCACACTGCACAATTCTTGTACGATCGCGGGATTTTCCGCGATTCTCATACGAGAATCGTGCAGTGTATGGGAACCTTTACGCCGACGGCGAGAGGCTGGGTGGGCGCACCTTCAGAACAGCTTGTCAGAGGACTTGGTGGACTGACCTGCTTCAGACTTGGCACTGCAAAGAAAGAACTTTGAGTACCTTTCTATCGCTGGACAAAGTGATTGATTATGAATTTGCAATGTGGGACTTGTTAAGGGGTTTCATTTTTTAATAAAGGACTTGTCAAAAAGAGCGCTGCCTTCATTTACTTACTTATTTTTTTGTGGATGAGTTTTTTTGTGGATGAGTTGGGGTACTGTGTACCTTCATCATCCAAGCAGGGGGGCAGCATCTGGGGGTCACCTTTATTCTTACAGGGATCTTCCAGATTCCAATTAGCCCCCACCTGTAGACCCCCACATCCTCTTGGTGACAGTCTATAGGGAAGAGGTCCCTGTCCTCATCCACATGGGCAAGGTATCTTCCCATTTTGAGGGCATGTGGCCTGGTATGGTTGAGGAGGGGGGTACATGCTCCTCCCCATCTCTCCTGACCTACCAGGCTGCTGTCTGAATAAAGGTCTGGTAATGGATTTGAGGGGCCCATGCTATTTATTTTTGCATGGAGTTCTCCCTTCAAATCCGTACCAGACCCAAAGAGCCTGGTATGAATTGGGGGGGGGGGATCCATTTTTGTATTCTTCGTGTGGGGTCACAGAATTTTTCTGGGGGGTGAGTAAGAGGGTCTGCTATAGATGAAAGGAATGGCCAGTTGTTTGTTTACAAACAAAACGAAACAGCCAGGAGCTGTCATTTGCTGGCAAGTTAAAAAATGGCAGTTTTGTGTAGTAGGTTGTATACATCTCACAGATGCGCCACGTCACAGTAAGGTTTAGGGCATTTCCCTAACCATCCTCTCCGATTCTCCCAAGACCTCTTGCTCTCTAGCTCCCTCGTCAACCCCTCCCATGCTTGCCTCCAGGACGTCTCTAGAATCTCTCCCATTTTGTGGAACTCCTTACCCCAACTTGTCCATCTATCTCCTACTCTGACTGCCTTTAGGCGATCACTAAAGACTCCTCTCTTCAGGGAAGCCTACCCCAAACTAACCAACTATCTTTCTCAAACAATTTATTCCAACACAGCTACCTGCTCATGTATCAATTCCCCCTCTCTCTTAGATTGTAAGCTCTCATGGGCAGTGCCCTCCTTACCATCTTGTCTTGAATTGTATTGTAATTGTAATGACTTCCCTATAATGCAAAGTGCTGCACAAACTGTTGACACTATATAAATCCTGAGTAATAATAATGAATAATAATTTATCAAGTATGTTCTTTAAAGGAATTGTGCATTTTTAATGTTGCCCTTAAAGCCTTATTAAAATCACTGTTACCAGCCAATCAGGATATTTTTCAAATGTTTTCCTTTGCCACATATCTTTCAGGGTACTGCTCATCAACCCCCCCCCCCCATGCATTTTGTTTTCTAATTTTGTCTAGAAAATGTTCTATAATCATCTATAAGATTCAGCTCCTATTGACTTCAGTTAGTTTCAGATTTGGCACCCGAATGTTGGCGAAACCCATCTCAAACTGAACCCTGATAATGTTCAGCTCATCTCTAGTCCTAATGCATTTGTCATACAGTACATACCTGGATCATGTTTACTTGTTTTTCTATCTGCATATTTACATATATATTCCGATGAGCTACAATAGTTACAGTAGTTGTTATTGATACATTTTTTTATAGGTAACATACCCAAATAAAAAAATTTTTGTGCAAGTAAACATTTTTCAAAGGAAGTTTCCTTGAACAAACTCAGGTTACAGACTTGCTTTTGAAATGTCAGCATTATTACTATTTGCACAACTCTTTATTTAACATTAAATCCTTTAAATGACAGGAAAGCTTTTAGAAGGGATGTGTCAGACAGCCTGCTGAGAAGGAGACTACTTGCTAACCATAAAAACATCTTAATAAGAATATTTCTGACCCAGATATAGTTTTATTTTTCCTAAACAAAATCTTGTTTATAGTTTTCTAAAGTAGAAAACCAAGCTCTGTTAAAAGAACAATGTATGACATTTTACAGTAGGTTGTGCCAAACATAAATGTATTGTAGTTCTATCATTTCTTTATAAATGTTAAAATTCACGCTTGTGGATGTCCCCCCTTTTAATTATAATTAACTGACAGCTGCAGCAAAAGACTGACAAAGCCAAAAAGTAATGTGGCCAAGAGAGTGTTAAACCAATACGCCGCGCTATCTCCCCTTATTGTGAAACAATTGAATATAACCCATAAATCTCCAAATAGACAATAAAACAACCCAAAACACACCTATGTGTATATACCACCGTATATCAAGCGTACACATAAAATACAATAAGTATGGTGCAAAAAATATTGAACAATGTGAAATAATGTGTGACTCATTAATATTCGAGATATGCAAATCAATCAGCATAACTCAACAATCAATGTGAATTATGTGTACATAAATTAATAATGAAGATAATCAATAATAAATATATAACTAAAGTTCATATAAATTATATAAAGTACAAAACTTCATACGATCCTCACAGGACAAAGAAAACTTGTGATCAGTTCAAGTAGTGATGAAAAAAATTTATATGTGTAATCATATAATACCACTCTGAAGAAAAAAGAATGCCCCCCCTGCTCACCAGAATCAAATAGTCAAATCGCAGTGATCACAGGACGCTACTTTCCCCAACAATGTAATGGCTTCCAACAGACCTTCTTTCTCTTTTTTCCACACGTGCATTCAATGCCTCACACTGATTGAAAGGAACAGTGTATCCTCTCCCACCGCAAACTCTTTCTTTCCCCACTCGACACCTTGAATGAATCAATAAACGGTCTCATCCTCACTTCTCATACAAATGGGTTTTAGCTCACCGATAAAGAAACAAATATACCGCACATAGCATAAAATCTTTAAAAATGTATTTTGCGCAAAAAACAATAAAAACTTACATCAATGAAAAGTGGATAGAACTTGTAACCCACAAAGGGGTATATCTCACAATGTTCAGCAGGTGATAATGGTCCTGAGGCAGCTCCACAATGGATTAAACAGGATAGCAGCAATGTACACGCTCGTCCCAAAGATATATAATTTCTTTATGTTTTAGATATTTTGGAAACAGCTATCTTTTGAAAATTATATTTGTACTCTGCTAAAACAATGCTTAACTTTTATAAAGTATTTCACTGTCAGAAGCTCTGGATTTTAAATTCAGCAATGTAACATGATGTTAAAGACTTAAAACACAAGATATATTTATTAAAGGAGATGAGACTCAGTGTATTTTATATACATTGGTAAAAATTAGTGACAGTTTTTGTAGTTTTAGGTTTAGGGGATGTTCTTTGCAATATGCTTTGGGGCCCTCCATAAATGATGTCACTAAGATTTTTATGCAGAACTGCCTTTACAGCTCATAACAAAATGTTGACCTCTCCCAAATGACACAACTTCAACACAATAATGAAAAAAATACCCCATACAGATGAAAAACCAGTAAAATGAATTTTATTTGAGAAACAAAAATGACTGTCTGTTGTAATTTACTGATGGAAAATGTCATCTTACCTCTGACTTGAGTTTTCCAACCTATTTATCCTTACGGAATAACCCAAACTGGTTGACTGCAGTTTTTAAAGCCTTTTACTTTCTCCCACCCTATTTGCAACATGCACCAATATTTATACAATACTTGATTTATTATCTGTTGCACAACCATGCTAACCTGTGAACCAGATATTGTGTTGTATGATCTGTTTAGCTGTTGCCTACATGGATTGAAATAGAATGGGCAGTGTGTGTTGCAAAGACCTTCATCACATTGTCAAGTTTATACAACCTAAAACAATAGAATTTATTAGAGGCTTACAACATCCCACTATTTTAAACTCCTCTTCCCCCTTTTCACACATCATTACTAAAGAAAAGTTAAAAAGTGCACATTGACACAGTGGCGGCCAGAAGGGTGTTGCTCGTGTGTATAAAATTATACTGCCTCAGATCTTACTATTTTCCTCTCTGTCTTCACCTCTCCAACCTTGCCCACTTCCTTTTAATCAGATAACTTCACTCTTGGTCACAACATCTGTTATTAATAGATACAAAAAAATTCATACTGAAGGTATGGATCCCTGGAAGCACAACCATGGATGGCAAATAAAGACATCCTATGTACATGTCAGTTACAGACAGGCAATAACAACATGGAGAGCATAGCAACAAGGAAATACCAGTTCCAGTGCTCCATAGGACTGTTGGTACATTCTTCACTGGAGGACAGGCTTTTCTGCTTACCATCTTCTACTTCTTGTGCAGTGAAGCCATACACATATCTTCCCTTCTCCCTGGACAGCTTGCCAGAAACAAAGCACATACTATGCCATGTTATTAAAGACTGTGTCCAGCATGAAAGTGTAGCAGCATTTCCTCTTTTAAAGTAAACAAACAGGCATGCATTGAAAAATTTTGGGATGTATAAAGCCGCTATTGTTTATGGTCCAAATTATCTACTAAGCCCAATAAATATTAAAACGATAATAAAACCCTAATGGAAAAAGTTATACATACATGTGAATATAAATGTGGATTTATAGATTATTTACAATGAAAAACACATCATGTGCAAATTATTAATACTTAGAGCGTTATTCACAAAGCAGCCGAAGGCAGCCGAGTTAATAACCCAGCCGAAGTGAAGTGAGCTGAGCGCTGTTTGGCTTTTCACTTCTGGCTTGTATGGCTGATTTCAGGTACATCGGCTCTGTATGGCTGCCTTCAGGCATGTTCGGCTGCGCCGAAGTGCAGAAGGACTTCGGCTCAGCCAAAGCTCCGGCAGCTCACTCGCTGCCATTTGCCCCTATTCTCAAAGGGGCCGAACGGCAGTGAGTGAATAGCCGAATGCCGTTGAGCTGCATTCGGCTCGGCTATTCTGCTCGGTACCCCCATGGTACCGAGCAGAATAGAAAATAAGTGAAAGGAAAGGGAAAAAAACCAAGTAGGAAAATTATTTTAAAAATGTATATTTTAAAGAAATGGAAAAAAAACCAATAATTGGGCGGAGCTAGCTGTCACAGCTGTTTCCTATTGGCCGACACCAGCTAGAGTATTCTAGCAGGTCCCGGCCAATGAATAACACAGCTGGCTCTGCCCAGTTGTTATTGTTTCATTACAAATCAGCGTCCCCAGGTCATTTGGGGATGCTGATCTGTCATTACAACTGGGCGGAGCGAGCCGTGAGATCACGGGTGGCTCTGCACAGCTGTCATTTGTAAGGTGGCTCTGCTTTGGCTGTCACTTCAGCTCAGTCAATTAGCTCAGGCTATTGTGAAAAGCCCTTAGAGCAGCCCTTCGGTTCGACTGAACCGAAGGGCTCCGGCGGTCGGAGAGAGCAGCAGGATCACCTGAAGCTACAGCTGTATCCTTCGGCTCAATAGTGAATAACCCCCTTAGATTTATTCTAGCTAACACATACATTGTAAAATAACTTTTAAGCAAGATTAATAAAATACATTGTAATTGTGCTCTAGATGATGATGAGGTGAATAACATATTAGATTATTTTAGGTCTTTTGGAACCCAATGACATAATTTCTGCTGTGGCAGTTGTATGGGTTCTTCTTGGTGAATTTTTAATTAAATTTGTATTATGGAGAGAGGAAGAATAAGACTCGAGACCTGAGACAAAAGAAAAAATGACACTACAGCAAGGAGATCCTGCTATCCGATTTAAGAAGAAATAAAAGACATTACTGTATGACATGATTTATCACCAACTACAGACTGAAGCACCAGTTTGTTCTCTACCAAGCCTTTAATGCATGACTTTTCATATGTGTGACATAACTTTGCCAGGAATATAATATCAGGCTCCTAACAAAGTTGCGTGATAAAAATTATACTCCAGGAAAACAGCACAATACACAGTTGAAATGCACTTTTGGTAGTATATTACTCATAAGGCAGTGAGCAAATCTATGAAATAAATTGCATTCTTATAGTCAAAATTCAAGGATGAGTTAACATATTTCTTTTTCCTGTTTGGCACATTTCAACATAGAGTTAATCTACGGATACCAACAATGCTAATCTATTAGGAAAATGCATAGATATTAATAGTAGTGCCTAATTGCTGCACTACTTGCGTAACAGACTGGTGTTAACTGTTTGAAAGAGAACAACAATAATTTCTCATCACTGCAGGAAGCAATTTTCCTGGATAAAAAAAAACGTATGTATTGATTAAGTGTTTAAAATGTCTAATTTATTGGAATTATTAAATATATAACTTTTATGTTAAAAGAGCAGTTATATTTCCATTTTAATATGATTCATTAGCTGCACATGCTGTAGGAAGTCCAAATCTGATGTTTAATCCAACCGTTGACATACAGGTGAAACTCGAATAATTAGAATATTGTGCAAAAGTTCATTTATTTTTATAGTCTCTCAGTCTGGTTCAGTAGGAATCACAATCACAGCAGGGAAAGACTGCTGACCTGACAGTTGTGCAGAAAACCATCATTGACAACCTCCATGAGGAGGGAAAGCCTCAAAAGGTAATTGCAAAAGAAGTTGGATGTTCCCAAAGTGCTGTATCAAAGCACATTAATAGAAAGTTATGTGGAAGGGAAAAGTGTGGAAGAAAAAGGTGCACAAGCAGCAGGGATGACCGCAGCCTGGAGAGGATTGGAGAGGAAAAGGCCATTCAAAGTGTTGGGGACTTTCACAAGGAGTGGACTGAGGCTGGAGTCACTGCATCAAGAGCCACCACCCACAGACGGATCCTGGACATGGGCTTCAAATGTCGTATTCCTCTTGTCAAG
>NW_017306412.1:2116829-2133686 GCF_000935625.1 Nanorana parkeri | reverse complement strand
ACCCAGAGTATGGAGGAAGAATGGAGAGGCACACACTGCAAGATGCTTGAAGTCCAGTGTGAAGTTTCCACAGTCTGTGTTGAATTGGGGAGCCATGTCATCTGCTGGTGTTGGTCCACTGTGCTTCATTAAGTCCAGGGTCAACGCAGCCTTCTACCAGGAGATTTTGGAGCACTTCATGCTTCCTTCCACAGATGAGCTCTATGGGGATGCTGATCTCATTTTCAAGCAGGACTTGGCACCTGCCCACACTGCCAAAAGCACCAAAACCTGGTTCAATGACCGTGGGATTACTGTGCTTGATTGGCCAGCAAACGCGCCTGACCTGAACCCCATAGAAAATCTATGGGGCATTGCCAAGAGAAAGAGGAGAGACATGAGACTGAACAATGCAGAAGAGCTGAAGGCCGCTATTGAAGCATCCTGGTCTTCCATAACACCTCAGCAGTGCCACAGGCTGATAGCTTCCATGCCACGCCGCATTGAGGCAGTAATTGCTGCAAAAGGGGCCCAAACCAAGTACTGAGTACATATGCATGCTTATACTTTTCAGAGGTCCGATATTGTTCTATGTACAATCCTTGTTTTATTGATTGCATGTAATATTCTAATTTTCTGAGATTGTGTATTTGGGGTTTTCATGAGCTATAAGCCATAATCATCACGATTATGACAAATCACGGCTTTAACTTGCTTTGCATGTAATGAGTCTATCTCATATATTAGTTTCACCTTTTAAGTTGCATTAGTGAAATAAATGAACATTACATTTATAGGTAATACTACTCAAGGAATTATTATTAATATGATTATTGTTATTATTATTATGCTAAAATACCATAACAACCAGTATCATATACAATGCCCTGCTTGCATCAAGAAAATGTTATATAAATACAACTTTTTAATAGCTGACAACATGGTAGAGCAATTCCGAATTACAGATATAATGAATGCAAACAAATCCGAATTTCCGTTTCCGAAATTAATTAGCGGTAGTTCGTTCGAACGTTCGTTTCGTTTTCGTTTCTTATTCGTTCGTTGCAGCAAAGTTACATTGGAGAAGGAGAAAAACGATTTTCCCCCTCAAATGTCACTTTACTGCAAGGAACGAGTGAATGAACAAAGCTTATAAGAAACTAAACCGAAACGAATGTTCGAACGAACTACCGCTAATGAATTTCGTCCAAATCCGAATTCCGAATCCGAATTGACTTTCACACCCGAATCCCGAAAAACAAAATAACACAAAATCCGAATCAAAACGAACGAAACAAATTTTTTGCCAGTGCACATGTCTACTACCTTGTACAATTAGGAAATATGTTTCAATTCCAAATACTTAGAGAGGAACATGCACAAATTCAGGAAACGCAAAGGGCAAATATATGGCCTATCTTCATGACTTTGTATATACGGGTTGTACTTTTGAAGCAGAGTTATCACGTGAAGGAATACTATTACAATGTGTGATGGAGCTTATGGATCCCTTACTTGTTTAGAATTTTTTGCTTGATTTATTTATATACACATTGGGGCTGATTTCATAAAATCATATTTATTCTACACCTATGATCGTGCCACGATGTGCCACGATTCGCATGCGTATTAACACACACAAAATGGCGTGTTGCGCAAAAAAGCAATGATAAATGTCAGCGTTAAAAGTTTTTTTTTAAATGTTGTAGTGTTACCTAAATGAATAGAAATGATTTGCTATATAAGCATCCACACCTACAAGTATTCTCTTTTTATGAGCATTATTCAAGCATATGATTTTTGAGTTCACCACAACAGAAAATGTAAATGTAGGTAGGAATAAGACAAATACATTGAACCAACACAAAGTAAAATAATTAAACATACAATTCCATAACAGTATCACAAACCCTGGTATATACAAATAAATATACTGTAAATTAAGTGCTTAGAGTGTATCCGTATATTTACCAGTTAAGTAGCATGCGGGGGGGCCACTTCGATGATCCAAAAGACTAATTTGTCCCTCCAAAGTTTGGACTGATATAGAGATTGCTCCCAAAGACTTACATGAAGTGGCTCAGATTGCCACATATTAAGTTAATCAAATTAGAATAGTCATCTGGGGATTGGATATTTTTCCATTCCCTTCTTTACCGCCCAATCTGCAGGCCTAGGTAAAGTGTGTGTGTGCAAAATGACAGGTGTTTCATTTTTTTGGGGGGGAAAGGAATTTTGTTAGGAAATATTACAGTAACACCACTTAAATTAGGGACACATTTTCTGTGCATGTTACAAGCAGGATTTGGGTTCTCTTGAATGTTGCCAATCCAGCTGCCAGAAAAGACCTTCTCCTTGATGCATGTCTTCAGCTTAATCTATTTCTTAGCATACATGTACCCCGAATTGTGTGAATGTTTACTTTACAAGGCTATAAATGAATGACAGTATCATTCAAAAAAAAATATGTTTAACAGCTGCTCTGTGGGTGACCATTCTATAGATTTCATAACTAATCCTGTTTAAAAAAACAAATTTTCATAAAAATGTATACCCTTGAAATAACAATGGCCTTCCTTGTGATGTTAGTGTACCAACATGTTGCCTTGCAGCAAATGGTTCATTTGAGTTTTTAAGACGGTGCTCCTGTAGGCAGGGTTTAGTAACTGTCAATAGAAACCTGGTCAGAAGAACAGGAAGAGAGGACAAATCTTAAGAAATGACAAGCATAGAGCAGTATAGAAAAAGTCCTGAATGCCTAACTAAACATACCAAATCATATAGCTTCTGTGGATGTGTGGCCTGCCCTCGTAACTTTGGAATGAACATGAAAAAACAAATTATATTCAAGAATAGAGGCTTGCCAGGGTAGAGACCACTGTAGCAGAGTATGGTCACTTGTCCAATGATGGTCTTAAATGTGTTATGGAGTATAGGGCAACTGACAACTGAAATTTGCTAGGGAAGCTCCAGGGGTGATGCCTCACTCCTCCAGTTTGAACGATCCCTGTGACCCCGGAGAACACAAATGTGATGCTGCTCCACTACCTGACTCTGTTGTTGGTGGCTCTGCTGTGGCGGTTACAGAAGGAGAAACCATGAGTACCTTAGATGTCCCCTCTAAGTGTTCATAATCTGCTACATAGCGTCCCTCAACCACAACTTGCAGATGTGTATTCAGCCGTTCAAATGTGCAATACTTCCCTGGCTTCATAGTCAGACTAAGTACATGGCATGAGAGTGGATATTTCCTTTCTCAGACATGATTAACAGAAAGTGATGGAAAGGGCTACTGTGTTGTAAGGTAGGGTGATTGACTTGAGAGATATTATCTCTTCCATGCAAACTGACCTCAGACTTGCTTTACAGAGGTGTGATGCTAACTCTATGATCTGAGAACCTTGAAAATTGGCTGAGACGTAACAGTATTGGTGGTGGTGGTTGGCATTCCAATGCACAGAGGGGTCTAAAGCAGCAGATTTTATTAAAAACTGGCTGATTACCTTTTGGGCAGGGAGTCCCTCTCTCCTATGTTTGCAGTAAAAAGGGTTCATAGGGTCCCTGCTCACCCTCTGCCTCCTGGTAGCCCCCAGACCTATTTATTTTGTTTACTCAACTACCTGGACAAAGAGACTATTTTTTATAAGGTTTGAGAGTTGGGGGATGTCTCCATGGCTGGATCCAAATCCATGCCCTTTCCCAATTTCTCTCAGGAAGTACAGAAAACAAGAGTGACATTTTGAGATGTGGAGAAAAAACTGTGTCAATTGAAACTTCAGTATTCCATGATTTACCCAGCCAGACTTCAAGTTATTGCAGATGGTAATAAAGTCTTCTTTGATTCCCCCACTTCTGCCTCAACCTGGTAAGACATGAGGTCTTGCAGATACAATGTTACCTGATCACTTTGGTTCTCATGGACCCTGATGGTGATTCTGCTATCCTTGTTCAATGTTGTCAACTACTATCAGTTTACTAGGATCCTGCTTGTGTAGATGGATTGTATTCTATATTTGATTCCATTGTTGCCCCAAGTTGTGTACGTTATCTTGTCTTCAGAAGTTCATGACTCTCGAGCTGTGCTCACAAGTTGCAGTGTCTCTAACCCCCCATTTTAGCTCCTGTTGGGAGCGTGTTTGCATCTGTTTGATGCATTTTCACACTCTTTATTGTTGTTTGTCTTGATGTGTATTTGTTATTTTTTGTGTGCCATCTCTTTTCTTCCCCCATTTTAAAAGTGCAGGTCCCTATGTTTGTTGGAACTAATGATAAACACACTGAGGAACTCACATCTACACCATCTATTCTGTTTACCTATGGTTTGGACGGTATCGTATATCTGGGATATTTTGCTTTAATTTGTTTTACCTAATTTTCTGATCGCAAAGTCTCTATAATATGATGTCTTGATTGTCTTGTCTTGATGATTATAATATAAAATTATGTCACGGCCGGCTCCGCCCAGTTGTTGTTGTTTAATGACAGATCAGCGTCCCAGGTCATTCGGGGACGCTGATCTGTCATTACTGGGTGGAGCGAGCCGTGTGATCCCAGCTGTCATTTGCAGGGGGGTGGGTCGGCTGCAGCCGACCTATCTCCATGCTTTGGTTGTCACTTCGGCTCAGTCGAGCGAAAGCATATGCCTTCAGCTCGGCTGCCTTCGGCTTCTGTACAGGCTATAGTGAATAGAACGTACAGCAGCCCTTCAGTCAACTGATCTGAAGGGCTCAAGCAGCCAAAGCGAGCCAAAGAATCAGCCGAAGCTTCGGCTCCATAGTGAATAACCCCCTTAGTATTTTTCATAAACAAAATATGTACCATATATATTCATTGCCAACACCAGATATTTGATAGAAATTATGTCTGATGGGTACAAGAAGGAGGAGTATACCCACTAGCTCTCTTCCCACCAAGGCAACATACCTGGATAGGGGCCACTTACAAATTGCAGAAGAAACACTCCAACCTTTTGTTTTAGACAAATTCTCTTAATAAAGGCATTAGCAAGGAACATTTATGTGGTGATATTCGTGTGGTTTTTTTGTGAACAATTTAAGGGGACAACATAGCTGAACTGGAAAGTGAGCTGAATTGGAGAATTTTTCGAAATCAGCTATTTTGGCCTAAATTGTTCACTTCTCCAGCCTTCTCCAAAACACTTCACCATTTTGTGAATTACCCCCTTAGTGTGTATGCAGAATATATTGCAAGATTGTACAAAAACCCTGGTCTCATTCATCCGAAATTTTGGATTAGGAATTTCGGATTCAGTACGCATTTCGTCCTAATGGAAACGAAATTAGAAATTTACGATAATGACTACAAAAAGAGGATTTCATAGCATGTGAAGATAAAAACAAAACATTACTTCATCTTCCTGTGCATCAACCGTCAACATTTAAACGGATAAAAAAAATTAAGAAAAGGATTTTAATGTCCCTTTAATAGTAAAGCAACCAGAAATGTCAACTGTGCCAATTCTGCTACGTATGTGCCTACGAACTTTCGTCCGTTCGCGCAAAACCCCACATTTTAGAAATGAACAAAATCCTAAACTAAACAAATTTTTTGCGGCTGCACATGTCTACTGATTGACAGCAGATAAGGCTACATTGTTGGATGAAACCCGCAACTATAGTGGCATTCTGAGCACAACCTCACATAGAAAAAATACAATTAGAAATTTTAAATATACACGTTACACCTGTTGGGAAATACACATTTTACAATAATACCTCTTACTGTAGTTATAAGAAATGAACATGGAAAAGGTATGCAATGGTTTAACAATTATGAAGAAAGCATAGAAGAAAACATACATGCATGTCCGTAGCTTGCCAGCATCAGACTTCACATCAGGTTTCACAAAGGAACACTAATTGACAGTAGGTGAGGCTAAATTGTTGGATGAAATAAACAAGGAAAAATATAATTTTAAACCATCAACTATAGTAGCATCCTGAGCGCAACTTTGCAGCCAAAAAACAACAATAACAAACTTAAAGTGACATTAAACCCTCAGATTTTTTAGCATAAAACAATACTGTAATGTGTGCCTTACTGTAATCCATGGTTGTAATATGCAATTGACACCTTTTGGGTAAAATACATTAAACAAAAATACCTCTTAAATAAAGGAAAGGAACATGGAAAAGGCATGCAATGGTTTACCAATTATGAAATGATGGTCTTCAAACATTCTAAATGAAAACATTGCCATATGAGAAAAGACACATTTGAACAAAAGTCACAGCTGATAAGAGAGAGCTATGATATAGTTTAAAATGTTACACTCTCCATAAGTTACTTTTGAGTACAGTTTCCTATGCACATACATATCTGTCTGCATTTGGCCAAAGCAGACATGAAGCAAAGTGTGCCTTATATAAACATAGCTGTAGGTGTGGTAAAACCAAATTTCATACCAAATCTCCAAGCCAAAGCCAAAAGGATGTTAACTCATTGCAGCCAAAATCGCACAGGCACAATTTCAATGTAAACGGTTTTTTTTCCAGACCGGGAGACCCTGTGGGCTGTGACGGAGGAGGTGGAGACATAGGGATCCATTATGGATCAAACTGATGAACAATAAAAGTTTTTTTTCACTTTAGCTTTTTCTTTATATGGGAGACCATGCAGAATGCAACAGTTTTAGTACTGCAAGACAGTTAGGGTTTACACATTCATATATTACCCTGAAACTCTATTGTAATGGACAAACCCCTCCCAAAATAATAATAATAAAAGTACTTCTAAAAACAAATACAACATGTAAATCCAGAAGCTGACATATGTGCTCCTGTTAGGACCCAGTAACATACATGTGTGAGGTTAAATTTGTGTCTAAATAGAGAAAAAATAATAAAACATTTATGATGGAATTTTTTATTTTTTTTACATTTCAGTTGTAATATAAATAAATTATACATGAGATAATAGGTGTTAATAATGGTGATCTCTGTAAGCTAATTCAAGAGATTAAAAACAATTGACACATGCTGTAATTTGTTTGTAAATATTCTTGAAAATATGGAAGTTTTCAATAGAAAATGCTAAATCAACTAGACATGTAAAGGTCCAACAAATTTGTTAAGTTTTGTATTGACTTCATTTTTTTTTCAGATTTTAAATCCAAATTCATATCGGTTTATTATTTTAGAATTCGTATTAGTCCAAATGTTTTATTTTCATTTTGGATTAATTCAATTTGGGTGGGTATTCTATAATGTTGTTAAATGTGAAAATTGAAAAATAAACATTGTGGTTTCCCCCCAATTCCTACCAGACCTTGAGAGTTAGAGGAGACCCCATACCAAAGTCCCTTACCAGACCCTTAATCCCAGCAGTGGCAGGAAGGGGGGGGGGTGATCATGTGCCCCCCCCCCTCCTTCACCATACCAGGTCACATGCCCTCGACATGGGGAGTGTGCGTCCTGGCAAAGCACCTTGTCCCCATATTTATGCAGGCAGGGTGAGTTATCTGGATGCCCCCTTTCATAAAGGAGGCACCCAGATGCCACCCTCCTTTGTGAATGAGTAGTTTACTCATTCACCAAATAAACAGAAAGGTAAAAAAAAAATATTCCACACCAGTTTGAAAAATCCTTTTTTAATAAATAAAAACACCACAGTTTTTGACAAGTCCTTTATTTTAAAAAAAATCCCAAAAAAGTCCCATGATGTAAATCCATCATCAATCATGTTGTCCAGAAATGTAGTTCCTCATCAATTATGATGCGTGTCTCTCTCTGGCTTGAAGATAGAAAGAATCCCCACCACCCACCTCCATGTCCACACCTGATGAACTCTCTCTGCAAGTGACAGCTCCACTCCTGAATGTAAACAAAGTGGTTGAGCAAGTCCAGTAATGTCACAACAAAACATTACCATACATAACTCACATAACGATAATATTGTTAAGATCTTTACCGGCTGCAGCGTGGCTCTGCGCTTTCAGCATATGGTGGGCAAAGGACCACTATATAATGTCAGCATATAGTGGACATTAGTAAACGCCCTCCTGTGACCCAAAAGAGAACTAAAGCCAAAAAAAGGTTTGGCCATAGTTCTTTTTAAACCCGATGCTGCAAACAGCAAATTAATTATGCGAGTATGTTATAGGCTGCCCAATATTAGGGAGAGACCAAGAACAATCTACTCACACAAATGGAATTAGATGGCAAACAAGGAAATAGGATTATTATGAAGGATTTCAACTCTCCAGACTTGATTTAACAAATGTAACCGCACATTTAACTAAGGCTTGTCAGTTCCTGAACACACAACATGATACATTTATTGGACAAATACCATGTCCCCAATTAGTAAAAATGCTCTGCTACATCAAGTGACTGTTAATAAAGCAGAGCTCATTTCGGATTTGCAAATTAGGGACAGCTTAGGCAATAGTGACCAAAATTGTATTTTGTTTAACGTGCCGGAACCATTCAGTGCTAAAAGAATTAAACTGCGAGGCCTATACATAATGTAAAATGGGCATATTAAAAGCCATTTTATCAGTATATAAGGTGAATTAGAGTTCATGGTTTCAAAGCAAAGACTCTAACCTCAGCAATTCTAAGATCCTTACAGCATAGATTCCCAGGTTGTAAATTTTGGGGAGTTAAGTTGTGCCAGACAAATGCAAGATAAGGATTGACCATGGTACCAGTCTGCAAGATTAACAGAGGAGGCCATGGGCTTAACAAAGCCCAACAAACTATTCACCATGGTTTTCTTTCCAACATATGAAAAAAAATTGCATATTGAAAATTACCTTGTATACAGTATTATTA
This sequence comes from Nanorana parkeri, assembly GCF_000935625.1. Classification (NCBI taxonomy): domain Eukaryota; kingdom Metazoa; phylum Chordata; class Amphibia; order Anura; family Dicroglossidae; genus Nanorana; species Nanorana parkeri. The sequence continues at coordinate 2,124,912 of NW_017306412.1, read as the reverse complement.
TTTGACAGGATTATTTTAATCAGTATTGTAAATTGTAATATTATTATTGAATAAGGTGAATACTTGTTTAAGTAATTTTGTTTTCTATAATGCAATATTCAACCTATATATGTTATCTATACTAATTGATTTTTAATAATTGACATGTACTAGTGCAGGGCTCAAAATTTCAGGTTCTGAACTACTAGCCAGTCCTTAAGAGTTACTCGCCACCCAGTTGTCCCACCTAACCCCTCTAGTGTATGTTATTAATATGGTATTCTTTACATCACAAACATTTATATTGAGTATATTATTTCTGTAATTAGTGAAATAATTTAAGTAACTACAATCTCTCAGTACAAATGACCTCATCCTCAATGTATGTAGAAGATAATGTTTTCCTTTCTTGCTCAAAATTTTTCAAGCAGTATATTATCTTAAAGGGACACTAGTAGAATGCCTGGCAAGTTCTGAGAGGTAACTGGCCATATCTTAAATGTATAGTTCTATACTAAGCTAAATGTCAGAGTTCAAGTCATGACAAGGCACAGGAGATTAAAGGAAAAATCCTAAAATGTTTCCTGTCCAATATTGCCCTCTTCGGGTAATTGTGTGTATAATTTCAGGTAATTGTGTATATTTTTAAGAAAACTGAGACAATTCCTGACATCATAATTAGGTTGAGATAAGGAATTTTTTCCTCCCAGATTTTGGGTGATAAAAGCTTAGAGTAGTATTCCAAGGGGGAGAAACAGGGAAACTAACACACAGAGCTGAGATTGAGAACAAAGAAGGGACTGAATAAAGAGGACCTGAACATCTCCTGTCCCTACATTGACACAAAGCTGACTTCACTGAGACCAAATTTATTGGTGAAGTACTGATCTCAATTTATCTGTAGGCAAATTATACTAGCCATATATATCTAACTAAACCATTTAGTCTAACCATTCGGTTATATAGTGCTAGTATCAGAATTGATTTGGTGCAATTTTGTTTAGTAAAAATTGTCTCTATTTCAATTTTGAGAGTCTCTTTGGAGTCTCATTTTCAAAGCTGATTTCAGCATCTAGTCAATGGTTTAGTCTGTGATATATTGCAGACATTTGTCTTTACCTCAGATAAATTTTAGACTGATTGTTAGTCCAGTGCTTAGTATTCTTATTGTTCATGTTTAGTAAGGATTTTGAAATTTGAATATCTGTTTTATTGGGAGAGGTCACATGTTGAATCTGCACATTCTTTTGTCACATCCTGCTGAGCCACTGAGAGTGTTACCAGCTGCATTTCAAGAGATACATAGTTCTGTTTTTATTAATATCTAAAATATATCTTGTGGTTTTAATTTTTAACATTATACTTGCTGATAATTGCATATTTTGATTCTTTTTTTATTTATTGTCACCAATGAGAATATGATTATTATTTTGCACTGTTTTTATAGTAAATAATAATATAAATATTTTTGCACAATATTGCTTTTTATTTTGTCTTCAAGTTAGCTCAAACAAAGTACTCAGGTTATCAGTTGATTTATGAAAATTAGCAGGGTATGTCCTTAATTCCAGTCGCTGCCTGTTTTCATAAAATCAATACTGTTTATTTTTTTATCAGAGCAAACGTTCTCACAAACGTAAGACACAGGAGAGAAAAACATGTGGGTAGAACAAAAACGCTCAGTTTAAATAAAAACAACTTCAAAAAGCTGTGCTCTATTCTAGGCGATACTAACTGGGACCAAATATTATTCATAAAGAACACAGAGTGGGAGTGCATTAAGGGTGTGTTACATAATAGCGTTTGCCTTTGCATTCCATTAGCAACAAATATAAGAGAACAAAAACTAAACTTATATGGCTCAATGCTAGTCTTAATAAACAAATAAAAGAGGAAAAAAACTGGTCTTCAAAAAATACAAAACAGAAGAAACAGCATCAGTATATACAAGGAGTGAAATAGGAAATGCAAGAGTGCAATCAGAGTAGCTAAAATTATTTAGAAGAAGCACATTACTTCCAAAAGCAAAAATAACCAAAAAGAGTTGTATTAAAAGGGAATGTACTGTAGAGACAAATCTATAATTTTGCCACTTTATAGATCTCTGGTTCGACCTCATCTGGAGTATGCGGTCTTGGTCACCAATCCACAGCAAGGATGTTCTTGAGCTGGAGAGAGTCCAGAGAAGGGCAACTAAACTAATTAAGGGGCTGGAGGACCAAAGCTATTAGACACACTGTAAGTGAGGAGATTAAGGGGGACATGATTTTGATGTACAAGATGTTCAATGGTGATAGCAACATTAGCAATAAACTTTGTACAGTGAACTCTGTAACAAAGATAAGAGGCCACCACCTAAAATTGGTGGAGAAAAGATTTAACCACAAGGGGCGTAGGGGCTTCTTCTCAGTCAGAATAGTTAGGGTCTGGAACTCACTGACACAAGCAGTGGTATCAGCTGAGAGTGTTAAAACATTCAAAAAGCATTTGGACAATTTCCTCAGAGACCGTAACATACAGGGGTACAGGTACCCATAAAAAAACACAGAAAGACCCATAAACACGCATACACATGCAGAATCCCATACATACACGCAAAAATAGGCTGGACTTGATGTGTCTTTATTCAATCTAAAATATATGTGTAAATATATACACATATATTAATAGTAAAAAGTTCAGTACAAGTAGGCACCATGAAGGATGATTATGAGAATTTAGTCACATATAGGGGTTAATTTACTAACCTTATAAACACGCCACGAACAAGTATACACCTCTGTAGTGTGTTTTGCTGCTCATTAAGTGCAGGTGAGGCACTGGCTCATTTTCTGTTTTTCCACAGCACTATTGTACTATTAATTTTATTTTTATTTTATATATTTTTTATGATTCTATGTAAGACATATCACTTGTTTTAGGGCTAGACCGCCTAAACCTAAAAGTTCACTATATCACTTGGTTATACTAAGTTTCATATTAGTTACACCTTTAGCGCTTTGATATATATTTTTCTCGACTGTTGATAGGATTCTTCTATCCTCTTTTTAGAGCTGCTTTAGGTCTTAATTTATTATACATTTCCACTTTAGTTATATATGGCATTAGTGGAAATATGCTTTTAGAGACTTTTTGGTTGATAAATACGTTTTGCTGTGTAAAAATCACACGCACCTAGTGCGTGCGTGTGTTTAGGTTAGTAAATCACCCCCATAGAGTTGGGCTCGATGTTTGAGTCAAACATGAGTTTGACTCGAACATCGGCAGTTCGTGTGTTCGGCGAGCACACGAACTGTCAGGGCTTTCGGCGGGCTTTTCGCCCGCCAAGCGCCCCTGCAAGGCACTGCGCCTTGTGAAGACCTGATTGGCTAAAGTCTTGCACCTGACCGCAGGTAAGGTGCAAGACTTTGCCCAATCAGGGCACAGAGAATGGTGAGAGCCATGATTGGCTCTCCTGTCAGATGCCCTACAACTGTAAACAGTTGGGCAGAGGTAGCTGTCACCGCTAGCTCTGCCCAATTGTTTATATGTTGCCGGCATCTGTCAAAATGACATTATGCGGCAGGTGTTTGCTGCAAATGGACGGGGCGGCAGTCATCTGTTTTTTTTAAATTTCTATTTATTTTTTATTGTTTTATTTTGTCGTCGTCATGGACAATGCTGGACGTCATGATTGATGCTGGATTAAGTTGGTTTTAAAATTTTATTTAACCCTCTGGTGAATGGGTAGGGGTACAAATACCCCTTACTCATTCACAAGGGGGGGCCACATCTGGGTGCCCCTTTATTAAAGGGGTACCCTGATGTGAATAAGCCCCCTGCCCACACACCCACAACCAATGCCCCAGGGCTTGTTGGGAAGAGCCCTTGTCCCCATCGGCAAGGAGGAACCTTGTCCCCGTGCCGATGGGGACAAGGGCTCTTCTTAAGGCCCTGCTATGACTTTGGGGTGAACACCATGCTTTTTTTTTCTTTTTGTTAAATGTGGTCCCTCCTAACATTCCTAAAGGGTCTGGTATTGTTAGGGAGGGGGAACCGCACACTTTTTTTTTCTTTTTAAATGTCACTTTTTGCTGCAGCAGGTTCTATACATTGTACAGATTTGCCACTCTACAGGCAGTTTAAGGGGGCCCCCCAGACACAATATTTAAAGGAATTTTTCATCTTTATTGTTTCACTTTAAGTGATGTCAAAATCACTGCTCCATTAAAAATTGTATTTAAAGAAAAACGTTTTAATTGATTCATGTCCCCTAGGGCAGTACCTGAATCCCCATACACTTTTTATGGCCAATAAATTGCATATAAGGCTTCAAAGTGGGGACATTTGATTGTTAAAGTTCTACCCCCATAGACTTACATTGCTTTCAAATTCAAATTTGAACTTTTCCTGTGTTCTAAAGTTCGAATTCGAACCAGACAGGCGGGTGTTCGGCCCATCACTAATCACAAATAACATAGATAAGGCTAATGTGTTAAATTTGTTTAAACATTATTACATCATTAAAATTGAATATTAATGCTAACACCAACAACCAAGTCAGAAAACACGGTCCAAAATGGACTAGAAAAACTAAATATAAGCAAGACACCAGGGTCTGACAGCTTAAATGCGCAAGTCTTTAAGCAGCTCAACGCAGTGATAGCCAAGCCGCTCTTGCTTTTTCCTTAGAGTAACATTGGAGGCTAGTCAGAGTGCATAGGTTATGGTGGTGACAGTCAGCCAGGGTTTACAAGGCCATATACTGCATTCAAACACTATTGTCATGGGCCCCTACCTTCACCCCCCAACCACCCATTCACATTGGCCTTGTATTAAACACCCAATTGCATGTGGTTAACGTGCTGTAATTCACAACACAAAATTCCTGTGATGACAGTGCAGGAGGTGCCTTACACTGCTAATAATGTTACCACAGGACCATGCATTCTATTGCATCTACAAATGTAGTGTATGCCCTACATTGTTGAAATGCAACACAACACACGGTAATGTGGTACTGTTGAGTGCTGGCAGGAAGTTAATGTGGGATGCCATTGACATGAATGCAAAAACAATGCACTTTTTGTAATGCACGCTCGGTGTGAATGCACAATGGCCTGGGTCACTCCAGCAACATGCCATGAATGCACAACACACCTGCCATGTGACGACAGTGCAGGAAATGTTTGGAACTGACCTTCATTTGAATGACAAACGAAGTGCACCTTTCACTCGCAATGCATGGCACACATGGCAGGTGCAATTTGCACTACTGCAAATACCATGCATTTCTCTTTAAAACAAATTGGCTTTTTTTAATCACACAGAAGCACATGGTATTTGCAGCAGTGCAAGTTGCAGTGTGACAGGAATATGAACATATAGGTAACATGAAACAGCTGTTTTCATGCTCATACAGTATATTCTACTGTATGAAACGTTGGGGGAAAAAACAGAGGATCTGCATGGATACGCTGCTTAAGTGTGTGCATTTGCATGTGCATATGTACACTACCACAAAATCATGCTAATACGGTGTGATCGTGTTTTAGAAGGCAAAAAAAATCATGTGTAGTAGTGCATGCAACGGTAGTGCATGCAGTGCGCAGTTGGCTTCTCCAGACCTCCACACATCAGTGCTATTGTCACGTAAAGTTTTTCAAAATGTGTTTTTACTACGTTCAGGGTTCTTTTTTTAAACTTTTTTGTTAAAGGGTTACAATTGTAATGTATTCTTATTGTTGGTGTAAGTTTCCTATATGTGATTGCATGCTAAACACTCTAATTTTCTCACACCACTATTTGCATGTCGTATAGCTTCATGCACATGCAATACGATGCACAGGTACGTAAATATGGGGCTGTACAACTCCTAGGCATGATGCCATTTCATAATGCTCATGTTCGCTAAGTAAATATGGTTGCACGTGTTTTTGTGTGTGTATTTGAATATGCATGCCAAACTTGCGCATGTTTGTGTTAGTAAATCAGGCCCCATTTCTCACAAATTCTTATTTTATAAACTAAAATCCACTGGAATGGAATAAAGTATATGTTCATGGATAGAAAGCTGGCTTCAGGAATGGGTTCAGAGGGTAGTGGTAAATTACTCAAACAGTAAATGGGCTAAGGTTGAGAGTGGTGTGGCTCCAGGGTTCTGTCTTGGGGCCAATGCTGTTTAACTTTTTAACTTTAACTTTGAGCTTGGAAGCAAGAGTCCAATTTCTGTATCTGTAGTCGATATAAAGGTATGCAGGGGAATAACTCAAGCACAGGATGTAGCAACATTATATGAAGACATGAATAAAATAGGGGGGTGGGTGGAGACTTGATAGATGAAGTTCAGTTAATTAAACATTGAAAGTTATGCTTTTGGATGCTAAAATCTGAGTTAGCCTGTTCTGTAGGTGACATAAATTTAGTAGATGAAGTGACTGATTTAGCTATCCTTTAACTGTAAGAGAATAAAACATGTGTGTTATGTCTGTTATCTGCAGGAGAGCAGAATTTTTCGACTGTGTCATGAGTGTGGGTCTCTCCTAAGCCCATAATTTGTGAGTGATGGCATCCTTTACGCATTTTTGGGGGGATTGCTGGACCTATGTTCTTATATTACATAAGTGTGATAACATATTTTTGAGGAACATAACGTTCCTTTTTCTTATTTTTGAAAGCTTTCGCCCAGTCTGTGATAACCTCCTTCATTTTTTATAAAATACATGTCTATATATTTCCTATATGATCAGGCATCCTTTTTAAAATGCATAAATAGGATGAAAAAATGACTCTTAAAAACATATACAACCCCTATTCCAAAAAAGTTGGGACGTTGTGTACAATCTACATAAAAACAGAATGGAATCATTTGCAAATCTCATAACCCCATATTTTATTTACAATAGGAAATAGAAAACATATCCAATGTTTAAAGATGTTAAGAAAAAAATAAGGGAATTTTGAAATTGATGGCGGCAACACAAAAAGATGGGACAGAGCAACAAAAAGATGGCAGAGTAAGTGGTACTAACAAGGAAGAGCTGGAAGAACATTTTGCAACTAATTAGGCTAATTAACAACAGGTCAGAAATATGATTGGGTATAAAAAGAGCATCTTAGAGAGTCAGAGGGGTTGATTTACTAACCTCACAAACACGCCACAAACACGCCACAAACACGCCATGCAAAAACACGCCGACTGCGCGCGCGCACGCGCGTATACGCTTAGCGCGGAAGCAGGTTATACAGATGCTTGATAAATACTACCAACGCGCGCGCATGGCGTGTTAAAATGCTGAGGATTCAATAGGTATGTGCAACAACCAACAGCAAAGGGAAGCCCAGTGGCTGAGTGGTTAGAGGACCTGCCACACAACACCTATGTCCCCGGTTCAAATCCTGCATCAAGTGAGTAGAATGAATCCACATACAGCAATGCAAACATCCTGGCCAAAATCAGAAAACTGATAAATCTACAGACACAAAAATATAACAACAACAGTACATATATGCCAATCACACAAATCGAAATGTGTACATTATTTATATGCTGTTGTGAATGGGTTCCAAATGGTACATATTCACCTGCGAACATCCTGCGCACAAGTGGTCGTATATGCGCGCGCATATATTCTCATCTCGCGCGTGTATTGCGCTCATATCCAGGCATGTACATGCTAATAATACATTAAAAACATGACATTTTTGACACTCTGCACAAGATGATGAACCCCCAAAAATGCCTAAGCTCCCCCCCCCAATCCATACCAGACCCTCTGGGTGTTCTAGGAATGTCAAGAGGGAACCTCCCCCAAAGTAATAACCAACCCACAAAATGGCGTGGGGTTCCCCCCCAATTCATACCAGGCCCTTCAGGTCTGGTAGGAATGTTGAGATCCCAAAAAAATGGCGTGGGGTTCCCCCCCAATTCATACCATTATGGTAATGTCTCCAGATGGGCGGAGCCAGCTGTGGCGTCACGGCTGGCTCCGCCCATCTAGAGACATAACGATCAGCAATGACATTCTGCGGCGGATTGTCGTCGCGGTCGGGCGGGGGTCGGGCGGCGGGGGGTTTTTCCTTCAGGTGATCCGCTCAGTACCCCTTCTAATGTTCCTCCCAACAG
>NW_017306412.1:2046848-2116131 GCF_000935625.1 Nanorana parkeri | reverse complement strand
TGTGGGTTGGTTATTACTTTGGGGGAGGTTCCCTCTTGACAGTCCTAGAACACCCAGAGGGTGTGGTATGGATTGGGGGGGGGAGCTAAGGCATTTTTGGGGGTTCATCATCTTGTGCAGAGTGTCAAAAATGTCATGTTTTTAATGTATTATTAGCATGTACATGCCTGGATATGAGCGCAATACACGCGCGATATGAGAATATATGCGCGCATAGACGACTACTTGCGCGCAGGATTTTCGCAGGTGCATATGTACCATTTGGAAGCCATTCACAACAGCATAGAAATGATGTACACATTTCCATTTGTGTCATTGGCATATATGTACTGTTGTTGTTATATTTTTGTGTCTGTAGATTTATCAGTTTTATGATTTTGGCCAGGATGTTTGCATTGCTGTATGTGGATTAATTCTACTCAATTGATGCAGGATTTGAACCGGGGAAATAGGTGTTGTGTGGCAGGTCCTCTAACCGCTCAGCCACTGGGCTTCCCTTTGCTGTTGGTTGTTGCACATCCCTATGGAATCCTCGGCATTTTAACGCGCCATGCGCGCGCGTTGGTAGTATTTATCAAGCATCTGTATAACCTGCATACGCTTCCGCGCCAAGCGTATACGCGCGCGCGCAGTCGGCGTGTTTTTGCATGGCGTGTTTGTGGCGTGTTTGTGGCGTGTTTGTGAGGTTAGTAAATCAACCCCATAGTCTCATTAACCACTGGGTCAGACCTATGAGCTGTTTGTGTAGAGAGTCTTTCTTTTTACAGGTGGGAATGGAGAACCTTGTGGCTATTTTTTCATCCATAAAACTGCCACTCGCTCCAGAGTCTATCATGGCATGTAAAGATATGGAGCCTTCAGTCCACTGTAAAGAAAGATGCACAGAAAGATTGGTTAGTGTGAACTAAGGTAGTGACTCTATGTGAGAACACATGGCTACTGTTTTACCTCCGCTATCAGAAGGCTTGACACGGCACTCCCTAACTTGATGACCAGGTCTACTGCACTACAGACATAGGCCATTTGATCTCCTTCTAGCTCTCTCCGTGTCTGTTAAGGGACCTTGTATAAGCCCTATCTACACAGGCTCCTCCCCAGTGTTGGATGGTATTAGGGAGACAGAGGGTCTTTCGACCACATTTGATCATTTGATGGGTGGCTGCAGTCAGCTCATTCAAAGGCAGCTTGGACTTCTTGCTGTGAAGGGGTACCCTTCTCTGTGAGTACTGACAAAATTTCTTGCTATAGATAGTGGATTACCTCTAGTGCTAGATGCAATAAAAGAGCCAATATACTGTAATTTGTACTGATCCTGAACTGATTGACATGCCTTCATGTTATCTCATCTATATTACTTACAGTATAACAGTTGATTCCAGATATAAACATATCGATCTCCTCTGCATTCTCAAACCATCACCTCTGTTTACTTAGGGGGTTATTCACTAAGCTGCCAAAGGCTCGGTGAATAACCGAGTCGAAGCGAATGGAGTCGAACACTGTTATGCTATTCACTTTGGCCCTGTACGGCTGATTACATTGGCTGGCTTTGGTTCAGCCAAACATGCTCAGCATGTGGAGGAGCCATTCGGCTCAGCCGATCCAACATCTGGATCGGCTGAGCTGAACCTCCAGCAGTTCACATGCTGCCGTTCGCCCCATTCTCATAGGGACCGAACGGCAGTCAGGGAATAGCCGAATGCTGCTGAACGGCATTTGCCGCGGTTATTCTGCTCGCTACCTCGGTGTTACAGTATAAAAAAATGACAAGTTAATAAAAGAAAAAACAAACACGTAATGGGGTACCCCTGCCGGTCCATACCAGACCCTTTATGTCTGCTAGGAAAATTAGGAGGGACCCCAAGTTAAAAATAAAAAAATGCATAGGGTTTCCTCCCCAAAGTCAAACCAAAGAACCCCACCCCCTAAAATGGGAAAAACCCTGGGATCCCCGGTAAAATTTTGAACCCACCAGACCCTTAATCCGAGCACACGCCTGGCACAGATGAGCCAGCGGGCCCCCCTACCTGCACCATACAAGGCCAGATGCCCTCGCACTGGGAGGATGCTTTTCCAGGGACTTTGAAAAAGTCCTTTAAATGAAAAGAAAAACAAAACCAAGGTTTTTGACAATTCCTTCAGTAAAAAGAAAAAATAATTGGTCCAACGAAGTAATCCACATCAATCACGGCATGCAGTGTTGTCAATGAAGACGCTGACTTGCCGAAATAAAAAAAAGCCAGTCGACCTATCCACACCCACCTAACACGCCGCAATATGACCTATATGACAGGTTCCAGCAAAAGATAAACAAATGGCCGGAGCTAGCGGTGACATCATCGCTGGCCTAGAATATTTGTTTGGTTTGGCCGGCACCTGTCATATGGGTAGGCCAAATGAAAATGTCACAGCTGGCTCCACCCAGTTGTTGTCATTCAATGACAGCCTAGTGTCCTCAAATAACCTGAGGATGGTGGGCTGTCATTAAATGACAAAAACTGGGCGGAGCCAGCCGTGACATCATGGCTGGCTCTGCTCAGTTGTTTACATATGCAGGGTGAACGGTCTGCTTCGACAGACCATTCTCCCCGCTTCGGCTGTGACTTCGGCTCAGCCGAGCCAAAGCATATGGGTTCGGTTCGGCCGAGCCGCTCACCTGCCTTCGGCTGCTGTACAGGCTATTGTGAAAAACCCATATAGCAGCCCTTCTGTTTGGCTGAGCCGGAGGGCTCCCACGGCCGAATTGAGCCGAAGGATTAGCCTATGTATCTGCTTAATCCTGCGACTTAATAGTGAATAACCCCCTTCACTTAACTACTGCTGTCGTTCTGTATAGTAGTTTGAAGAGCTACATGATGCATCATCAATAGCTTGTAAGACATGTGCCAGAGTCATTGATACTTCTCCTCACACCCTTCTCTAGAGACTGCAACATCAAGGCTAACTTGTAGAGTAATTTGCAATCCTATGCAACACTTGGCCCAGTACACCACATGCAGGAGTGGCAGCCAGTATCTCCTTGATTGATGTTTCCATGGTTACAGGAGTTAATCCTGCTTTAAAATGCAAAGAACATAGGAGGTTAATAGTGCAGGTGAAGGTGAACATACTGCAGTCAGTAAAAAGACAGAGGTTTTGATTGAGATCAAAATGTATTTCAACTCTACACTTCAGTAGGGTTGCTTCTTTAGTTCTTTTTGTAGTAATTTATTTTCTACAGGCTTAATTCACCTTTTGTAGCATATTTGAATTTTCTTAGGGAAATTAAGCCTTTGATATGCACTTTCATGTCCCAGCCATTTCTATTTTGTTATCTCATACTCAACTCCCTACCTGACCTCAGTGAATCTGCCTTTTCTTTCTTCATGTTAACTTCAAATGATGCATCACTGGGCTTTCTGTAGTGCCCACATGACTATACTTTGAACTACAGGAGCATGCAAAGGATACCTAGATTTACCATGATGCAACTGTAATGGGAAGAAGGTAAAGAGAGTGGTTGGCAGGGGCAGTGGTGGAAAGCAGTAGGCACTTTCCTTGGTGCAAGAGTGGTGGGCCCAGATAGCAAGCAATTGAGCTGCAAGTTTGAAAATGACTTGCTAAACTATTGCAGACTTGCCAAGCTTCACAATGTTGTTGCACAATTACAGCAAGTCTGCATTGCAAGTCTCCAGACCAGCGAGCTTGCAGAGCTCTTGCTAAGACCTGCAGGACTCTTGCTGTAGACTTGCCAAGCAAATTTGCTACAAATTCAAAAAGTGTCAACTAGAACTTGTGCTGCAAGTCTTCTGCTAGTCTACAACTTGCCAGGAATATGTGCAGCAAGTTAACAAAATTACAATTTCACCCTGTCAGAAGTTTGTAGCAAGTTATCCTTGCTATCTGGGGGTAAGAGCAGTGATGGAGAGCAGTCGGCAACAGCTTTGTTGTAAGAGCAAAGGGTGGGAATGGTGGGTAGGAGCAGTGGATGGGAGCAGAAGTGGATGATAGCTTTGGTGCAAGAGTGGTGGGTGAAAGTAATAACTGGCCTTGCCAAATTACTTCATTGAAAAGATCAGGCTGTCCTTTATTGTGCACAGGACACCTGACTAGATACCAGAAGTAAATTGTTGAATAGAAATAGACTCAAGGCTACTATGGGCCGGCTCCAGCACTTAGATACGGCTATAGGGTTCCATGGAAAAAAAGTACTACATTATTTTACTTGCACATCCTTAAGCTTAAATTTATCAAAAACAAAAGGTGATTTAAGTATTTAGGGTATAACAAGAAGATTAGTGATAATCACACAAAAACAGGTGCTTCTGCAGCAAGGGCTGCTAACTTAGTAATCTAAAATACAGAAAAAGCTCACTTGCAACTCACTAAGGGTTAATCCCATTTATTAGAAAGTGAAGACTTTCAAAAATATACAAACATTTTATTTTATAGATACATAAACCAGGGTTGTCTCTGGCCGAGTGTGCTGATCTATACCCGTCCCTGCTCCTATTTTTACTTTGATCATTAATTATTACCTTTATAGTATATGTCTAGCTACAGGAAAGCAGGGCAAATGCTGCATGCCCCATTTCTGCCACCCTGCATAGTGTTAAAAAACAGAGCTCCTTAATGTAGTGTATTCAAGGTATCTTCTGAAATAGTCTAGTGTTAGGTTCCGACACCATCTAGTGTGTTGGGGGTTGCATATTACATACTTACAATATCTATTGTACTTGGATTTTCCAGAATATCTTGAAATGTGCAATCTAGTAGGTTTGGGAAAAAGACAGTGGATCTGTGGTCCTTTTGGGGGAAAAAAAGGCTCACAGCAGAATATAGATTAAATTGTATTTATACAAGCATAACATGGGAAACTCTCTAGAAAGCGCGAACAACAGAAGACTAAAATATGAAAGGAAATGGAGGTGATTCTATTCAAGCTATGCTGTCTTGCTAAACAGGGCAGCAACTTTGGTAGAGCTATAAAAACAGCAAAAGCAGCAAGCCACACTAGCATTACAAGGAAAAAAAAATATAAGCATACAAAATTAACACTGTTCTGTGGGGAAGAAGGGGAGGGGGGTTGAAACAGAGCTGAAAGGACATGGACAGCATACCTGGATGGAGCAACTGCAGCCATGCATTGAAACCTGTGCCATTGAATTCATGAATTTCCCCTGGGAACTATACTGTAAGACAGACCTGGCCAATTAATTACATCATGCCGCTTTTGCAAAACATGTCCTTCCACAGGGACAGGTCTATCACAAAGTTCCTAGTGAAAGTTCCTACATCCGCTGCTGCAACTTTGCGGCATGTAGAATCTGGATCCATTTATCCAGGCCACAAGATGTGTGCACTTTCTTAAAGTGACACTAAACTCAGGAGTTAAATCTTAAAAATACATTCAAGTACCTTTAAATATTAACAAAAAACATATCTTATTTGTGTATCACTCAGCTGTAGATTCTCAAATCATCTCTGAATTGGTGCTGACACTGTCCTTCCTTCTGGATGGTGGCTACTTTTGTTCCTGTATGTATTGTAAAGTAGCCACCGCCCTTAACTTACTCCTGTGATAGACTATAACTGCAATACAATTCTGTAAACTAAATGTGAGATTATAGTCTATCATGGGGGCGAGCTTGCCTGGCTGTCACAGTGACTTAGTTTTTCTACTTTCTGAGACAGTGATCCAAAGCAAGTTTGTTGATCAAGGTTATATTCACCCTGTTTATATTAGGATGAATGTGCACTCGGTGAATGTGACAACTGGTCAATGTCATATTTACAGTTGGCTGTAAAAAAAACTTTAAACTCAGCCAGCAAATTGCCAGCTGGCGCTCTCCACAGTGCTGAATCTTGGAGTTGGGCTTTAAAGTGACACAAAATCAGAAGTTAAATCTTGATAATGCATTTAATAACCTTAACTAATAACAAAAATGTAGATTATTTGTGCATTACTCAGCTGTAGATCATGGGAGTGTGCTTGGAGCGGTGGCTACTTTGCATCACACACAGGGACCGTGTGGAACAAAAGAAGCCACTCTCCAAAGGAATGACAGTGTTGGCATGAATTCAGAGATCTACAGCCGAGTGATGTACAAATAATCTACATTTTTGTTAATAGTTAGGGTGCTTGAATGCATTTTTAAGATTAACTCCTGAGTTTAGTGTCACTTTAATCCCCGCAGAGTTGGGCTGCATTCCATGAGCCTAGGCATTGTTTGTTTTTTGTTTTGTTTTTTTAAATAAATATTTCTATCTGAGATAGAGATATTCCGTACGCGGCGAGGCAATAGTTGTGATTCAACACATGCACTGAATACCCTCTTGAAAAACATTGTACATCTGAATCATCATCTCAGCTTGTACACTGGATTGAAAGTATCTTGGGATGGAGTAAACTAGTTCCACTCCTCACTTAGATGTAAATGTATGTATATCACGGCTGACTAAAAGCATGTTCTTGTAAATGATTTCTTTTGGAAAACTCACAATATATACATGAGCTTGACAAACATTGTGTGACGTCTAATATCTTGTAGAAAAAAATATTTTAAAAATAGTCCACGGTAAGCAAATCTGAAATCAAACTTATTCATGGTTACCTTGTTCTGCATTAGTTCAGGTATGTCACATGACAAAGAGGTCTATTTTTTTAGTCTTTTTTGAGATACCTTCCCAACATTTATTCAATGTCAGCAGGTTATCATTCTTACTCATGCTTTTGGTGGTTTAATATTTTGATGATCTGCATGTAGTCTCTTAAAGGTATCAGTAAACCCAAAAGTTTATATCCTTCATGAGAGGCTCACAAACAAAATTGTCTTTTTTTGTGTGCTCTTAGTTTTCTGTAAAAGCATTGCAGTAAATATAAAATGTCTGGGGATAGTAGCACTTCCTTATTCCCAGTGGCAATACTCTGCAGGCAAATTTTCCCTCTGCAACGTTGCCACCTGTGTGTATTTGCATGCTCCAGATTACACATTTGCACACCATGCTCTGTTTTCCTCATCCTCCCCATACCCACGTCACCGGCAGGAATGTCTGGCAGGGCATGGAGAGGCTGGTCCAGCTTGGTGATTGACAGGGGCTTGTCCAGGTAGTCTAACTGTCATAAAAGAGCAGAACAAAGCAGCATTTGAAAATAATACCAATACTTTTTAGTCAAAAATGATCCGCAGTCCGGTTATATTAAAACTTCCCTTGGGTGTGTCTTATCAGCACTTTCTGTTCAAGACTACTGTCTCCCCAGTCAGTGCTGTGCAGGTGTGAACGTTTTACATCAGTTCATTTGTAGTTGCGGCGCAAGAAAAAATTGAAGTATTTTTTCTACTTTTATTGCTGCAATTTATGCAAAGATTGTTTGCAGATAGTCTTCCCAACCTATATGCCTAGAGGAGTATCTGAAAGCTTTTTGGGACTGCAACACCACATCAATATGTCAGTATAAGGTAAGAAAGAATGCTGCAGACAACACAGCTTTTTGTGAGTTAGGAGGCATTTGGTTTCTTTTTAGGTAGGCCACCCCTCTGAGACAGCTGTATAACTGTTGTCAGAATGTTATCATTATGTGCAACAGATCCAAAATTACTTGACCTGCCGTATATCATTTTTCTCATCAGAAGGTTCTTGCATACTCCTATGCACATGTGACATTTTAGAATCTGGTCACATTTGATATATCTGCTAGTCTCATTGCACATTGTAAGCCACATTTACTTTTGATTAAGCTGAATACCTTCTTTGCACTGTATCCCAGCAGGCACAGGAGAATATCCTGCAATAGTATGGATGAGGGCATTCTTTTACCAGAGGGTAGACATGCTATGTCCTAAATATATCCTACAGGGTTATTCACAAAAGGGTGAAGAGTTTGGAGAAGGCAGGAGAAATGAACAATCTAGGACAACAAAGATGAACTGGAAAGTGAGCTGCATTGCAGAATTTTTGCTAATCAGCTATTTTGTCCATGAGTATTCACTTATCCTGCCTTCTCCAAACTCTTTACCCTTTAGTGAATAACCATGCAAATGTTACCTTGGAAGGACTTGTTGCATGGTATTTGCCCTTTATAAGTTTAAAATGGGAATAATGCTCCTCTTATCAGACAACAGGGCACAGCAAACAAAAGCTTGTACCCCCAGACCTGTTAGGTGAATCCTTACCTACCGTATACATAAAAATATACATCATGTGCTTGTATTGGGGGTTGAGGAGGTGTTACATTTAATACTGACTCGATAAAGGTCATTCAATCAGATACTGCTGATTTCATGACCTGTAATCAGTGCCATCGTCCGAAGGATTAAACATCGTTGTGCTGCAAAATATGTCTCAGATATGAGAACATAGCTTTGCCTTGTCAGAAAACACAAGAACCCTTTGTATAATTAGTTTTGCGTCTGACTAAAGAAGGAAAAAACTTCTATAAAATGACTTTCAAAGTGATTTTCACTCACAATTGCTGAGCTAACGTCTGTTCTGCAAAGAAAGCAATTGGAGGAATCCCCTATATAGAAATAATGGAAAGGAGAGAGAGAGATGGAAAGCGTGATGATGAAGTCCCATCAAGCAGACAAGCTCTGCAGTGCTCATTTTGTCCATGCTTCTCACGTTTCATACCAGTTACACAGGGACTCTGAGATTTGTAATTGTGCAGCCCACTCCTGAAAGCTCCCGGCATCTGTGCACAGGCAGTTTATGGGCGCAGGGAGGGAGGGGGAGTTTATGACATGCAGAGCATCAGGGAATGGGGAACCAGTGAAGGATTGGGAGCGTTGCGGAGAAGATGCAGAGATTGGGAGTAAGAACACGTACAGAAGATTCAGTTATGGCACACTTATTTGCTGTGTTTGTTTATTTTTGGAAATATTCAGCTAGCACAGACTTTTAATGCTGTCGTAGTTTAGTAACAGAAAGCAAACAAGTCTATAAGACAAGATGACAGCACAAGCTGAGGAAATAAATGTAATTCACTATTAAAGCAAAATAGGGCTTGGGAATAGCAGCATCTTAGGATACGGACAGAACCCCAAGGCATTGTCTTCCATTGTCTTGGCATGACAAGAATGCATCCTGCAGAACTTGTCATGCCATAAAGAGGAAATATACTGTACTAGTTATCATGCATCAGCGGATGAAAAACATTTACCACATATCATCCACAGCTAGTTCATACATAGATGCCAGAGACATATATAAATGAAAACCTGCGGGTGCATAGAGGTGTTGGCATACCCTTTTTCCATTCTTACACAAGATCATTGAAAATATGTCTCTCATCCTCCTGCATTAGCATTCAGAATATATTTGTTTCAATATACAAACATAAACATAGTATGCCTCAAGTCCATCCAGAATTCGATATCAATCAGACTTCTTACCTTCTCCAAAATATCCAGTTTCAAAATGCAGACCTCACAGCTTGTTCTGTTTCAGCATTCATTATCATATTTTCTCATACGCAATGTGGTAGGGACAAAAATGTGGCTCATTTAATACAAACTGGATTAAAGTTGTTAAGTGAGTTACATATGCTTAAGATGTCTAGCCAGGCATTTATTGACCATCAAACTGCTGTACAAATATTTAGTCATGAAGCACATAGGTACCTGATTGGATGATGTGAAAGTCAATGTCTATATGCATCGGGGATTTGGGAATGACCCTATCCTGCAAATCTATAGGTTTAAAAAAAATCCCGGAGAGATGTCAGGATACAGAAAAACTCATCCCAGTCATTGTCTGCACTCTGCAGTCTAGTGGTGGAGGTAGTAATAATGAGTGATGCTTATCTAACATCTTTTGGTAGCTAAGTAGTTACCTTTACAGTGATCAGGATATAATGTTCTTCAAAACTATTGGGATGACTAATATTCCTCTGGAAACAATCTAAAACTGTGTGCATTTGTCTGCTAAATGCAGTAATACATCAAAACTCCCAAGTACTTAGGCCACTCTTTAAATTTTCCTTAAAATGAATCTGGATAAAAAAATGAGAGTTCCCATTTACAATCAGTACTCATCTGAAGTCTAACAGCTGCTTGCTTGTCCTCTGGCTGATCTTACATGCTATCTTCCATCTTCTGGGTGTACACGGGGTGAGCTCAGGCAGTTGACAAGTAGTAACTGCCCCTGACACCTTCCTAGGGTAGAGTAGTGTACAGCTGATAAAGTCTTCTGATAAATTGAAGTGGAGTTGTTGGTAGCCTTGGTTTTGGAGTGCCTAATGGGAACAGCTGAGAACAGTCAGCTACCCATTTGGATCTGGCTTGTGCACTTTATATAACGCACAGTGCCAGCTCTTCCCTTTATTTTGTGGCTGCCTTAATCCACTAAAAAGTTGCAAACCTGGGCTCTGGGACACATATACTTCCCAGCACTGGTTCTTCTTAGTAGTGTGCATATAACCACTTTAGGAAGGCTGCCATGGCCCTATTTGGCTAATTATGTCAGCCAGCATCCCCAGTCCCTTTGTTTACATTCAGAGAATCTCCCTGCTGGCAGCTGAATGGGTCCAATAAGTCACTGACTGCTAAGATGCTGTCGGTTGCATAGCCAACAGCCTCTTAGCAACAAATGACACTGACAGATGAGAATGCCAAGGGAATAGCAGATTCCATAGCCAATAGCAAGCTGTCTATTGACTATAGAATCTGCTCACTGCCTGCTGTCAATCAGTAGCAGACCAGACCTAATGAGGAACTAGTCTGTCAGAGTTTCCCCACCCACTTGTCTGTGTGACAGGTGCAGTGACTGGGCAGAGAGGTCAGTAACGCTATGTCTATGATTTTATCAGGCTCAGCACTACTGAGCTGTGCTGAGGACGGAGCGTCTAGTATGGACATTCCGACCTAGGTGCACAGCTGCACCACAAATGACCTTACTTGTGCAAAATCCATGTACTTGTTGAAAACAGGGGCAAGCACTGACATTTGTCATCTAAAGAGAGTCATAGATGGTAATTGTTCTGCTCTTATGGCCAGGAAGAAAGAAAAATAAATTAGGTAGAAAAGAAGGGGCAAGCAAGGCGGGATTGGGTGGTTTATATTATGTATCTAATTTTTTGTATCTTATGTATCTATAAAGATTTAAAATATAAAAACCAAAAAAGAAAGTTGTCCACTGAAAAAGTCTACCATGATGTCAGCATTTTAAAAAAAAATTGGACGGATCACATTAAGTAACAGAATATATAAGAAACACCGGACTCCACGATACATACTGTATATATATATATATATGTATTTGGGTGGCTGGCCTGCTGTTCGTTGGCTTCACCTCATCACAAACACAGAGGTTCAGTGGAATTATATACAAAAGACAGTCTGTATTCCTAATAATAGTATTCATGCATTTTTAGCAACAATAAAGTGCCTTTAGTCCATGTCTGAGATTCAGCAATGCATACGTGAGAGGGCATCTCTGCAGGAAATAAATTAAACCGTTGCACCTACATTAGACACATCTTCCTCAGGCATTATACTGATCAGTGTCAATGAACTGGCAGGACTCAGTTATTACCATATACATCAGGGAAATACTCTTTTAGCAAGGTTATAAAATGTCCAAAGCAATATAAATCTGAAAAGCTTTATTCAGATTTCCCTGACCAGCAGCCTGCCAGATATAAGGAAAGGAGGTCAAGGGGTTAGTAACAGGTGAGATTGGGACCAGCATTCCTCAACTGGGGTTTGATTTCCATGGGGACATGGCCTTTAAAACAGAACCGAATGACACTGTAACTGAAAGAGGAAATAAACAATTGGGAATGGCCCATTTACTTGAATGAGAGCATGGAGTATTATGAGGTAAAATTCCCATTTTGACATTAATCATTACAAAATATAACGAATAGTAAGTATTGTAAATTTGCACTCTTCTTCATTTAAACAGAGAATCTCTATAGGCTCAAAATGACAAGGTGAGAAGGTTGGCTCCTTGGGTATCTACTCTGTCATTTATTTGCAGTAAAACAATTGGGCAAAATAAATAAAAATACATTGTCTATCAGTAACATGAACACAGATTTAGTTTTTTCAGTAAAACAGTTTTATTATTACCCATTATTCCTGCGAATAAAGTAGCTGGTTTTCCACTTTTGTAGCAGGTCAGGCTTTCCAGCAAACGAGTCAGCGGGAAGGCTTTGGAGAAACCCTATGGGCCCATTCACACCTTGCAGAATCATATGTTGTGTTTACACACATGAACTAATGAGCTTTTTCTTTTTTGCATGCATCATTATTGGCAAGGCAGTGCACCACAATACACAGTAGTGTGTTGCAATTGATGTTCATTGGAGCCACATTGATATGCCATTAAACATGTATGGCACTGCAACACACTATAGCACGTAACATGTAACTCAAAGGTGTGAATGAGCTCTATAACAATGCATTCTCAGGGGGGGAAAAAAAACCCTTTATAGTAGGGCTACCCCATACACTACATGAGTTAACTGCTCATTACCGTTGCGGACCGCAACCTGCTGCTGAGGAACCAGAACCTGCTGAGCAGACTGAAACCAGACTGGAAGGAGAGGAAGAATGGAGAATGGTACGTTTGCAGGGCTTCAGTGAAGCAGTGGTGTACAAGATAGAGCGTGGGGCTGAGGCTGCATCTGGAGTTTGTCTGAAGCTTGTGTAGGTCTGAGGAACAGGTTGCACCTGGAACCTGTGTGGGGCTGAGCAAGTGAAACTTGGACTGAACTGTCGTCTGCTGAGAGGGGGTGTGTGGTGTGCAATAAGGTAAACTTGGGCTGGGAGGAGGGGTGAGGCTGCGAGGGAATACACACAGCCCAGAGCAAAGTATCAAGGGTCAAGTGGGAGAGAATGCTGGGGGCTGAGGGGGATTGAGTGAGAGGGTAAGATAATTGTGTGGGACTGCTTTACTGTGATAATCCATAAGAAAACATTGAAACATTAACTGTTTGAGACATTGCGACTTACTTTAACTGTTTGTGCACTGTGAGATAACATCAACGGTTGGTGCACCGTGTCAAGGTATTAGCTGTTGGGGCACTGTGAAAAAGTATAAGAAAAATAAACAAACAAATTAATAAAAGACAATCTTGACATCTCCATAAAACAGTGAAATGACCTTAATGGGTGTTGATGAAACCCATTGCACATTGTGGATCGGATAGACAGATTATTGGGTGGGGCTGGGGAAGATTCAGCGGTCATGGTACACATTGGTACCAATGACAAAGTCAGGGGAAGATGGAGCATCCTAAAAGATTTCAAGGACTTAGTTGAGACACAAAAGAAAATGACCTCCAAGGTGGTATTCCCTGAAATACTTCCTGTATCACGAGCCACACTAGAGAGGGAGCAGGAACTAAGAGAACAAAAGAGAACATGGCTGAGAAACAGGTGTAAGAAGGAAAGGTTTGGGTTCTTGGAGAATTGGGCTGACTTTTCAGTCGGCTAACGGCTCTACAGCAGGGATGGACTGCACCTAAATGGGGAGGGTGGTGCAGCTAGAGGACCTTTTAAACTAGAATCCTGGGGGTGGATTGGGGGGGGGGGATCAGGTAGGATCTTTTCAGGACAAGAGCAGAGATCAACAAACTTTGCATAGTATAGTTGAAAGGGAAATATGGGTAAATGTGGAGATCCCAACAAATAACCGGGAAACTATCAAATCAAAATCCAATGCAGAAAGTTTTAATGTAACTAATAGCATCCAGATTGTGAGCAACAAGAAAATTCTAAGCACTACTAAAAACTTGAAATGCATCTTCACAAATGCTAGAAGTCTGGCGAACAAAATGGAAGAAGTGGAATTTTTACTACTCAAAGAGGAGTATGATTTTGTGGGAATGTCAGAAACATGGCTGGATGGCCCACATGACAAGACAGCAAATATCAGGGTATGCTCATTATTTCAAATGGATAGGAAAGGAAAGAGAGGTGGAGGACCATGCCTGTACATGAGGAACGATCTGGAAGAATCTGAGATTGGGGATAGTGCCGAATCTTTATGGTTGGAGATGAAAAGTGGGCATATGTTTCACGCCCCCGAACATAAGGGAAGAGGAGGAGATTCAACTATTCTCACAGATAGAAATAGCAATAATAGAAATAATTATGGGGGACTTCAACTATCCTGATCCTGGTTGGGCACACTCAAGTAAGGCTTTCACTTCTTAAACACTCCGAGATAATCTTATGGGACAAATGGTAGAAACCCCAACTAGGAAAATGCTTAATATAATTTATTAATTACAAACACCACAGAGCTGATTACAGGTGTGGAAATTGGGGATAACCTGGGGAACAGTAATCACAGAATGAAAACATTCACAGTAAACTCCAGGAAACACAGACAAGTTGGTATGACAAAAACACTTAATTTTAAAAAGGCTAATTTAATAAGCTGAGATACGTGCTATGTGACACAAATTGGGACCAAGTCTTCCTGAACATGAACACTGAGGACAAGTGGGAATGTTTCAAGGAAAATGTAAATAACATTCACCAGTGCATTCCATTAACCCAGAAATTCAGAACAGCAAAGGTTAAACAAGATTGGTTAACTAGCAGAGTAAAGCAATATTTAAAAGAGAAGGGAATGGCCTTAAGAAAATATACGCAGAGGGGTTACCATAGGCGTTCAAATACAATGAATGCAACAAAAGATGCAAAAGAGCAATCAGGGCAGCAAAACTAGAGTACAAAGAACACACAGCAACAGAAAACAATAGAAACCCCAAGAAATTACTTATATATATAAATAGTAAAAGGGTAAGAAAAGAACATGTAGGCCCCATAAAAGAGGAAAAGGGGAAGTTGTCTACCAGTGACAGGGAGAAAGCTGATGTGTTATACACATACTTTGGTTCTGTCTTTACAGAGGAGTCATACGAAGTTAATAAACAAGGCATCAGTTTTAGTAGCAAAAGATTTTAAGTATCTCAGCGGCTGTCGGATTAGAGTGAAAAAAGAGCCTAGAAGGATTAAGTGTAAACAAATATCCAGCACGGGATGGGTTACATCCACAGGTATTTAAGGAACTTAGCCAGCTGATAGCTAGACCACTGTTCCTAATCTTTATGGACAATTTAATGTCAGGTATGGTACCGGCTAATTGGCGAAAAGTGAATGTGGTACCAAAATACAAAAAGGGCAAACAAAAGTACTGTATACCTAGTAACTATAGGCCAGTGAGCTTAACATTAATAGTTTGCAAAGTATTCGAAAAAAATGATAAGGGACTATATGCAAATATTTGCCTATGAAAATGGTATAATAAGTAGCAACCAATATAGCTTCATGAAAGGCCATTTTTGTCAGACCAATCAATTAACATTCTATAAGGAAGCCAGCATTAATTTAGACAAAGTAATACCAGTGGTCGTGTATCTTGATTTGCTAAAGCATTTGATACAGTACCCCACAAATGTTTAATTTACAAACTCAGGTCTATTGGTTTCAATGAAATTGTATGTACATGGGTGGAAAACTGGCTGCAAAAACAGATCCAGTGGGCAGCAATAAATGGTTAATTTTCTAATTGGACAAAAGTTGTTAGTGGGATGCCCCAAGGTTCAGTCTTGGGACTGATTGTGTTTATCTTATTCATAAATGACATAGTTTGAACTCAATAGTTCAGTCTCAATGTTTGCGGATGATACTAAACTGTGTAGGGAAGTACATTTTTAAGAAGACATAAATTCCCTTCAACAAGACCTAGAAAAAATTGAGGCAAGGGCTGCAAGATGGCAAATGTGATTTATTAAAAAATGCACATAGGAGCAAAGAACGTGCATGCAAACTACTACTTAGGGGGAGCTCCATTGGGGAATTCAGACATGGAGAAAGACCTGGGGGTCCTTATAGGTCACAGATTCATAAATAATATACAATGCCAAGCAGCAGCAAAGCAAACAGGATACTATCCTACAATAAAAGAGGGATTTTGGCAAGGGATGAAAACATAATCTTACCACTTGATAAAACACAGGTTTGGGCTCACCTTCAGTATGCGGATCAGTTTTGGTCATCAGTCCTCAGGACAGACGACCTCAAACTTGAGAGAGTTCAGAGAAAGGCTACAAAATTAATAAAGGGGATGGAAGGCATTAACTATGAAGATCCCCCCCCAAAATAAACTTGTTTTCCTTAAAAAAGAGGCGCTTAAGAGTGGACCTAATTGCAATTTTTAAAATCATTAATGGGGACACAATATCCAGAATAAGATGTTTACACCGAGAACTCTATTGATGACACAAGAGGTTAGAAGAGAGGAAGTTTAACCCTTTCGCTGCCAAGGACGTACGGCATACGGAGCTACAAAAGTGCTCCTGGCTGGCCAGCTCAGTATGCCGTATGGACCTGGCATTTACAGTTCTACTATAAGCTGATGTTCGCTTTAGCGACTATCAGCTTATAGTAGAACTGTTCAGTAGACTGTCCCCTTTAAATTAATAGCTGTCATTAGCGGCTCACAAGCCGTTGATGACTGCTATTATAAAAAATACCGCTTGGCCAGCTGATTTGAAAAATGTTCCGGAGGGCTTGGCAGCGAAAGGGTTAATCATAGACTGCACAAGGGTTTTTTTTACTGTTAGAGTAGTAAAAATGTGGAATTCGCTTCCAAAGTCAGTAGTATCCGCTGATAGCATTGATAAATTTAATAAACTTTTAGATGAGTTTCTTTGTTCACTAAATATACAAGGATATGGCAACTACTAGAACCAGATGTATATATACATATATACACACATACACACACACACACACACACACACACATCCAGTATGTACATAGGTTGAACTGGATAGACCTGTGTCTTTATTCAACTTTACCTGCTATGTTACTGTCCAGGGGACTTATGTCAAGGACTTACCTGACTTTACTTACCTGATCCTCGCTCCCAGAGGCTCCAGTGCTCCAAGACCAGTGCCCACTGCATTTTCCCCCTGTGCTTCGGTGGTTTGGAGGCCTGATGATGGTACAATGCAAGGCTAACAGCACTGAATTATATGTGAAGACACTGAAGGACAGTCCACAAGCCAAAGCATAGGTAAGTGAAAGTCCTTTACTCAAATAGTCAGCAGTTAACCCCATGCAGTGTGGGATTAGCGCCAAGTCAGCAGCAGTGGGGCCCTGTAAACAGATTCTGTTTACTTAAATAAAGCAAAATGTCAGCTTTACACTTGATGGGATTTGGGCGGCTGTAAGGCCACTTGATTGCTTCCATGGGTTGGTAAATGTGTGCCACCTAACCCTACACCCCATGTCTTCCTTCTTGGGCTATGCTTCCCCATTGTGGGCCTAGGACCGGCATTGTGGGTGTTGGTGAGAAACCAGTGAAAATCCATTTGCTTATCTTCTCCCCCCCTGAATGAAACTGGAAGCCAAAATGAGTTAATCACTTCCAGTTTCTGAGCTGCCTCTCTGGCCAGAGAAGATGTTGATCAGCACAATCTAAGCCACGGTAACCATTTGTTAGGTATCTTTGCATATGCCAGAGTGAGTGCACTAATTTTAGGGCCAATATTCATGGTTAAACTGATGGCCTGTACACGCTTTTAAAGCGTCACCTATGGGCAATTTGTGGTGCCATCGTTTTTTCAGTTTCATATGTGTACACAGTTTTTAAGCTTGGCATGTTGGGTACTGATTAACTCCGCACAACCTCTTCTATTCTATTTGATGAAAAACTCCATTCATTCCAAAATCGAATATTAAAATAAAACAAAATTTTGTTCGGCATTCATCAAGTCTCTGATGGCATTATTAGGTGGTAAAGAAAGAGTTTTTGTTGGTAAAGAAAGATCATTAGTTTGGAAATCAACAAGTGTATCGACCAGCTTAAGACTACTCTGCCCTCAGAATGACTGTGTTGCTGCTTTGTTTTGTTGCTGAATAAACAATGTAGTCACCTTGATAAAGGAAGTGGAAAAATAACAGATTCACTCATGGGATCAACAGGAAGTTTTTTTATAGACCATGTTTCATATTTAGGGTGTAACTTTCAGGGCCCGTTCACACCAGATGCAGTGCGTTCCAGCCCGATTCTGGCCAGAACACACTGCCTCGCATTGTGGCCGGCTCACTTTTTTGTCGGGCAGAAGGGCGTGTGGCGGGCCATTGAAGTGAATGGCACCGTAGCCACGCCCCCCCCCCACCCCCGGCTGCAATGTGATCGGCCACACATTATGCCTGTGGTCCAGATTGGTGCAATAAAAATTGTTCTTGCAGCACCCCCTGAGCAAGGCACCTTACATTTAAAGTGTTTTGATGCAGAGAGCTTCACTGATGTTATCACATCTCTCTGCATCATCCAGGACTGCTCACTACTGGGACCGAAAAGGACTTAACACTGCCACTATCCTATCCTGCATCAGAACAATGTGTTTGATTACACCTGAAGTGACCCCTTCCTCCCACGTGTGGCCCCTTCCTCCCATGTTTCCTGGGCTAAATGCAGGATTTCCCAGACACATTTACCATACAAAAGTTCAAAATGGGAAAACCCTGTGGTCGTTTGTGGCACTTCCCTTATTGCAAATATTAACAGGGTTATTCACAAAAGGGTGAATAGTTGGAGAAGGCAGGAGAAGTGAACAATAGGACAACATAGCTGAACTGGAAAGTGAGCTGAATTGGAGAATTTTTCCAAATCAGCTATTTTGGCCTAGATTGTTCACTTCTCCTGCCTTCTCCAAACTCTTCACCCTTTTGGGAATAATCAAGTATTGTGAAAGCAAGTTCCAGGCTTTTCCATCCTTGCCATTCACTTTTTAGCATACATTTCAGGTTTCTACTAGCCCATCAGTTTGGGGGTGGTACACTGAGGTGCGTAGGTAAATAATTTTCAATAATCAACACAGTTATTTGGTTACTTTGGGTTCTTTGGTGTTAGGATCATGTCTAATGCTCCTATGCCTGTTACAACCTTCCAGCTCCATCTGGTGGTTGCCTGTTGTCACTGCACCTACCCCAGTCTAGTCAGCAGTGGGCCGATGAGGCTAATCAGCCTGGCTACACACGCCTCACAGCCTAGGGGTTGGTTAGTGGTGCTTTATTTAAGCATTTACAAGCCTAGGGCTCTGGGCTTGTGATATTTCAGTCTAGCTCAGTCTAGCCCTTTCTACTCAAGCCTGTACTCTGGTATTATATATCGTAAATGCTAGTCTTGCCTTGTACTTATCTTAATCTTGTATCATAGTCTTATCTCTTGAATCTGTTTCTGCCTTGTATCAAGGCAAGTCCTATCTTGTTCCTGTATCATAGTTTTGTCTTGTATCTTGCTACCTGTTTCTATCTCTGTCTTTTACCCCGTACCTGTCTTGCATCTTGTACTAGAGTTGTATCCTGTATGTTATGGCCAGAGATTGCCTGTCTTTGCCCAAATCTTCCTTAGAGGTAGCACATATCAGAGAGGCAGTCAGTAGAAGCCCTGGGAGCTGCTTTTTTTCCACCCTGCCAGTGGTGAAGGTAGTGAGGTGGCTGACAAAGCTTTTCTCTTCTTTCTTTTCCCAGGCACAGAGTATCACCTCACTTGCAAGTGCTGCTAAAGTTTCCATTTACTCCTCTTCCTTCTTAAATGTGCATAGCAGCTTTTTTTTTAACTGGCCATGCAATCCTTCTCATATAGTCTAGCAGAAAACTTCAGACCCTTTTCCTCCTTCGCCTCCTCTTCCCTAAGAGTGTAGAGAAGCCACTTTAATAGTGTTGATAATGCACCATTTTCCTCCGCATTTTCCTCAAGGGTGCATGGCAGCCATTTTTTATCTGGCCCTGCAACCCCAAGGGTGAAAAGCAGCCACTTATTTTTATTCTGCTGCTCCTCCACCTTTTTCCTCCTTCTTTCCTCCTGCATAGCAGGCTTTTTTTTGGGGGACTTCTAATGCGTCCTTCTTAGTGGCCTGTGCTCCACCACAGTGGCAGGTACTAGCCACATTTATGTTGCCAGTGCCATTATTTCTTGCCCTTGCCCAGCATGTGGAATACCAGAAAAGCAACCAGAGGCAAAGGAGGAATATGCATTAATGCATTTCATGGGTAAAGGACTCCCCCTTCTGTAGGGCTAACATGTAAAGACCTACAAAAATCAAACATATAATGAACTAAAATTGTAGTATTAGTAGTAGGGATGTCCTGATACCATTTTTTCAAGACCAAGTAATTTTTCTTAAAGGGACATGTTACAAATTTTTCTAAAACAATACAGACTAATGATTTTAGGGCAGTTTCTCACAGGGCTGCGTACAGATTTCACCAGGTTGCATATAGATCTCACCAGAGCTGAATACAGATCTTACCAGGGCTGCATCCAAATCTCACCAGAGCTGCATACAGATCTATCCAGAGCTGCATACAGATTTTACCACAGCTGCGTACAGATGTCAGCAGGGCTGCCTATGGGTCTCTCCAGGGCTGCGTATAGATATCACCAGGGCTGCCTATGGGTCTCTCCATGGCTCTGTGGACAGGTGCTGGGTTGAACGGGAATATGATTAACTGAGCAGGGCGGGTGCCGGTCTTGTGCCTGCTCCGAGGCTGTACTTACATTTGTATTTGGGGCTGCCTTGAGCTGTGCCTGCACTGGGAAGGAGGAGGAGGAGGAGATGTGGGACCCGCAAGCCCCCACAAGCACGGGATCTGAGGCAGCCAGTCTGATAAAAAAATTAAAGGGCTGGTATTGGCCTTTAGTATCAGGGCATTTTCACGAGTTCAAGTACTCGTGAAAATGCCCTGTATTGGCCCCCGATACCAATACTAGTATTGATATTAGGACATCCCTAATTGGTAGTAATGGCTCTAATACATTAGTGTTATGTAAAATACAATTTAATAAAATAAAATAAATGGTAAAATTATGATAGTATTAGTTTCTACATGTACATGAATATATTGTTCAGTAAACAAACAATCCACACTCCTACCTCTAAGTGAAAACAATAGATATAGAGCTTGGTATATGGTGCTGTGGTGCACCTTTCATGTAAGCAGTTTGAATTTGTTCTTTTAAAACAAAGTTGTTTAAATCTTTCTACACCATGGTGGTCTCTAATGTGCTTTTTTGGAGCCATTCTTCTTTGTGAGCTGATATGAGTGGTAATATTGGTGTAAAAACTGGTTAACTAGTTAAACTGGTTAACATCTGAACTGCTGGAGCCGAAAGAGGTATCTCGAGTATGGGAGTTTGGTGCTCGAGCAAAGGACAACCTGGACTACTGAGGAATAATACCAGGAGAACCCAGACCATTGAGGTGTCAGTACCAGTGTCACTAAGCTTTATTTGATCATTTACTACTGATGGTCCAACCTTTCTGGTGTGTACAGTGTGAGGAAGATAATTTGGCACACACAAAGGGGAAGAGGAGAGTGGCTCACTATGTACTTGTTGAAATTTGAGCACACTGATTTGGCGTATCTTTTGGCACATTTATGCGGATATAAATTGTATTTGAGTATATGTACTTTGTAAATTTGATGATTTTTATTGGGTGGTATTTTTATATACACGGAGGGTTGCTATATTGTACAGTATATTGAATTGTATTAAGGCTTTGGAAGCTTTATGGCTCTATATATATTTGTTATGAATATACTGTATATACCCACAGGTGCACACATAGCTTTTTGTATCACATGATCCATATTGTGCACCTTCAGCATTTGGTGCTTAATAGCACTGACAAAACTGATAATTGTCTAATCAAAGAAAATAAATAATTGTCCATCTGGTTCTATTAAGTCATGCTAACTATCATAATTTACCTATTGATAATGGCACAAAGAGTTTCTAAATAAAAAATATAAAAAAAGGAAGAAGATACCACAGAGGATACTGCAGTGCAAAATTGGCCAGCAGCAAAACAGTTTTAATCAGAGATAATAGGTCTAATTGGTGTATGTCTAAATGTATCTAGTTTATCTATAGAGATAGGGGGTGCAGTGATGTGATGTGGTTTATGTCAACACTGTTCTTGCACTTATTTTTTTTCTTTTTTTCTTTCTTTCAAACAATGCAAAAAAAAAAAAAGCGCCCCTGAACAGACTGTCGGTAATAACGGAATGATTTCACCTTATGCTTAAAGTTAGAATTTAAAAATCTAAAATAAAGGGAAAATACTCAATTTAATAGAAAACAAGTAGCTTGAGTGTTGACAATTAAGAGCTACCTGTCAATTAGTTGTTGCAGACAGATATTGATCGTTAAAATCATTGTACTCCAGCACTGCAATTCAAAGAGCTAAAGCATAGTTTAAAAGTAGTTTAAAGTAGATATAGCCCATCCACTAAAATGTAATATAAGCTTTAACAGCAAATACTCAATATAATGGTCCTTGTTTGGGCACTTTATGGTATTACAGCGCTCTGCCCCGTCTCCCACAATCTCCTGCCTGCAAATCATCCTGTGACATGCCTTCCCAAAGGAAAAAATAAGTTTCTGATGCAAGAATATTACACTCTTTTTACGAAAAAAGGCCTTACAAAATTACAGACAGCAACAATTAGGAAATATGCGCTGTGAAAATACTTATGTTGCCATTTAACAGTGAAGTGGCCTCAGGGAGAGGCTGTGGAAAACAGTAATAGCAGCCAGGAGAAAAATAAAAAATGTCCTATTTAGCCTGTTATGACTCTGGGCTTGGTGCAAACCCAGTTCGCTTGGGTTCACCCAAGCCTGCTCAGAACTCTGACCACCATCCCCTTCTCCTGAGCCAGTTAGTGGAGGCAGTTGTGGCAGGGGGCATTCTCTGCCACTTTGTGAAATTTAGGGAATGCTCCTCCCCACAACTTATTACCTAGGAGGAGGTGGTGGTCAGAGTTTTGAGCGGGCTTGTGTGAACTCAGGTAACCTGGGTTTGCACCTAGCCCAGTCTCATCACCAATCAGCAGCATAAACATGTAAAAATTATTTCACTCCCCCCACCCCCAAATTCTCCCAGATACACACAGCATTTGGTTACCAGAAGGACATATAGTAAAGGTATACATCTACTTTAAGAAACAAGTGCTTACAAGCTGCACAATTATCTATTCCTATGCACTTTATCAGCAGCAATCCATATCCTTTCCCTATCACAGATAAGCACATGCCTTTTAATGGTGAGGGGCTAGCCCATAGCAAAGTCTATTACCAAATTAAAGCCACCTTATCTAAATTAAGAGTCAGGGAAGTGCATTATTGGTAGGTTTGAATGGCCATATTAGTTTGCCATGACCACAAAATGCGAACAGGCTGAGTTCACTGCAAACCCAACCTTGAGCCAAACACAAAGCTCATTCCTATTGGCAGCCTATGTTCCAATACCTAGAACCATCAGCACCTAGTATGCTGTGCCATATTTAAAAAAAGAAGTCATAAATATATTTGCCATTTTTTTAATCTGCAACTTGTTGGGCAAGTAAAACACATTTATGTATCTAACAATGATCCTGCGTACTTTGTTAATTACTGGTATCATACTTTCCAAATCAATTACTAGCACAAATAATACTGTATGTTCTTGATAGCAGTACCCATGTAAGCCATTTGGTGCTTCCAGGCATAACAACAACATTGTTTTTACAATGCGCAATATTAGTGCAATACTTACATTTTACAAAAATGAAAAATGATTGCAACATTGCAAAGAAGAATCAGCTTTCTACCAGTGTACACAGCTTTTGCAGGCATCCTCTGTAAGACTTGACAATAGTGAATACAAATAAAAGGGAATGTATAGTGGTTTCATCTTTATTATGGTGGTGAGGGCTAAATATATAACATTTTAAAATGATAAAAATTTTTGTAAAAATTAGGTATTCCATATACATTTTCTGTGAATTTCTTTCCCAACAGCAGTTGGGGCTCTGGGCTTCTTCTCAAATGTTTTCTCTGTTTCCTTAAGATCTGTTATAAAAATGTTTTAACAGAGTTCTATAGCTTAAGCTGAAATTTGCATAAAAAGGTGGGAGTCAAAGGAATACCTCACCCTTTATGGTGAAGCATTTGCTGTGTTGTCTCTTTTGACAACCCACTAGGCTCTTTGGAATCCTTTGTCATATAATACGTGTTTAATTGGCAAACAAAGATTTTATACATATTGAAAAAAAAATATTGAGCGTTTGGCAGACAGGTTCATTTTGAAAATTCTTTCAGAAATATAGATAAAACTTTACTGTTTGGCAGTCATTTTCAAAACTGAGTGTTGGATGGGTGCCCTTCAGCACCAAAGTTTGGCTTGAGGAATACACAAGTGAAAAGGATCATTGATTTATTAAGGAAGAGGAATGAGAGGAGACTGAAGTCTACACACAAAATACAACCTTCCAGTGAGAGTAAATGTAATTAAAATTATATATTTGATTTATATGCTGTCTACGGGGGAAGCATATTCTAAAGCATGCATCACATTTGCTGCAATATTTTATGTCATATAGCTTCCAATGTTTTATAACCATATAGAACAACTCCAACCTAAACTAAATTGTAAGGCTGGAAGAGTAGTGGGGTTAAGTGTAGTGTCTGTATTACTTGTCAACACCACCTTATGTTTTAGGCATCACTGAGTCTCTTGCAGAATATTTTAATGAAAATGTATAAATTAGAGTGGGAAGATTCCAGTTTGCAATTACTAGATTCAAGTAATTACCCCGTAAACTGTAATGTGATGCTGGAATACATGGTATGAGTAAAGTCTTTTCTGTTAATGTGTCAACACACTTTTAGATGGTGTGTCCATGGTGCCCTGGGCTCACAGACAACAGGGTTTGAATTACACTGTGGTTTTTTTGTAGCCTGGAAGAGGATCAGGATTGGGGGATGAAGGAGGATGCAGAGGACAGTGCTGAAGTGTGTGCAGTATATTGCTTTTAAACTTTTTTTAATACAAGGGGATGGGGTCTTTAAGCTGAACATGGGCTTTAAATCCCAACTCTACCTTTCTAAATAAAATCCCAACTCTACCTTTCTCACATTAGTGACCAAGCAGTGAAAAAGAAATACAGCTTTCAATGCAGTACTCACTGACAGGCTGGCCACATTTCAATCCAGTGCTAGTCGAACCTCAGCACCATTCAACCATCTTCCTGCAAACCCATTTCCTCTTCCCCTAGAGGTGCATTATAATCCTGGCATTAATTCACAGTACTTCTGTACAGCAGGGCACTCACATTACATGGGAATTGCATCCTGGGTGGCTTCATTGGCGAAATATAGTTATAACCAATGGGTGTCAGGGATCTGTAGTTTGTGATGGCAGTAGCGGCAGGACAGCACTGTCGGTTGGTGTCGCAGCCAGTTAACAGCTTCGTGTGGCACTCATCTTGATTGATGGGGATCTACATCGATAAATAAAAAGTCTATAAATAACATTACATAGAGTAAATCTTTTTCATCCTGGTATGTAAAGGTTCTTATTTATCCAGGTCAAAGCATAGCTAGCAGTAGTTAGTTACATAATAGACACTAAGCAACAGTAACAAAAATTAGATAAAAAGTGAAAATAAATGAGCAAAGTTTGCCTTGTCTTTGGGTTCTGTGCAGAGTAATTTGTTTGCAGAGTAGTCTGAGCTGAGTCACCATCTCTCACAAATTACAAAGCATTGCTTCATAATTCTGATGGTAATCGAAGGCTTCAGCTGCCAAAAGCAGCAGCTTTTTGTTGACCTCTTAAAGGGTGTCACTGAGCCAACCCCCACAAAAGGGATATGATGTGGGAGTGCTTATGTGTTTTATTATACTTCAGTAGACACTTCCTGTGATGACCATGAGGTATGAAAACCTCAAACTGAGTGGGAAAAATGGGAATTCATATGGAACACAGTGCGACCCTAATTTTCCCAAGATTCTATAAAATTTGCAAGTCAACAAAGCAACAAAGCAATCAGATGTAGATCTTGTGTCTGTATTCTGGCAGAGAACTGATGCATTTCATATAACCCTCTACTACTACAACAACCAGTTTGAGCACATTAAGGTATGGTTTAAAGCAAATACATACCCTGGTCTTTTTTGCCTACCAGAACCAAAATGTATTCATAATGGCTCTATCAGATCTTACTTTGAAAATTTGACTCTGAACAGGAACCAAAGACCAGGCAAACTTTGCTAAGTACCTTTATTTTTTAATCCTGTTTATTTCACTGTTGTTATTGTCTAATTTTGTAATATTCTTCTTCTGAGCAGTCAGAAGCTCCTGCAAATGGGCAAAGTTTCCCACTGGATTACTGCACAAATCTGGGAGAAATACAGAGAGAACACCAAGATTCAAGAAAGAATACACATGCTTTTTATATTTCAACAATATTTGTTTATCCCAGAGTTCAGTTATAAAGTTCAGAATTGCTACAGCAGAAGGTGTGAATGGTGCATGTTTTCGAAAAAACACGAGGTGATAGCTACTGTTTGTGTGTGTGTGTAAAAGGTTACTGCAGAGTTATCTGACCCCTGTGTTGATCACTCTCAGTATGCTGGTGCTTAGATTGCTGTCCCACAAGCTTTAAACTTTCTGCGCAAAGTGAGGCGGAAAGTACAATTGTCACTTTCTGGTCACAGCGGTGGGATTTGGTACTGCGGCCATCACACTTCATTGCTGCCATTTATTCTAGCTATATCTACATTTCCAGATGACATGTTTTACAATCCGTCAGCCAACATATTATTGAATAAAATGAAAACACAATTTGATACACATAAAATATGTAATGTCACCTCCACCTTCTGTGCTTTATAATATAGGCAAGATTAATGTCTAACTAATTTTTTATTTACTTATACATTAGTGCAATAATTGTTTATATATGTATCTTCATTACAGTAAAATTGACCAAAACTTAATTCTGGCCAGTTAATTTTTATGTATGAGGTATAGCTCACCAATCCCAGGCTGACAGATGTGTATTGCTCCAGACTATTTACAACATAATTTCATTAAGAGGCTGAAGTATTATCTATGATAACTTTATGACTCACTGCCTGTCATCTAACGGTATCTGCTTTACATCTATCTTGGGGTGGTTTTTGTGAATTGGACTTTAAACTTTCTTTTTAAGGCTTTTCAGTCTAGTCTGTGGTTTTATTTAAAGTCGTCCCCTTCTGCAACACATACATAACATTTATATCTAAAAGTTTTAATTGCTGACTTGCAAATTTTGGGAAAATGAGGGGTGAAAAGGTGATCTGCTTTCTTTGTTTTGCTTTGTGCTCTCATGCACCTTAAGGGCTTTCTTGTTTTCTTCATTGTGCATATTTTCTTTCCTTCTGTCATATTTATCGATTAATTTTCCTTTAGCGCATTCTAGTGTTAGTTCCTGCTCTGGTCTGGGTTTTAGAGCGTTAATAAGAGCACTGTATGACTCTGGAAGGCTGCATAGCAGTAATGCTATCACATAGTTATCTTTAATTTCCTCTCCAACTGCACGTAGCTGTTCTATGATTTCAAGAATGGCATAGATTTGTGTTTATATTTTATAGACTTCATTCAATTTAGCCACATAAAACTGTCAACACTCAAAAATGCCATGTGTTTAAGACAGGCTGGTGCGTAATTACATTCATAGAATATTTGGTATCTCTTCTCCTTAATTATCAAATTCAAAAAAAGCTGAGACATACAAATCCTTCCTCCAGTCCACCTGGCTCACGGTGCTTTCTAAGAATTTTGTATCCAATAGGATATGAATCTAGTTTGAAACCTTATTTTATCATACTATATCATCTAGTATAGCATATGCATTGAATTTGTCTATTGACTCGATTGCATTTAGTGTTTAAAATGTAGTAAAAGAACAGGAAGATTGTCAGGTATTTTATAGTGTTAAAACTGTTGGCTTTTGCCATAATTCATTACTACTATTTATTATCAATCCCTTATTTTGGAAAAGTTCCAGACCTATCAGATCAGGTATCTCTTAAGAATACTTGCGATGGATTATAGTAGCAGGTAATGTTGTCATGTTCCTGCTTCTAATTTGCAAACTGTATAAAGAAAAAACTAAACTCATAGCTGGTCTTCATTCGTGTAAATGAGACCTGTGTAAAGAGTAATGTGGAGGCTGCCACTACTGTACTATCTTAAAAATAATAGCTGTCCACAAAAAAGTGTATAACATTTAAAGCGATGTGATTCAATCTAAAGTTCCAATCTGTCACAAGTTTGACAAATCTGAGCTTAATCATAGTTTTTCTTTAATGCACCAAACATGTCATAGGCTTTCTGGGCTTTGTAATTTGGTGATATCCTTTATATAAATGGAAAAAAAACTAACATTTTTGCTACAGTGTAGTTGTTTTCTTCCTAGTACAGTCCATATATACATGATCTAAACATTTTATTTTCATTAGTATTTGATTTTTTTTTACACTTCCGACACTTTATTTTGTCCAAAGTAAAATACAAACAAATGCCACATGGAAACGAAAAAACAATTACCCAGTTTTGTTTTTTAATAAGGTTGATTAGTTTGGGCTGACCAGTCTGGCTTGTGTTTTGATTTGGACTGCTTGCTCCATAGGGTTTGACAATACATAGCTATGGTAGAAACTGTAAGTCCCCATAGTCGAGTAAACCTGTACTGAGGAGTTTTAGTTGTCAGGCTGTCACAGTGACTTAGAGGGTCATTCACTAAGCTGCCGAAGGCAGCCGAGTAAATAACAGAGCCGGAGTGAACTGAGCTGAAGGACGTTCAGCTATTTACTTTCACTCTGTACGGCTGATTCCAGCCGTACATCGGCTAAAATCAGCCGTACATCGGCTAAAATCAGCCGTACATCGGCTGCCTTCGGCTGACTTTGGTCAGTTGAACATACTGAGCAGATGTGCAGAAGCCTTTCGACTCAGTCGATCCAACATCTGATCAGCCGATCCAACATTCTCATAGGGTCCAAACGGCAGTGAGTGAATAGCCGAATGCCGCTGAGCTAGTGAGCAGAATAGAAAAAATTGAAACAAAAGAGAAACAAAATGTTAAAAAAATTAAATAATAAAAAAAATCAAAGAAAAGAAAAGAAAAACAGCGTGGGGTCCCCCTCCCAAACCATACCAGACCCTTTAGGTTGGATTTCTAACCGGACCCTTGATCTGAGCACAGGCCTGGCAAGGCAGGAAAAGGGGGGGCGGACGAGCGAGCACCCCCCCCCCACCTCCCTGCCCAGTTGTCATTTAATGACAGCCCAGTGTCCTCCAATAACCTGAGGACGCTGGTCTGTCATTGAAGAACAAACAGTCCACCCAGTTGTTGTTACTTGTGGAGAGAATGGTCTGCTTTTGGTTCAACTGAACCGAAGGGCTCCGGCGGCCGAAGTGAGCCGAAGAATGAGCCGAAGCTACAGCTAGATCCTTCGGCTCCTTCCTGAATAACCCAATTCGTTTTTTATACTTTCTGAGACACTGACCCAAAGCAAGTTTGCTGATCAAGGTTATATTCACCATGTTTATAAAAGGATGAATGTGCACTTGGTAAATGTGACAACTGAACAGTTAGCTGTAAAAAAAACCTTGGAACTCATCCAGCAAATTGCCAGCCTGAGCTCTCCATAGTGCTGAATCTTGGAATTGGGCTTTAAAGTGACACTAAACTCAGGCGTTATATCTTAAAAAGGCATTTAAGTATCTTAACTAGTCACAAAAATGTATATTATTTGCGCATTACACCGCTGTAGTTCATGGGAGTGGGCTTGGAGCGGTGGCTACTTTACTTCACACACAGGGACCATGGGGAACAAAAGTAGCCACCGCTCCAGAAGGAAGGACAATGTCAGCACCAATTCAGAGATGATTTGAGGATCTACAGCTAAGTGGTACACAAATAAGCTAAAATGTTAAGTTAAGATATTCAAATGCAGTTTTAAGATTTAACTCCTGAGTTTTGTGTCACTTTAAGCTTCAAATTCTTTCAAAATGATGTCCTACTGAATGACAGTAGAAATAAGTTCAGCAATCCAGAACCACAGTCAGCTCATATATACATGAACACTAATCATATGTTTTGCTGACTTGCAGGTCATCATTACCATCTTGCAATAATCAGCTATATGTCTAGAAGCAAATGCATCTGTGCACAAACAGGTACACGATGCTGGAAAGATCTGTACATGACCCTAGTCTGACTGAGCATAAATTGTTTTATTCTGGCAGCCTGAACAATACGCTCTCTCGCCACTCCTTATGAGTGTATTGTGCTCCATTCAAATCTGCTGAACAGGCCATTTTTTTAACAGTTTGCGACACAGTTTAATTTGCCACTGTATAAATTAAGAAAACTGCAGCAAATGATGATGATATTAATGACTTCAATTATTATGCCAGGTGAATCCTTCAATGGCCTTTCCTTTTGTTCCACATGGCCACTTTCTGTATTGACTAATGAAGCAAATAGGTCAATGGTGAAAATTGTGCCAGAGATACAGCTTTCTAAATAGAATAATCAGTAATCACAATATGCTGATGTCTACATTGCAATATTCACAATATGATTCAGTACACTTCAGTGCTGTTCAGTAAGGTATTTATTACCTGAAAATACATATTGATGCACCATAAAGATAACAAGTTATGGTAATAGGGGCTCTTGTATACAAACGATTTCCCATATTTTTTCTACATATTTTTAAAAAGTATTTGTAGATAGCTAATGAGAGAAGGACAAAAACAGCTGCTAATGTGCTTCAGTTTCTCAGGGAAACTGAATATGATTTTCTTTGCATTTCATCTGCCGAATGTTGCTCTTTTATGTCGTTGATGCATGTGCAAGCATTTGTATATTTATCTAATCCTTGAAACTAGAGAGAAACATTTGATAACGTAAACAATTTTATACAGGTTCTGCTTGTACCTTTTGTTAAGTTTATGATGAATATCATACACCCATATGTTTAATGTCCTTTATTTTAATTGCTACGCTTTTAATCCTATTATTTTAACTTGGGAGGAATATTAGTAGAATAATCAACCTCCTTTTGAGAGATACCTGATAGCAGAAAAAAGTCTAAGGACTACTGAAACACATGGACCTCACATGATGGCAGTATGCTAGACCGCCCTCTAAAGCAGGAGAGTTGCTAGGGTCTAAAAAAGATCTGGGGCAGTTCTGGGGAATGTCTTACATATGAAAAAGTAGGCAAGGCCAAGATATGGATTGGGTTGTACTCAACTAATAGGGTTAAGCAAGATTAAGATGTTTTGCTTCACTGAAATGTCATCCAAAATTGGGACATTGTGCCAAAATTCACAATTTTTCCAAAACTGCATTAGCATCAATAGGAAGGCAGAATTGTCATAGTTTGGGGTAGTTTGGGTAAGGGTGCAGTGGATTTTTATAAATATTCCCCAGTAAAGTACTTGTTAACATTTTTGCCCAAGCACTTACAGTTTTGAATTTTTTTAAGCAGCCAGCTCCAGCTCACTTAGTGCTCTTTCTCTGAACTTCCGGTTGGAGAATGTGTACAGGGAAGAGGTAGCAAGGGACAGTGATGTTTCAAGCAGCTGCTTGTTTAGCTTAGAGGAGGGAGAAGTGAAGGAGGAGCAGAGGAATGTCTTGCCACCCGAGGCCGTGTTTTTGTATAGACACTGCTTTATTCCTGGCTAGGAGAAGGCATGCAAGGATGGCTCTATAGGACCTTCCAAGGGAATGGAGCCACCCTAACACAGGAAATGTTATACAATGATCAAGTCACCTTCTTAAACTGGACCAAATGGAGCGATTTAAAGGGCAAGTGGCTGCATACTTAGATCATTTGCGAAATGTAATTCTTTTGTTGCCACCGACTGTGCCAACTTCCCCTAACATGTTTCCCATGCTCTGCTGCCCCTCCTGCGGGCCTGGGACTGGCATGGTGGGTGTTGGCGAGGAGAGCAGAATATGATCAGCGAATGATAAATGAACATTGTCTCTGTGCTAAATAAAGCCGGTAGCAATGAGTATATCTACAATTCCAGTATCTGAGCTGTATTCCCAAGCTACTGTGGCTGGGAAAGAAGCTGATCAAGCATGACATGTGCCTGAACAGCTTTCTTGGGGGTCCGTAGGTGACAAGGGGTTTTCTTAATGTCTTCTTTATTAGAACCTGGTGGATTGCTGCATAATATTTACAGGTTTATTCACTAAAGGGTGAAGAGTTTGGAGAAGGCAGGAGAAGTGAACAATCTAGGACAAGATAGCTGATTTGGAAAAATTCTCCAATTCAGCTCACTTTCCAGTTCAGCTATGTTGTCCTAGATTGTTCACTTCTCCTGCCTTCTCCAAACACTTCACCCTTTTGTGAATAACCCTGTTAATCTTCACGTCCTGCTAAGGTATTTTAACAGCATTTTCTTTAACAGTAATCTATTGAAGATTTATCATCATCTGTGTTTGTGGTATCGTGTTTACATTTGAATGGCGGGAATGTAACGTCTGCACGGCATCAGAAGGGGTGGTATGATCTTTCATGATTGGTTTGATGGTTATCACTGTTGTGAAGATTTGCACTTATATTGTTGGTGCTCACTTTATGTGTGCCTGAAGAAGGAACCACTTGGTCCCGAAACGTCGCTACTAATGTGACACTATTCCGGTCAATGAAGGGATTGACTTTGCATCAAATTGGAGTGCGAGTGACCTTCTATCAATTTTGTGCCTTTGGCCGAGGCGGTCGCTTAAGCACTCCGGTCAGGAGTGCGGTGGGATATACTTTGCATTGACTTTATTAGAACCTGTCACATACAATCAATTTTGGGTGCAAATGTTTGCTGCCATTCCATAGGCGCACACAATTTTAATGCATGGCACGTTTGGTATCGATTTACTCGGTGCAACCTAATCTTTTATACTTTATCGGTTTTACTAAAAATTGGGTAATATGTTGTATTTGTGTGCACTAAATGTAACTTTAGTATATTTTATACAAAACATTTGGGTTTGATAAAGAGTTGCGCTAATATAATGAGACATAAAAAATTGCAATTGCCACTATTTTATTGTCCAGGGTCTCTGCTTTGAGAAAATATATAATTCTGGGGGGTTGATCGTTAGGCTCTGCAGCCTCTCTGACATCAAAAGGGTTAAAACAACTGAATATCACTTTAATTAAAATATTTCTTTCTAGGTGAACCTAGAAAGAACTACAGTGACAGCTTTGTTGATAAATCCTTCCACACAGTGTTCTGTCTCATGTTGATTTGTTTGTAATCAAAGCAACTTTAATGAAATAGTGCATGCAGCATTTTTTCTGACTGTTGCCGGACCGGAACGCAGGCATTGATGTGCCACACGTTTGGGTGCGGGCAATCGCACTGTGAGCGCGGGGGGGCATGGCTGTGGTGCCATTGACTTCAATGCACTGCCATGACCCCTCCCTCCCCTGAATCCAGGGAGCTGGCCGTGATGCGATCCAGTGCGTTACGGCACCAAATCAGGCTGAAATGTACTGTTTGTGGTGTGAACCAGCCCTCACACCACCCACATGCAAACATTTTAACATATGGCTGGTGTCTGCTGGTGGCAGAAGTGTGTAACAACAGAAAGCACTGTTTCCTTTTTTTGTAACTTTATTGGCAGTGTACAAAGTAAACTCTAAATTCAGGTCTCTCCACAGCAGTGCAGTGTGCTGCGCTTCAGTGACCTGCGGTGGCTAACAGGGCGCTGCAGAAAAATGCAGCATGTCTTTGTTTTTTCTGCACCACACAGCACATCACACATTGTGGTGAAAACGGGACACATAGAAAATAATTGCTTTTTGTGTTCACTTGTAGTAATGGGGAAACTGGTGTGAACGAGTCCTTTGATAAACTTTAAGCAAAAGCAAAACAGGTAACCTCACTGCGAAATCAAGTTCGATGAAATCGGCCCCTCCTCCCTAATGATTAAGAGGTCTTGTTCACACTACCAGAATTTCCAAGCGATTTGCTGTGTTCTTCACTGCTAGCAAATTACATTAAATAAACATTGTGTTAAATGAGGCTCGTTCATACGTATGCATCATGCTGAGGAGCCTTGACAAAATATCCTCAATGCACTATTTTCAAAGCAATTTAACTTCACATAGCGTTTCATTGCAATGCAATAACAGAACGTTGACATAAAAACTGTCTGTACAAAATACCATTAAAT
Source organism: Nanorana parkeri (assembly GCF_000935625.1). Classification (NCBI taxonomy): domain Eukaryota; kingdom Metazoa; phylum Chordata; class Amphibia; order Anura; family Dicroglossidae; genus Nanorana; species Nanorana parkeri. Next base: position 2,082,106 of record NW_017306412.1, on the reverse strand, counting down.
TCAATGCAGTTCTTTTGAATTGCTTGACAACGCTTGCTATTACCGGGGTTTTTTTTTTTTTTTACATTGCTGGTTTGTCGGCGCGTTTACCTTTCCTCATGATATATACTGACATCGCGTTGTAGTAGGCTGAAAAGGCAGGCATATTAAAGTGGGATTTGTATATAAAAACTGGAGAACAGGAGGAAACCTAGGAGCAGGTTGTACCTAATTCTACACCTAATTCTACACCTATACATTTGACTACTGTCTACTGGGGTTCCTCAGACCCCCATCAAAAAAGCCATTCATCTGTTCTCTCTCTTTCTCCCCCCTTCTCTCTCTCTCTCTCTCTCCCACTCTCTCTCCCTCTCCCACTCTCTCTCTCTCTCTCTCCCACTCTCCCTTCCACTCTCTCTCCCTCCCACTCTCCCTTCCTCTTTCTCTCTCTCTCTCTCCCTTCCACTCTCTCTCTCTCTCTCTCCCACTCTCTCTCTCCCTCTTACCATAATATAAAGATATCAGGCTCCATGTAGAAAAGGGAGATCTCACTATTTACAAGGTTTCCTGAGATTTAGTGTGACAGTCAGGAACACTTTGAAAAGAACCGCTGTGGATAGCCAAGCAGAGAGTAGGGTGGAATTCACACTAATTATCTGTACTGTTTGCCTGTCAGAGAGTGTCTACAACAAAGATGCTTTCTGACAGGGAGAAAAGGATATGTGATCATTGTGTATCCAATCTCTGCTTGGCTAGCCACCGTGGTTCTATTGCAAGCATTCCTGAGTGTAGCACTTAAATCTCATGAAGTAGACCTAGCAGACGGGGATGTTTCTCCAGTTAGCAATGATTATGCTGTCTCAATTTCAAACTTGTATTGCAGCTCACACAAAAAAAATCTTGACAGCTGTGTGTGAAGGTCCTCATTCATCCAGGTCATGGTATCAATGTATATCTGTAAAAAAAAAAAATCAGGGCAACTGGACATTTCGATGGACATCCGACTAGCTTTCTCAATACAGAATACTGAATTAAGAAAGCTAGTCGGATGACCAGCGAAATGCCTTCAAGAAAAATACAGCCTTGATTTAATTTTTACAGATATCTTGACAGCTGTTTCTTTCTCAAGGAACCCTTAAGCCACACCTGGTCTTCCTTCTTTGGTGATGTTCTGACTGTTTTTTTTATGTAGCATTCTGGCCAATCAGATGTTAGGAACTGGTTAATATTACCCACTCAAGTTTGTTACAGCTGACTGCAAGTCAAGAAACATTAAGGAGAAAGAGGCCCCGCCATAGCTACCAACGTTCTGACATGACAAAGAGGGACACCTTCTAAAATAATGTATTTAGGAAATTAAAAATTAAAATCATTAGTCTGTATTGTTTTGGAAAACTGTCACACGGAGCCGTAGCTAGCTGTGACAGGCAAGAACAGAAAATTGTGCCCCCCTACAGACATGTTATTTTTTTAAAAATTATTATTATTTTATTTTTTTACTGTTGGGGGCTTCGGATACATATCAGGGGTCTAAACAGACCGCTGACATTTCCCTTTTGAAATAGAAAAAGAGATTGAGGGCACAGAGTCCGCTGCCCATACAGGCGGGGGAGAGCAGCAGGATTCGAGGAGAACCTGGAGCCTGTGCCGCTCCTCTTCTCCCTGCCGAGCCCTGGCTGCGTTGGCCGCTTGGCGCCCCTGTTGCCAATAGCGCCCTGTGCTCTCCATGGCAACAGGGGCAAGAGGGCGCAGCCAGCCCAGCCCTGGCTACGCCCCCTCTCAGCTGCGCCTGAGGCGGGTGCCTCACTCGCCCCAGGTAACTACAGCCCTGGTGTCACATGACACTAAAATATCCGTAATTGTTATCAGCGAGTACTTGATGAAAGGTATCGGTACTCGTGCTCGGTCTGGAAAAAATGGTATCGGTGCTCAGTATGCTGGATACTGTAGCATTCAAAATAAGGCTGCTTAGAGCTTCAAAGCACTGCCCAAAAAGCAAACCCTAAAAGGAAACCTAAGAGGATGGGAATATGGAAATTGAATTTGCTAACTTGTTTTATAAAATGTGTTCCGGTGCTGAAAACTTGATCTTGACTTCACCACTTAGTGAGTCACTGACCTGGAGAGTGCACACAGATGCTGAAGAAGGAAAAGTGTAAACTCCTCAATTGCATGCTTGTTCCACACCAATGACTTACTAGGGACTGACTACAAGATCGTTACATAGTAAGTTTATAAAAGATACATGCCCATCAAGTTCAACATGAGACTCATAGCCCGCACCCGTTAAAAAATAAGTCAGCAATGGCAACTATGTAATTTTTTTTAACCTAACAAATTACCTTTATGAATGCAACAGTAACTGCAACTCTGTGCAGCCATAAAACGATGGTATGATGATGCTCTATTTTAATGCCATCGCCTGACATGACCAACTTCATTCAAGCAAAAGCTTAATCAACCCTGTAGGTACTAAAGAAAGCTCAAAACTGAATGTCTTCTTTTCCCTCAAACACATACATATCTTCAGTGTATAATGCAATCCAATCTGTACTGCTCATTGCCCAATGTAGCACAGCACAAGTTTTCAAGCACAGATCCTCTAATAGTGTGTCACTGCTGTAGATTCCGCACTATGTGGAAATTTAATGGACAATTTAACATAAACTTTCTAGCCTAGGCTAATGACGTCTATGGAGGAAGCGCACTCTTTGTGTTGATTGCTTTTTTTATGATGTGATATTTCTTACTGTAAAACTGACCGTAAAACATTTACTAGTATGATCCGCTCCTTGGACAGAATTACTATGCGATTGTTATATTCACGTATGCTTAAGCCAGCCTTTTTGCAGGAAAAAGAACCTTTCAAACAAATTCTTGTGTTTTTTGCTAACAGGGTCAGTCATTGCAACATAGCTTGTGTATTAAGCAAACAATAAATTACTAAAATGGGTATACATTGTTTATTTGTTCTGTTTTTTTTTACATCAAAGGGCTTCCACCCACTGCAATGCCCCCCTCTCATCCATCATCTCTCCTTTTGAGTGATCAGTGCATATAACAAGCATTTAAAACACTTCTTGTTTCCTGCGGTCCCAATAGATGCATTACTGCTTCACTAATGAACTGCAGCTTAATTCTGATACTGAAATTAGTGTTCGCAGGCATACATGGCAGCTGTGATTCAGCATCTGGGAAAATGTGATCTGTGGCTACAAGACATCCAGGCATCACACAATCTCCATCTATTAGAGCTGAAAACAAAAATCTCCACATTCTGTGATTTTCTGGATGTCAAGGTGTCATTAATTTCTATTGTAGTATTAGAACTAAACAATCTAGGTAGTAAACTCACAACAGGGGTTTCCCATAAAATTCAGGGCTATTTAACAAAACAGTGAGCTGTATGTGCAATGCTGTAGCCCGTAGTAACAGCTAGCCAGTAATTTTTTTATTTTTCAGATTACTCTAAACTGAAGACGGTAGAACCTGGTTGGATGATAGAGGCTCCTGTACTTTGCACATTAGTACTGATACCCGCACTGCCCAGGGGCTGACTTTAACCTTGCACAGTTGATGTTGTATCCATTGTATGTATTGTATGAACATATCATCTGCCTCACGTGTGATACTGGCAGTTTCCATGGTTTTCCTACAAAGCTTGTGGATTTTCTGCCCATTTGACAGCTCAGTCTAGCACTGTGCAGGAGTGTCAAGAAGCATGCCTGGGATCATCTTTATCGAAAAGGGGACATTTTGCCTATAGAACCTATGTTCAATAATACTACATCCAATGATGTGATCAAACAGCTTCTCTGACTTTGAATGGGGAAAGTGAAATAGATACATAAGTGTTGATTGCTACTGGTGTGATTCCTCTTTATATGTCACTGACACCTCTACTTACAAAATAAAAGGAGCTGTAGGTTTTGGTATATTGATCTAGTACTGTTGTATATTGATGACAAATTCAACAAACCTTTTAGATTATATAACGGAATTTGAAGTCAAATCAAAATATATAGACGTGGGTCATTAAACATGGGCATTCAGCAATGTGGCTATATGCCCTGCCCACCCCCAGCAAACTCAGAGTTAATGCTTAAGATGTGTACTGTGTGTGGAGATACAGCAGGTATTGACCGAAAAGATGTGGTCCTCACGCATCCATTCTAAACACGTACACACTGAGCCGTGGTTACTATGGCAACGGGAGCCATAGGAAACATTTCCAGCTACTAAAATCCCCCCTACAGCACCCCCTCATCCCCCACCCACGCTTGGACTGCTTCAGCAACCAGGGCTAACGAGCCAGCGTCTGGCTCTGAAGGCAATTAACCCCTCCATTACAAAGGCTGTATTTTCTGGCTACATCCGTGATAATGAACACACCTCAGCATCTTGTTGACAAGGATTACGGTAGCTGGCTTCCATGACTATTTTTGATCACCTGTGTCCTTTACGATGCAACATTGATATAATTATGAAACTAAGTTGCAAACAACACACACAGAGGCTGAAGGTACCTGAGAGGGCTCTCCTTATAATACACCCACACGCTGCCACCATAAATTATCTCATTTATTTTACAACAAAAGGATATGACAGTTTGTAAATTCACTTTGTACTTTTGATCTTCTAAAGTATGCTTATGATGTTCCTTTCATACAGGCTAGCTAAAGTGTTCCACCGCCTACATAGCTCCGAGACAGATACATGGTGGGGTGATTCATTTTTAAGCCTATATATTCGTTATGATTTATTGATATTACTGCGCAGTTTTCATCAGGAATAGCAGCTGCAACAACCACTGCTGTGGCCATCGTTTTAGAGGGGTTGGGGAAGGGGGGGGCAGGTTTGGTCCTGGGTTAAAAATACCTCCCCCTCCCTCCCATTGCACTGACAGAGGCACAGTCCTGGTGTTTGTTATACAGCAGGATGCATTTGTGTGGTAAGAATTAATACTGAGATGTCAGATCACATTTTGCATTCCGGCCCAGTTGATTGTTATTAAGCCCCATACAAGAAGGGATAAATTGCTTAATGCAATGTTGATATCAGTACAGTCAATATGGTTTGATGGTTTAGGTTCTAATGAATTTAGGCATAATAATGCCATATAATGGGGTTCACTTGATATAAAATCAGTGATGTGCTGTAAAAGTGAGGCAAACAATCAAAAATCAGTTTTGGTTAGTCTGACTACATCTTGAAGATGTGTTGCAATGGGTTACTGCACATCATTGTTCTCACTGCATTGCATACTCTTACCATGTGACCCCAACTGACTACTGTAACATACTGTGATGAACACTAGATGGCACAATAACAAGCTGTGCTTAATCTTTATGCATGTAGTTTGTGTGGGGTGGGGATGGTATTTGTGGGATATTTTTTTGATGCATCAAAAGTTATAGTTTGTCACACTGTAAAGAGAATCATGTAATGTTCTATTGTCATATTTTCTGTACCTGGCATCTGGAGACAACACAGGAGACATTCCTGTGTTGTCTCCAGATGCCAGGTACAGAAAATATGACAATAGAACATTACATGATTCTCTTTACAGTGTGACAAACTATAACTACAGTGTAATACCCATTGCCTTAAGGTGACACTAAACTAAGGAGTTAATCCTTAAAAATGCATTCAAGTACCCTAACTATTAACAGTTCTGGACCTTATTTGTGTATCACTCGGCTGTAGATATTCAAATCATCTCTGATTTGGTGCTGACACTGTCCTTCCTTTTGGAGGGTGTCTACTTTTGCTCCCCATGGTCCCTGTGTGTGTTGTAAAGTAGCCACTGCACCAAACTCACTCTTGTGATGGACTACAATCTCACTACAAATTAGTAAACAAATGTGAGATTGTAGTCCATCACGGGAGCAATCTTGGGGCGGTGGCTACTTTACAACACACACAGGGACCATGGAGAACAAAAGTGGCCACCCTCCAGAAGGAAGGACAGTGTCACCAGTCAGAGATGATTTCAAGATTTACAGCCGAGTGAGGTACAAATAAGTTACATGTTTTAAATAGTTAAAGGTACTTGAAAGCAGTTTTAAGATTTAAAGTGATATTAAAGTCACAATTCCCCCTCCCCTCAATGCTGCTTTAGCAAAGGACTTACCTTAAATGATGCCTCTTGATCTGATCATCTTCTTCTTTCCTGTAGTTTTCAGCAATTCCTCCACCGAGAATGCCAGTCTCTGATCCAGGGCTGACTGCTCTGTCTTCTGTGTCTCACGGTGTCTGTCCGACGTGCATAGAAAATGTTTCCTGACAATGGAAAGCATGCAAAAAAATAAATAAACATGCTGATTGTATCTAAATGTACTCAAGTTAAAACAAGAGGGAAAAAAAATTAATTTTTGCTATTATGAGTTAAAAAAAGCTAAAGATAGGCACATTGATGCATAAGGAGGCATATTTGTAGAGCAAGTAGCTCAATGTATATTATAAAAGATGCAATGACTATGTGACTCTAAAAGCAAACAACAAATGTACTTTTTCCAGCGACAGGCGTTTTACAGCTTGCAAGAAAATGCTCAGGTGTGAGCAGGGGCCATTGAAATGAATATGATTTGTGATGCTCAGAGTTTTGTTGCGGAACAAAACTCCTAAGTGTGAATGGGGACTTGATAAGCAAAGACAGCAGTTACTTTGCTAAGACATCTTGCTCCAAAGATGTGCAGGCTATCAACTGAAATGGTTACCACAAATAGTAAGCAAATTGCTACTGTCAATGTAACCAAAAAGGACCAAACTAATACAATTGTTATAAAATTGCAGTAGCCAAAGCAGCACAAATGTAAACTGCATTTATGTGTGCAAGTGACTATAATACCTTCCAATGTATGGCCACAGAAAGCTTTCAGAACCAGTCAATTTTACACAGTCATCTTTATATACATAGAGCAATTGGACATGAAAGGCATGTGCACTTGGCCTTATACCATCCAAAGCAATAAACAAACATATTTTTACTGCACACAAACTACTCTTTGTAAGGACTTTTAAAATGTACAGTTATTAGCTCAACAGTGTATGTCTTGTACAGATTTTTAAGGCTGATGAACAATACAAAGATTATTAATATATTTTATCTTAGGGGTTGCTATTGTGGCTTTCAAGGCTAAGAACCCAACAGAATGGGTAAATCCAATGATTAGAGTTGAAAAACAATGCTGTCCTAACAAATGCTATAAAGCATATGCCCTATTAAATGCCTGTGCTGGAAGTCATAACTGTTTGGCGTAATCTATTTTAATGTTTTGTATGCCAGGTTAGGCTATTGGCAGACACAGTTAAGCAAGTTCTATGCTTAAAGCATTAACACACCATGAAAATGGTACTGCTATAAACACTAATTATTTGACATTCAATCTGATATCTTACAAAGGAGGGCAGAGGAAGTGAATGCAAAACTCAAAATGATAACCTGTTTATGTGGATGGTCTGTTGTTTCTCAGAATTTATAAAAAACGTAATGCCAATCTAAAATTATTATGGAAAGATTTAGGAGAAAAGGGTTTACATTCACTGCAGGAAAATACATACTACAAGCAAGTATTTTGAAGTCAAGTATTTTAGCCACATTTTGTCATCAGGCTGCTTAAAACTAGATAAAATTTCTGCAATCTCTCACAAGAGACCACATGAAAAACTGAGAAACTGTTCTAGGGATGGCCAATTACCTGAAAAAAACATATTACATCTCTTCCTGATGTTTTATCACCTTTTTAAGAAATACTCTGACTTTTAGTGGGAATCTCAGCAGAATAATGCATTTGACAAAGTGGAACAACTCATTGCTACTACTGGAGCATTGGCATATTGTAACAAGTTAAACAAAGTGACAGTTTAAAGTGACACTAAACTCAGGAGTTAAAGGAGAACTATGGGGTCAGTGTTTTTCCCCATAGTTCTCCTTAGGGTAACGGGAGGACACAAACTAGCGTCCTCCCGTTACCCTAAGCTCAGTATACCGCGAGCTACAGCACGCGGTATACTGAGACACCGCAGCCGGAGCGGATCCCGACCTGGACGTCGGGATCCGCCCAGCTGCGTGAGTGACAGCTGGCTCTGCCTATCTAGAGGCAGAGCCAGCTGTACCCGCCCCCTCCCCCGTCCATTCTGCCAGTCAGCGCTGGCAGATCGGAGCGGGGAGAGGGGAATCTCTGCCGTGACAGGATCGAGAGGTGAGCGAACCCGGTATGTGTTCGCTCACCTCCTGATCTACTGAGCCGACCTGTGACAGCCTCATTGTCACAGGTCGGCTATAACTATGAGGTGAGTGGAAATCACTCATCTCATAGTTCTCCTTTAAAGCTTAAAAATGCATTCAAATACCTTAATTATTAACAAAAATGTATCTTATTTGTGTATCACTCAGCTGCAGATCATCAAATCATCTCTGAATTGGTGCCAACACTGTCCTTCCTTCTGGAGGGGGATACTTTTATTCCCGAAGGTCCCTGTGTGTGTTGTAAAGTAGCCACCACTCAAAGCTCACTCTCCTGGGATGGACTGCAATCTCATGATTAGTTTACTTATTTGTACTGAGATTTTAGTTCATTCCCAGAGCGAGCTTGGAGTGGTGGCTACTTTATAACACACACAGGGACCCTGGGGAAAAAAGTAGCCACCCTCCAGAAGGAAGGAGAGTGTCAGAAAGAATTCAGAGATAATTTGAGGTTCTACAACTGATACACAAATAAGATACATTTTTAAAAATAGTTAAGGTACTTGAATGCATCTTTAAGATTTAAATCCTATGTTTAGTGTCACTTTAAATTGATGCCTTCAAACAAGGAACTAGTGCTCTATTGCTGCAAAAAGGGACTTAGGCACTGAGGGAGACAGAGAGCAGTTGTGCTCAAATAGAAAAGGAGATGTATGCAATTGCATTTGCATAAGTGATAGACATGTGCGATTCGTTTCGTTACGAATCGAAATTCGTACGAATTTTTCCTGAAATTCCGAATTTCGGAGCATCCGAAATCCGAATGGCAGTTTTCGAATTATATACGAAATACGAAATTCCGTTAACGAATTTCAGATCCGAATTTCTTTGAAACAGGAACTAATATTACCCCTGTAAATGAGGTTGAACAGCATGAGATTTTTTTTTAATCCGAGATACGGATCCGCTGCTGCTGATGCATTACAATACACAGTTACACACACAGGCAGGAAATACGAAATTCCGTTGACGTATTTTCGGTCCGTTACGAACATTCGTTATATTAAAGTTAAAAAGCAAAGTACATTTATATTGGAGTTGATGGTAGTTTTTTTTTTAAGTCCAAAATATGGAATTCGGAATACGGAATCCGTTAACGGAATTCGTATTTCGTTTTGGTTGACCAATCAGAGGTTCTCTTCTGCTGCTGAGAGTTGCATTACAAATACAGGCAGTAAATACGAAATTCCGTTGACGTATTTTCGTTCCGTTACGAACATTCGTTATATTGAAGGTAAAAAGCAAAGTACATTTATATTGGAGTTGATGGTAGTTTTTTTTAAAGTCCGAAATACGGAATTCGGAATACGGAATCCGTTAACGGAATTCGTATTTCGGATAAAAAACCAAGTACCACTCCAATATTAACAAAGGTATTTTGCTTTTTAACTTCATCATAACGAATGTACGTAAAGTTACGAAAATATAACCGCCACTAACGAAAATTCGTATTTCGTACGAATCCGAATCCGAATTGAGTTCAGTTACGAATTACGAAATACGAAATAACGGATATTCCGAAACAAAACGAAACAGAACGAATTTTTTGACGGCGCACAAGTCTAATAAGTGAACATTGTTTTTAATACACATGTGGATTATGAGTGAATGTGCAATCAGAACGTAAGCCCTTTAAAATATTTGTAAGTGACACTAAACTCAGGAGTTAAATCTTAAAAATGCATTCAATTACCTTAACTATTTGTGTATCACCTGGCTGTGCATCCTCAAAATATCTCTGAATTGTTGCCTACATTGTCCTTCCTTCGGGAGGGTGGCTACTTTTCTTCCCCATGGTCCCTGTGTGTGTTCTAAAGTATCCACCACTCCAAGCTCACTACTGGGATGGTTCACGTACCTGGTGGGAGACTGGTAATGTAAGGAGGCTTCTCTTGCGCCCTGGGTCCTGCACCCCCTGGAGATGGGAACAGCGGGTGAAAGGACAGCGGGTATCACGAGTGCCGCTGGAGAGACTGGACACCGTGCAGCAGAAGTCCTGGATCGAGTAGTCAGACGAGGCCAAGGTCAAACCGGCAGCGTGGTAGCAGGATTAGGCAGCAGAAGAGTAGTCCTGGAAGCCCAGGGTCAAACCTGTCGGGCAGCAAGGTACAGAATCGATCAGCAGAGGCAAAGGCCAGGGTCAAGGGCAGGCAGCAACAGGAGGAATCAGGCAATCCGGGTCAATAACTGGTCAAGCAATCCACAGAATGACAGGTATACAGGAAGCACTAGCTGAAGACCAATAGCACTGTGGTTAAGGCATGTCCATTTATATAGGCCAGTCTATTAGGGAGAGTGCATCACTTCCGGTTCCGCACGCATGTGCACTGGAGTATGTTTTCTGGCAACATGGAATACAGGCCTATGCGCACGCACAGATGCCATCTTTGCCTTAAAAATGGACTACAAGTTTAGTTTAGTTTGCTTTTTGTTTACTAATTTGTTTTGAAGTTATAGTCTATATCACAGGACCGAGCTTGAAGTGGTGGCTACTTTACAACACACATGGTCCATGGGGAACAAAAATTGCCACCCACCAGAAGGAAAGACGAATTCAGAGATGTTTTGAGGATCTACAGCAAAATGATGCACAAATAAGATATATTTTTGTTAATAGTTGGGGTACTTGAATGCATGCATTTTTAAGATTTAACACCTGAGTTTAGTGTCACTTTAAGAAGAGTCATCCATCTTCCAACTAGGCTATTGAAAAGGTATGATGCTGCATGGTCAATACCAAAATGTAAATGACCTCCAACATTCACAGAGGATAAAAAAGCTGGTTATAATAAATTACCTGATTTGCATTGGTTCTTCCAAATCCACAAGGATTAAATTGATAAAACAAATACACCAAAGGCATATGTGAGTTTATAAATGTAATATAAAGAACCAAGGTTATAAAATATGGGCCAGGGATCAATGCTCAAGTGGTGGAAATATTACCCAAAAGTCCAATATGCTTTCAGCATCATGCTTGTAATCCAAAGGAGCCTATTAACCCACTTGTAATACAATACCATTATGACTGTGGCAAAAGATTGCATCAGATCTTTTTTGGGTGACTCAATGCAAACCTTATTTTGATTGTAAACCTTTACAGTACACTCTCTGAAATAGAAGATTTAGAAAACCAACTGACTTTCACTGTTAATAAGAAATGTAAAGCAATGCTTTATAGATGCAGAATTCCAGAAGAACAACAATGGCCCTCAGAGGATGTGAGCCCTTAAAAATGGATGAGGTGCAGAGCCTGGGCTGTCTGGTAAAGTGGATTGTGCTGCTTTACTCCTGTTCTATTGGTTTAAAAGAACAAACCCCTAGATCTTTTCAAAGTAGGATAAACCACAAATTACAATTACTTTATAAAGCCATACTCGCAGATAGAGTGTAGCAGAGCTATACCTGCAACAGTGTGCTTTGTCCTGGATCACATGCAGCTTACTGGCTGAATGACACTTCCTGCCTCTTCCTAGTTTAAATGGCAGTGGTGGTTGGCTTTCTCAGTTGTTGGGAAATTAGTGTACAGTAGTTTGGGTATCACCTATCATCTGAAAAGGAAAGTTCTGGCAGGCTATTGAGCTCATTTACCCTCAGTTATGTACATTGTACTAGGCAATGAAAATTAAATAACTATTCGGCAGACCTTCTAGACAATTGTTGAAGGGTCAACTCTGGTGGATGCTCTCCAACAATGTAAAATCTTAACAATTATTGGGGTAGTGCAGCTCAGCAATCTGAGTAGGGGGTGATCTGTTACCTTTACTGTTGAGCCTGTCACTTTGATAATAAGCCCACATCTTTGAAAATATTCACTCAGGAACTAATTTCTGCATTGCTCTAAATGTTTACAAGCATTCTAGAAAATACCCATTAGAGATTTGTTTTATTGTTCTTCTGTTTACCATTTTTCTAGTTGTATGTCTGTTTCTGTTTCAAACCTGCAAGTTTTCTACCGTCTATCAACTTTACGGCACAAAAAATTCATTAAGCAAAGTTCATTTAGTTAGCCGTCTGTGCTGTTAGTCAACACCAGATTATTCCATCTGGCATAGGTATAGCATGATAAGAATCAAGTACAAACAAGAAAGAGGTGCAATTGGCACCCAGTCCACATAAAACCCACCAACAATCTCACAATCAAAAAGCACAGCAAGACCTGTAACACTACCAAAATGTAATTATTTCAGCATGGATCAACTGGAATGGAATGTGCAAAATGCAAAAAAATGATACAGATGAGGAGGTTCAAGTATAAATTATGTTAGATGGGAAAAAAGGGACAAATGTAAAACTGCTTAATTTACCTGTGGATACGTGAGTTTCAACAGAGTATAGCAAAATAATTCAAAAGTTTTAGTTTCCTGCAGAATCAGCTAGTCATCTGAGCACTGGTCCTGGCATCCTGTTTTAGGGTTACTCCTTACCCTTGCAGGGTCCTATGGAGCCCCCATTGTGTGTGTTAGTAAGCTGTGTGTGTCTCCACAAACACACAGACACTGCAAGCCTTCTTCAAAGCTAGTAGATTAACAGCTGCTGGGGAATGCTCTCTCCCTTGTGAACTTGTATTGTACAGGAAGTTCATGGAAGCCGAGCTGAAAGAATTGAAGTCAACCCTTCAAAAATATGATGATTAAGAGTTTGGGCAAAAATGTTAAGTAATTCTTTAATAGGCAATGTAGATATGTTTGATATGGATTCATTATTGACAAAATGTTTAGGGGTTTAATAATACTTTAAGTGTCTCCTAGACACTGGCTCACAAGTTACGATCATGAGCAAAAAACAATTCTGAAACGATTTGCCTGAGAATCTAGCGTCAGTGTGGATGGCCAAGGCCAAGTTATAGGCCACAAAAAGAAAAGTATACCATGACTGTTGCGATGTTGGGGAGGTTAGCACAAATGGTGAGTGCTTAAGGATCAGTCTCTGAGCCGTTTTAACAGAAAAAAAGAACAGTCTTTTATTTATTTAAAGGCAGACAACCAAGGAAGTTCAACATAAAATAGCTTTCTTCAACAGTACAACATACAGTGTGCTTGGAAAACAGATCGTCTCACCATTCTCAGGTTGTCCTGTTCAGTGGCTCTCTCAGCCTCCCCAAACCTTCCAGCCTCCCAGGCTGTTCATGTGCCTCCAGCACACACCAAACTTGGCTTGGCCTGTGTGTGCCTCCAGCACACACAGCCACCTGGCTCCCCTCTGACGTCTGGGTGGAGTCCTCCTGACTCCTGAACACCTATGTTCCTCTTCCCAGCTGGAGCCCTGAACACACTCCAGTACCCTCCTCATGAGGGATGCACACAGGTGCACAATCAGATGCTGGCTGCCACTAAAGCATGGACCCAGGAATGGAGATTTCATCCCACCCAGAGCTCTAAGAAATCTCCTGGCTCCAGGATCCCAGCTATGATCCAGAAAACCTGGAAAGGACTGAGAAGCCAGCTCTTTCCTGGTACAAGAAATTGCTTCCTGGAGCCACTCAGCCCCTCTGGCTGAGAATCCTGGGTGACTTTTAGGCCACCTGACACGCATTGCCACGCAATGCCACACTGTGTAGGAGGCAGTATTTATTGACTATGAAGTGTGGGGCCAATGGAGCTTCTCTAGAGTAGTCATCATTATGGAAGCATTCTGTAAGAGTCCTCCTGCCATCCTAGTTAGAATTGCTTTACAGATATAGTATATATATTTTCTGAGATCACAAGTTATACTCACTCTCTCTCCACATTCATTAAAACAAACCTGTGGTTTGTCCATTCATGACAAAGCAACATGTTATCCCTCAACCCCAGCAGTACATACTCACATTTCCTTTGCTCCCCTGCCACTCCATTCAGTCCTGAAAGCTGAATTAAATTCTTAGTACTTCTGTGTATAGAGGAGCAAGTGACATACAAGTGTTCCCTGACATGTCTGTAAAAAAGAAAAGTAATGCCACATTTAAAGCTGGTAAGCTGCAATATGCTACATTTTTATTCTTGGGTTTTTTGATGTGGCTTTGAAGGCAACATTTAAAATGCACAAATCTTTTAAATAACATGCTTGGGAGATGCCTTAAAGCTGAACGTGGTTTAGGGAACAGTACAATTTTCACGGCAAGACTCAGAGACAGAGTACACTAGCAGCGTATATTTGGCTGTAGAATGTATTATTTTTTATTTTACAATAAGTAAGCAGCATTTAAATTTGATTTAGTTTTTTTTTACTTTTATCAGGTAGCTTTATTAGCAACACATGCTTTTTACTCAAACAGTAATAGGCCTGCTTTGAGATAGAAATTGGTCAGTAATTATCTGTGACTGTCCTGTTGCTGGCCAATTTCTTTTAAGCTCTCATTAAGAATTAAGAGATGGGGGCGTGGCTAACTGGCTATGTGAGCAGACGTGTCTCCTGTGAGCTCCGTGATTCACCCGCAGTTTTCAGTGCTACACCGGCGAAAACACTCCACACATGGGGAAAGACAGACCCCCAAGATCGACCCACAAATCCTCTCAACAGAAGGGGAACAAGAAAAAATCCGCCGCCTGGATCCAGGGGTTCTTTGAGAGATCAGGGACCCCGCGAGCGGAGTCCAAGATGGCACCTCGCGGCTCCACGAGGGCAGAGATCTCACCAACGTCTTCCCCAGCAGAGGGACCGGAGGAGCGTCTGCGAGACTTCTCCCCTCCTGACTCCCCTGCATCGCCTACTTCACCGCCGGAGGTACAAGAGAGCCCGGACCCGCCCGATGACTGCTCGGCCCGTATGTCAGCAGGGGCAGTGAGTACCGGGGGGAACTGGCCTGACCTGGAGGACTTGGGGGAAGGCCTAGCGCACACGGCTGTCCCGTTCCAGACGCCCAGACCAGGTTCTCAGGGTGGTGATAGGCCGCATGAGCCTCCTCTTCAGCCACTACACCTGCAGCACGTGGAGCCGGGGACTTGGCCTCCTGTGGAGAGGGATCCAGACCAGCCGTGCCCCTCCGGTCCTGCTGGAGAGGACCCCCGCAGACCCCTACAAGTGCCCCATGCAGCCTCACAAGGCAGAGCCCCTGTCGTATCCACAGCTGGTCGGTCAGAGGGGCCTAGCGCCCGCAAGACAGGGCCAAGAGCAGGCTTGGATGACCCCGCATGGCGCCATTTACCTGCAGCTGCCTCTGAATCGTCATCTGGAATGGAGGATGCAGACTTTGTGTCCTGGAGGGAATGCCTCAAACACATCTCCACCAAAAAGGACTTTAGACTCCTGATTCAAGAAGTGAGGGAAACCTGTCGGTCGGAAATTCAGCTCCTGCACACTGACTTTCAACAATTGACTCAAAGAGTTGAGGGTTTGGATGAGGAAGTCCATCTCTGCAAAACAGATGTTTTCCACCTCCAATCTCAATTTGTGTCCCAGGCTGCCACCATCCGTGATCTTCAGCGCCATGTGGAAGACCTGGACAACAGGGGCCAACGCAACAACTTACGTATCAGGGGCCTTCCAGAAGCCACGGGCCCAGAGGACCTACAGGAGGTTCTTCAGACCATCTTCTCTAACATCTTGGGCTGGCCCTCTTCTCGCAGGGTTGAGCTGGACCGAGCCCATAGAGCCCTTCGCCCGCGGGGCGCCTCCTCACAACCCCGTTGCCACCCTACGCTTCCCGGAGGACCTCCCGTCCTTCTGTGCAGACCTACACAGAACGTGCCCTACTCTTCCGGGATGGGATACCTTGCCCAGGCTGGGGCCTGAACCCTCTACATGGCAGAAAGTTACTCCGTGTTAAAGGATGCCACGAGGAACTGTTCCCTCAGAGACCCCGTCTCATCGCCCAAGAGAGCCTTACACCCCGGGGATGCCTACCCCCAGACGAAATCGCTGAGGTGGCTTCGGTGACCATCCCGGTGTCCATAACTGGTTGGGCCGTGGTACCTATTTTTTCCCCCCTCATTCTAGGCCGATGGGCCCTGTCCAGATGTGTGGACCTTTCACTACCTAAATGCTTTACATGTTAAGTTAAGCTTTATGCAACTGTCGCCTGATGTTGTGCCTTATAGGCTGACCGAATATACCCATTTCTTTGGTTATTTGATATTTTACTGTGCAGTATTTATTTTTTTACTTCATAGTGTTTACATAGTTATTGGTTTCTCGAAACTAACATGTTTTGTTATGTGTTCCAGTGGTTTTCTCTTCTTCATTTTCTCTTCCTTCTTTCTTTCCTTTTCTTTTGCTCTGCTCATACCAGCCTAGTCCTCGCTTCTTGCGCCTGGTGGATTCCTTGATCGCTGAAGCATGGTCGCCTGAGTGAGTACCGCACCTTGTTTTTAGCTTTTGCGCTGGGATTTTGCAACCTTCTCTCTGGTATTTCCATGGCGGGCCCCTCAGATTATAAACTACTCTCCCTCAATATCAAGGGACTTAACTCCCCATTTAAGAGTAACCTAGCTTTGAGAGAATTCAGAGCCTCCAAAGCTGGCATTATCCTTCTGCAGGAAATGCACTTTAAACCGGGGAGCTCCTTTAATTTCGCCTCTAAATGGTTCCCTAGATCCAACGCCTCCTCCTTTTCCTCCAAAAGATCGGGGGTGGCCATACTACTCACGACTCATGTCCCTTCCAACCTACCCAAAGTATTGATAGACAAGATGGGCAGATACATTATCCTCCACGGGGTTGTGGTTGGGTACCCCCTTCACCCTCTGCAATGTGTCCGCCCCTAACGTACATCAGCGACAGTTCCTGCAGCGGGTATTCTACAAACTCCAGAAGCTGCCCCAAGGATATTTGATTATTGGGGGGAATTTCAACCTGACTTTCTGCTCCTCCCTTGACCATCTCCCGTCTCCGGGCAGACCCACCCCACGACTGACGGAGGCTTTATCTAGACAGTTCCGCAAATTGGTCCGCCAGCATTCCCTTTTTGATTCCTGGAGGGTGGTATACCCATCAGAAAAGAGGTACACATTTTACTCTTCAGCCCATGGTTCTCATTCCAGACGTGATTATTTCCTGGTGAATACCCCTATTCTCCGGAACATGGTCTCGGCCGACTTGGGCCCTATCTCCTGGTCGGACCATGCTCCCATTGAGCTGTCCATCCGGATTGACCCAACCCGGATTCGCAGCTGCCACTGGACCTTGAATGAGGGTTTGTTGAAGAGGGAGGACACTAGGGATGCTATTGAATCGGCCTTAAGGAGTTACTTTGAAATGAATGAGGGATCTGTACGGGAGTTGTCGACTTTGTGGGAGGCTCATAAGCCAACGATCAGGAGCCATTGTATTGCGGTGGCCTCCAAACTTAAGAAAGATCATATGGCTGCCATACTCAACTCTAAGGACCAACTCCTTGAGGCTGAACGCGGGCTGGCGGCCTCCCCCTTCAAACCTCTACTGCGCACGGTGCTACGGTTGAGGGTGCAGCTGCAGAGCCTATATGTCCATAAGACTGAAGCCTCTATGCTGTACCTAAGACAGAAGTACTATGAAAAGGGAAACAAGGCCCACACCCTTCTGGCCCGCAAGCTGAGGGCATAGGCAAATCTGAAAGGGGGTTTCTGCAGTGCGCGACTCCGGAGGCACGTTGCATCACCACCCACAAAAAATAGCGGATATCTTCCGGGCTTTTTATGAATCTCTATACAATCTTCCGGATGGTGCCTTTACTAGGCGGTGATGCTGCCCTGGACTCGTGCATTCGGGAATACCTGGGCTCCTGTGAATTGCCTGTGCTCTCACCTGAGGATAGTGCAAAGCTGAATGCTCCAATGGAGGAGGAGGAGGAGGTTAAGAAAATGATCGCCTCCCTTCCCTCAGGCAAGTCACCGGGACCTGGCGGGTTTTCTTATCTATAATACAAGACCTACTCGCACCTGCTATCCCCATACTTGATGAGACTTTATAACCAATACTTGGGGGGTCACCCTATCCCGTCCTCCTTTTTGCAATCCTATCTTATAGTGATTCCCAAGCCGGACAAGGACGACACCCTATGTGCCAATTACCGACCCATAGCGCTCCTGAACTCTGACTATAAAATATTCACTAAAATATTGGCAAATAGACTTTCTGTCTTTCTGCCCAGATTGGTTCACGGAGACCAGACAGGGGTGCCCGCTTTCTCCGCTCCTGTTGGTGCTATGCATAGAGGCTCTGGCTGCTAGGATCCGGTCCTCACCTGCCATATCGGGACATGCACTGGGCTCACAGGAATTTAAAGTTGCGTTCTTCGCAGACGACGTGATTCTCATGCTTACGAAATTCTGAGAGCTCTCTGCAACATTTACACCAGGAGCTTAAGCTCTTTTCGGGAATATCTGGCTATAAACTGAACCTGAGTAAGACAGAGGCTATGCCCCTGAATATCTCCCCCACTGACTTGACCTCGCTCCAATCCTCGTACCCGTACAGATGGACGACTGAGGCATTGAAATACTTAGGCATACACCTGACTCCCGCATGCTTTATGATACTAACTACAAACCGTTGTTTGCTACCCTACGGTCTCTCCTACAGAGATGGCTTCCATATAACCTCTCCCTTACTGGGAAAATTTCGGCCATTAAAATGAACTTGCTGCCAAAGTACTCTACTACTTTAACACTTTAGCGATTGACATACCGGCAGCGGACCTTAAATATCTGCAGTGCCAGATCCTGCACTTTGTGTGGGGAGGTGGGCGCCACAGAGTCTCTCAAAAGATAATGTGTGCCCCCAAGCACGTGGTGGATTGGCGCTACCTAACATCTCCCGCTATTACTCGGCGGCCCAGCTGAGAGCTGTACCTCTTTGGAGCGCTATGGTTCCTCCCGCGGTGTGGGGTACAATCCAGTCTCTGTGGCTTGCACCAACTCACCTTAATTCCCTCCTGTGGGCGTTGCAGGCCCCCTCATCGTCCTCCTCCCTGTTAATGTCCATGCGCTGCACCAGAAATGTTTGGCTCAGATATCGATTTACTTTCCACTTGACCACTCCACAGTCCTCCATGGCCTCGTTTCTGTACAACCCATCTCTCCCAGCCAGCCTTGAGAGAAGGTGGGCGTTGCCCTGGGCGGGACAGCACCTCTTTCGTTATTGAGATATTATTGATCCAAGAACTGGGGTCCTACGGTCCTTCCCCTACCTCCGGGAGAAACACCAACTTCCCTCCCACTCCCTCTTTGCGTACCTACAGGTTAAACACTTCGCCCAGTCCATCACCAAAACCCGGGCATTCTCAAAATGTACTCCATTTGAATCCCTATGTGCTGGGTCCTCTTCCTCCAGGGGTTTGATTTCCGCAATTTCCGCTTTACTGGGAGATGAGAAACCGGGTGAGTTCACGAGACACCCTTACATGAGGCGATGGGAGGAGCTGTTGGGAATACCTATTACGGAGGAGCAGTGGGAGAGCATATGGAGGGCGGCTTCGGCCTCCTCCATCTGTTCTACTTACAAAGAAAGTCAATACAAAGTGCTATACCACTGATATCACACTCCTGAATTCCTACATCGAGCTTTTCCCAACGTCTCCTCCCTCTGCTGGCGCTGTGATTCTCGAACTGGTTCTCTATTCCATATATTTTGGCAGTGTGGTCGGATCAAACCATTCTGGAGGAATGTACAGGCTGTGCTGGAGACTCTTCTCCACCGGACAGTACCGCTGGATCCGCTGCACTTCCTGCTGGGCCTTCCCCTGTTCCTCCATAGATACGACAAAAAACTGGCATCGCATGTGCTGACTGCGGCTAGATGTCTTATAGCCCTCCACTGGAAGCGCAGCACCCCACCTTCAGACCTGGATCTCTACGCCAGAATCAAAGATGTCCAAAAATTGGAATACTTCACTGCCAGGCTGAATAACACATGGAAGCTCCGTAACAAGGTTTGGGAAGCATGGGAAGAGCTGGAGCATGCTGGTGGTGCTGTGTGAGAGGACTGGGAGTTTTCTGCCCAGTACTTGGAGGTGCGGGACGACGCTGGTATCTCACTAACTTTCTCTCTAACTTCTATTCTATGTACTTCCCTCTCTCTGTGCTCTATACCTTTTCTTTCCCGGGTTCTCTCCTGGGTATCTCTTGTTGTATTTATTTTGGTTCACAAGGCCTGGATAAGGTTCGGAGCCCGTTAGAGCTCTTTTCAAATATGGAATTAGCACAATATTCCTCCAACCCGAGATAATGGTGCACGGAGACAGTTTATGTGATACAAATACATACCTCTGTGTTCTTTTCGCACTAGCGTTAGTCCTCAGATGACATTATTTGCACACACTGAAGGGGGAACTTGTACTCCACCTGGTTAAGGGCTGGTGGCCGAGTGGGTTTAATGTGTAATGATGAGAGCTGCATTCGTTATACCTTGGCTTAGGTCTGTATGTTGCCTTAATCTGTATTTTATGCTTCATGTTTCATGTTATTTTTGTATTTCTTGTATACAACATATGCAAAGAACAAAACAATAAAAAAATTGTCAATTTGAAAAAAAAAAAAAAGAATGAAGAGACCACAGATGATACAGCAGTGTAAAATTGGCCAACAGCAGGGCAATTTGAAATTGCAAGGTTAGGCCCAGATTTACTAGAGACAAAGGGCACAGTCTGGGGCTTTACTTGAAGAATTAAAATACTGCAGGGGATACAGCAATGTAAAATTGGCCCGCAGCAGGACAGTTTTAATCAGGGATAATAGATCAAACTGGTGCATGCCTAACATTTATTTTATCTATAGGTATAGTTGGTCACATTGAATGTGAGTGAGAAATAAAAGACAAATACCAACAAGAAAGGGCAACAAATAGGGTTGATTGACCAAAGATCTAGCAATCACTATTAAAGTACAGTTTCCTAACTGGCCGTAATCTTTCTCTATGCAGTTTGTCATCTTTCCCTATTCTTTGCCAGCATCAGCTTCTAATACACTGACAATATAGCTGCTCTGTGCCCTCACCCCTTTATAGTGAGAGGGCTGGCTTATCCAAAAGCTCCCTTGTTTACCCTTCTAAAAATTATTCCTCTGGACGACCCTGGAGGAGCACATTTCTTTCAAAGAGAAAGAGGTCACCATCTATAGAACTTATGCATTAAATTCCATAACACCAAAAATGTGGCACAAAATTGGTAGCTGCATACACTTTAATAATATATCATTGTGCCTTACTTAAAGAGCATATGACAGTGAGCAGAGCAAATGTTGATATGTTCTATTAAATTATGTCATAGGAGTTGATTTAAGTGTCTCAGCTAATGCAGTTGCAATAATTGCTTCCAGCATTCCCTTTTTCATTTAATTCAGCAAATTCATTGAAGCCAAAAGGTACAACATATTTGCAGCATATTACATATTCACCATGTTGTAACGGCATAATTTTGGCTGCGCATCAAAATGCTAAGTGAAATCAGTTTCCGGTATTTAGAATGAGATTGTTGTGCTTAGTGACCTTCCTTCAATTGCAGCACTACTGTTTCATCCACATGTGCATAATTACTAGGGGAGATGGGGGCATACCTATTAGTTAGCTAAGCCATTAGAATTGTATCAGTAAAATGCCCATATGCTACCCTGCTAAAATAACCTTCTGATTTGTAAAGTTATGTTTGTATTCTTATGTAAAGTACAGCTCCACCAAAACTGATATTTCTATTTGTGTGGTTGATGGTTTAATTTACCTCGTAGGGACTCCAGTAATAAGCTGCCTACACAGGAATTCCCAGTTCTGCTCACCTGCTATGACTATAACCAATCCATATACTGTAACTATAAATAGTTTCCATCTATCATGTAAAATACTAAAATTGTCTAGCTGTGTGAGTGGCACATACATTATGGCCTTTTGGGAGTCTGTAGTTAATTCAAAACAGTAGTGTCTGCATAAAATGGATAATTTAGTCTTTAAAATAAATACATGGAAAATTATTTAGAATTCTACTTGAATGTGTGCTGTCTACCCCATTCCCAGTGCTATAAAAGATACACTCTGAGCTGCAAAAAAAAAAAGCTTTGTTAGTTGTGAGGAGAATAATGGTTATTTCATATTTAGAATAAAAGGAGGGTATAGCAAAGCAGAAAAGGAGTATGGCTTTGTGTCACCAGAACCCCAACACATATTACATTTTTGTATCTGGGAGTCTAGCTCCACTGTGGCCCATATAGAGAAGCTGTATAGGGGGCCTGACATGGAAAAAATTGTCACATGATACTTCATTATGTCTGTGGTCAGGATCAGATACTTTGAAGCTCATCACTTAAAAATATGACATATATGCTGCAGCGAGTGCCGCTACATGATTACACGAGGAACCTGGGATGTCACTGGACCAAAGACATATGGAAAAAAAATATGTATAAAGTGCTCCAACAAGATGGAAGGGTAGGGGAGATCCTGATCCTGGAAATGGGCTTTAACTCATAGCAACCAATCAGACTCAATTTCAACACTTTGGAACCGTAAGGCCCCATTCACAGGGGAATCGGCTGACATGTACAGCTCCGTGCTACGTGCACGGCCGTATTGCTCAGCTCCCGGGAAGGACAGCTGTTGCATGTGATTAGTACACAGCCCCCATCCTTCTCCATGGGACTACTAGGCCATACACCCCCCTAAGCTCACCTCAAGTGCAAGTCAATGTGGGTGCGTGTTTCCTGGCTTGGACACAGACAGGATCCATCCTGCCAGCGTACGAGTACGCTCACCCGCACCTGCATGGACGTGCAGGGCAGGTGAGCGTAGGGCGGCATACGGCCATGTAGTCCCATAGAGAAGGACGGGGGCTGCATACTAATCACACGCAGCACCTGTCCTTCCCGGGAGATGAGTGATACGGTCGTGCACGCAGCACGGAGCTGTACGTGCCAGCCGATTCCCGTGTGAATGGGGCCTAAGGATAACAAACAAAAATATCTGAATTCTGCTGACAAATACATGGTACTTCATAAACCAAATGCAAGTTAATTAATTCTACTGTAGCCCCCATCACCTTTTGTGAGGTGGCTACTAGAAATTTTGTGATTGTCAGAGCTGTATTCAGTCTGGTTGAATTATAGTTGGCATTTATCTGGTTAATTCCAGGTTTTCTGGCATTGATTGTACCTGCCTGAGTGGAGTGTGACTCTGCTGCAGTGGGGGACAACCAATGAGGGACACTGCGAGTGTGCAGTCTACCAGCCAACTACTGGGGCTCTCTTAGCCAGTGTTGCATGCTGGTACAGGGCAAATATACTCAAGGGAATTACCATGTGCTCAGTCTGGCTCCAGCCATGGATTAGTTCAAGTTGGGTGATGTTCAGTCTGCCCCCAGGCTACGCTTAGGGAATAATTGAGTGTGGGAAAGGTTTTGTTAGCTTTTGCTTTGTTAGGTCTTGGCTACTGACTGATGAGGAGAACCAGGGAAGATGATGGCTACTGGAGGTTCATGAAATGGACTGGACTTAGGAGCAAATGTTGTGTCTCTCTTACTAAAGATCTGAGCCAATCTTTATTCACCTGTGCTCCTAACGAATCTGCACTGACTATCTTGAAGGGACTGGTGGATCTGGAGTCTGTGTCTGTTCTACCTTGGATGTCTAGGCTCCTATACTCTCTCTCCCAGTGTGGATATGTTAATAAAGGTCTTCAGCATCATACTTCTGGCCTTAATTTCAATTCTGTTGCGGTTGATGCTAGTGGGGCAGTTTGTTACCAAAATCCCTAGACAGGTTGACAGGTGACTCGGTCCTGTCAATCGTCAATACTTCGCTGGCGAGTGCAACACTACCATAAATATATCTACCTAACATTTTCTTAAACAGCTTCTGTATGCATAATATTATAGTTAGAACTATAATTAGGACTGGTGCATTAGCTGAAAAAGGATATATTGGGAGAAAAAAGCCTGATACATGATCATTTACCACTAATCACTGCTTGGGTTTTTTTCTCCAATGTATACTATTGTGTTTTAGACCAGCCATACATAGCCAGATCTTTCGCATATTGAAATAAACCCACCAATATTTACCTGTATTAAAAATGTTTGAATTGCACTGTATGGACACTGTGGACTATTGTGTTACTGTATTATTAAAATAGAAAATAAAGAAAAGGTAACACAATTCCAAACCAACCAGTAACCTTTTCCCTGAATCTGTCTTTCAAAGGTGTCTGCCGCTGAGGTTTGAGTTTATCTACAGTCATAAAAAATATCCTCCAGTCCTGCTGATTTGGGTGATAAAAATCACATTTCTAGCGGTTTATTTAATATTGATTTACAACAGGCAAGGACATAGAGATTTCATGTACAGTATATGTTGTCATTTTTTTATTGCCGTGATAAATATCCCAGCCTCTTTGTTTTTCTTTGTAATGAGTGTATTTGTTCTTGTGTGCTTGGAACATCTTTGACTACACATGTAAGGCATGGGTATAAAGGCCATGCGTGAAAATCGGTCATTTTCTTTGAATTACTTATTTGAATGGTCTGCTTGTGGTTATTGGTTGCTCACTATTAGCTTCTGCACCCAGCATGCAGTATTCTTAAAAGAAGAGAGAAGAGCCAGGCTTTCATTGATTGCTGCATTGAGAACTGCAGGTAAACACACAATATCAAAGCAGATATAGCTGCACCATCTGGCCTCAGGTACCAGAAATCCTTTAATATTATCTAGTTCTTTAATAATATATTCCTTCCATAATCATTGTGGTGTGAGGCTCTTACAACCCCTACAGTGCAGTCCTTCCTCCTTATCTTCTTTGTGAGTGCAGAGGAATGATTCTTACTAGGATAAATAGTAGGATCTGACCTCCAAGGTCTTCTCCTTTTGGTTCCTGAACTGCACTGAGAAATATAATTGACTCTACATTAAACAAGCACATAATCTGAGACAGCATCATTATGTAAGATTAATATTTGCTAAGGAGATTACATGTTATATATTTATATATTTGTATGGCTATCTGCTTCTGTGTAATCCTAACTGTCTATCAGTGCTGTCAGGCCAGTAGTCCAGATTTACAGGTGAAACTCGAATAATTAGAATATCGTGCAAAGTTCATTTATTTCACTAATGCAACTTAAAAGGTGAAACTAATATATGAGATAGACTCATTACATGCAAAGCAAGATAATTCAAGCCGTGATTTGTCATAATTGTGATGATTATGGCTTACAGCTCATGAAAACCCCAAGAACCCCAAATCCACAACCTCAAAAAAGTAGATTATTACATGCAATCAATAAAACAAGGATTGTACATAGAACAATATCGGACCTCTGAAAAGTACAATCATGCATATGTACTCAGTACTTGGTTTGGGCCCCTTTTGCAGCACTTACTGCAATTACTTTTGCACGATATTCTAATTATTCGAGTTTCACCTGTATTTGCTTAAACTGTTTGTCCATCAATCCATCCAATCATGCATAACAAGACCCATTTTTTGTTTGTTTTTTATATATACACATACGGAAAAAGACGATTGTTCCACATTTTTCATTGGGGTAGTCTGACAGCTGGAGCCCAGGCATTCTTCGACACCAGCTGTTCTTTCACTGCTTCTGCTAGTTACTGGTTTGTAATGTATCAGAGACCTGTACTAAATCACTAAGGGTGTGGTAACTTCAGCACATCTTTTTTTGTGTGAGAGTTTTGGGTGTGGTACTGTTAGTGTCCTAGGGCTGTAGATGCATTTATTTTAACTATCATTATTAGCATAATTTAGATATTATATATTGCGGTGTGGTAGTTCTGTTTCTTTTATTTACTGGTAGAAACCTGTATTGTAAAACTTACCTGTCTGTTTGGTCCATATTTTCAGAATTAAAAGCCCTAACTAGTTATGGTTTACATACACTGCATCTCAGCATCTTTCTTGATTGCACATAGGGAACCCTCTAGCACATTTGTTTCTAAGGCAACAACTTCACCTTCAGCACTAAACCCTGGTCAAGAGGCAAGCCCCAACCACCTGCCATCCTACTATCCAATGGTGGTAGGTGAGATGTCGTTTTGAGGGAATTGCCCAAGTCAGAGAAGTCTCATTTACAGACATTGTAGAAGGGCTTGTTCACCAACTAGAAAATAATATTCAAGATAAGTATGTAATTAGCAGGCCCCTCCTAACTTAAGTTTTGTAACTTACCAGACTTACAGGTCTACTTTAGCTGTTAACATACAGTACAGTCATTCAATATAGTTGGAATGTGTGTCACCTGCTTTAGAAAACCAGGCAAGTTCTATTTAAAACTTTCTTGATACAGCTTAGCTGGGCTCTCCACTGGAAGATAATCAGAATTGCAAATAATTACAGGTCCACTCATATTTGGTAACAGGCTCACCTTCCTAGTGCATGGCATTATTCCTTGGATACTTGTAATGGAAACTTAAACCACAATGCTAATGGGGTTTTTATACTAAAAGTCTGTGAAGCATGCGTAGAAATGGACTGACATTCTTCAGCATCAAGGCCCCTCGTTCGACAAAGAATTGCTGACCAGTATCAATTGAGAGCAAGTCAGTGTTTTGAGTCGAAATTCTGACACATGATTTATGGAAGATAAAAGAAAGGTCAGGGTAGAATGGAACAATTAACAGATGTCTTTGTGATGACATATCATTCAACAGTCATGTGTTCAGTTTTCAGTCATCCTTGTAATAAACAAGAGTAGATAACCAGCATTAAGGAGAATAAAGAAAAACACTACTAGTAGAGAAGCAACAGTGTGGGGAAAAAATGTATCAAACATAACACATTCTTAAATGTTGCTGGGTACCAAGAGCCATTAGCAGCAACACAAATATACTGTTACAGTATATAGTAAATGACTCAACCCCCAGACATCTGCAGTGTGGCTAATAACATTCTCATGCACAGGTTGCACTTGTGCCATGAGAACATTAACTAGATTTCCAACTGAGAAAAAAGTTTATGCACCTTGATAGTGTCAATTTGATAATATAATACAGGTCCTCTTTTCTATTCAATATCAAATGTCTTGAAAACTAAGATTCTGCAGTTTCTATGTCTTCTTGGTTATCTGTATTGTACGTTGCACTTCTTTTATGGTATAGCATATTGGAACTAGCTGATGGTGATAAGTTATCTATAACTAATGATTCCAAAGTCCTCTGTTCTCATGCCAGCAAGTAGAGTTATTAATGACTGATGTCATATGATGCCACAATTCTTGTTATTTAAGACACTGCTATGTGGTCATAGGGTACAAAGTTTAAATGCTGATTCAAACTCTTTGTAAAGTATATAAGGGCTTAGCCGTTATTAATAAATTGGACATAATTTGAATCAGCCTGCTTGTGTTTGGTTCAGAAGGAATTAGAATCCCCCAGCTGTGTGCTCAAAATTTACTTTCAATTGGTGTCGAAGTGGGACCCGAATCGTCATCTTTCCCGGTGAGTTGAAATGTTGTACTTTTATACACTTTTTCCCTGACCGGGGAAGCTCTGACTAAAATTCGGATCTAGAAATTATTACATATAAGGTATATGTAGGAAAGGGTAAAGGATTTGTAGGGAACAAATCATTGACATGTTAGGTACATGGTCTAAAAATACTAGTTATAATTTGTGTTTGGTACACATTAAGTTAAGACTTGTGTTTGGCACACAAGAAGTTAAACAAGAGACGGCTGGGTGGTTCTTTTTTTTTTATAGAGTTATAAGATTTTAGAAGTTTAAGATTTATAAAGTTTGTAAGATTTATATGTTGCTGTTTTACATGCTGCTATATGTCTAGGTGAGATCTTGTTGTTACAGCATTTATAGTTGACCGGATTTGTCGGACGCTCTTGGAAACAAGGGGTTGTACAGCCGATCCTAACTGCGGTTAACACAAATAAAGATCTAGCCTATACATAGGGATTGTCTTTGGTTGAAATAAGGTACGGGGGATACCAGACATCCTCATAAAAGTGTAAAGTGTTTACGTAGGAAGTGTTGGAAATGGGGTCCCAAGAAAGCAAAATGTATCCTCCGGCTATTCACGGGGAATCCTGCAAAGATTATGTGGGAAGAGTGTCATGTACTAAATTTCATTTTGTAAATCCCTGGGTGGACAATATGGCAGGCTGGACTGAGGGCATGGGGAGCAGTAATCCTTTTCCCCGACATGGAGCTAATGACACATTCCATCTGGACATGGTCAAAGGCTTATGTCTAGGGAATAAGGGTGCCTTCCCATATTTTGGTCCAGATCCTAGATGGGATAAAGACTACATGAGGGCTGGAGGCATTAATTGGCTTAAGATTGCTCGTCATTGGCATGTAGTTAATGCCCCTAATAATAGTAATAAAAATAGTCTAGCTCAGGAGCATGGAGGCAAGCTGAGACCTGTAGCATATTTTTCCAAAGTAGTGCCCATTCCGGTACAAGGCATGCCGGCGTGTCTTTGCGCTCTGGCGGTTGAAATGTCAGCTCCCCTTACATTAGGACATAAAACTGAGCTTCACACCAGTCACCAGGTATTATTTTTGCTAAAAAACCTGAATACACAACACATGTCTGCACAAAGTTTGAGTGGATATGAAGTTATATTACTGTCTAATCCATCTCTTAGTATTGTGTATTCTTCCCCCACTGCTGGCCCGGCGCCTATCCTTAATGCTCTTTTAGGAATTAAAGGAGAGTCTGATGAAATTCCACCACAACATGACTGTGTACATTCTATACACCAAGATACATCGCCACGGAAGGACATGTCTTCCATCCCAATCCCTAATGCCCCTAATATGTTTGTGGATGGCTCATGTTCTCGTCCTAATGATAACACTTATCATGCAGGATATGCTGTGGTGCAATTACCTGACATTGTCTTAGAAGCAAAGTCCATTCCTTATCAATCAGCACAAGCAGCTGAACTGATAGCTCTGACTAGAGCATGCATACTGTTTTCACATCAGGAAGTGAACATTTATACTGATTCGAAGTATGCTTTTGGAGTTGTTCATGATTTGGGGTCATCTGGCAAAGGTGTGGTTTTGTGGCTGCTGATGGCAAATCAATCTCACATTCTACTTTAGTTGATGACTTGCTATCAGCCCTTCAGTTACCATCGCAATTATCAATTATTCATTGCAGAGCACACACATCTGGTAGGGATGACATTTCTAGAGGGAATGCACTTGCAGATAGTGTAGCCAAATCGGCTGCTCTTCTCTCCCCTGCATTGACTATGCTACCTTCACTAGTGCCACCTTCATTGCCTTGGGATAATGTTGTCCAACATTTACAGTCATACGCTTCTCCTGAGGATCTTAGTTTTTGGAAGGCACAGGGTTTGGTAATGAGCCCTGACACAGGACTCATTTCCAAAGAGGGGCAGGTAGGTATACCACAATGTAGTGCACCTTTGCTCATCTCTCAGTACCATGGCATAGGACACAGGGGAGGGAAAGTTACTGCAGAAGCATTGGAAAAAGATTTCTGCATTAAGAATTGTAAAAAGATGTGTAAAACTTATATTAGCAGGTGTTTGGAGTGCATTAGGAACAACCCAACTCTCACACAGAAAAGTCAGCATGATCATTTGAAATATCCAACCGTGCCATTTACACATTTACAGATTGACTTTACTCACATGCCCAAAACAGGGAAACGCCGAGAGTACCTTCTGGTTATTGTGGATATGTTTTCCAAATGGCCAGAAGCCTTTGTTTGCACACATGAAGATGCAAGAACACTTGTGAAGGTCCTGGTACAGGATATCATTCCTAGATGGGGCTGTCCCCTAGAGGTCAATACGGATAAAGGCGCCGCCTTCACATCAAAAGTTTGTCAGGAACTTGTTAAACGCTTACAGATAGAGTGGAAATTCCATATACCCTACCATCCTGAGAGCTCGGGTATTGTGGAACGAATGAATAGAACCCTTAAGGATAAAATAAGGAAAGCTACAGGTGGTACTTTTTCCAAATGGAAAAATGTGTTACCTGCGGTACTGGCCGAAATCAGAATGACACCTTCTAAAACCACTCGTCTTTCACCATTTGAGATACTCACGGGGAGACCATTTCCAACACCATGGGCAAAAAGCCCACTAGTTATTTTACAAGGAGATATGGAACAAATACAGGAAGAATATTGTAGAAATTTGATTAAGACACTGAATGGCATCTATGGTGATGTATCTGTTTCTCTCCCACTTCCCTCACAGGAAGCTACTCATCCTTTCCGGCCAGGTGATGTTGTCGTGGTGAAGCAACTTAATCGAAATAGAGGGCACGGATTTCCTTTTGGTCCTCCCACAACAGTAGTAGCTGTAACAAGA
The DNA here is from genome assembly GCF_000935625.1 of Nanorana parkeri. NCBI lineage: Eukaryota > Metazoa > Chordata > Amphibia > Anura > Dicroglossidae > Nanorana > Nanorana parkeri. The sequence continues at coordinate 2,051,681 of NW_017306412.1, read as the reverse complement.
ACCGCCATTCTAACAGACCAAGCTGACACCTGGATCCATGCTACGCGTGTAAAGAGGGTACCAAAGAGGGGAAAAGCAGGCGATAAAAACCCAAAAGTAGAAGCTCTAAAGAGGGGAGAATCCCACCCCCGAAGTAGACGAAAAAAGGAGTGAAACAGGAGTCCAAAATGTCCGAAGCAGATGAATCCGAAGCAGACGAACAACAAAATAATGATACTCCATCCAAATTATGGGTGGAAGATCCTGGCATTGATAGGATTGACTTCTCTCATAGTTTTCTTTCCCACATGGTTAATTAGCACATGCTATTATCACCCACATGAATTATCATTTTGTCCAAACAATATCAAACGAGGATATTTATTAGTATATATTTATTTTATCACATTTTGTGATAAAGAGGGGATTGATAGTGTCAATTTGATAATATAATACAGGTCCTCTTTTCTATTCAATATCAAATGTCTTGAAAACTAAGATTCTGCAGTTTCTATGTCTTCTTGGTTATCTGTATTGTACTTTGCACTTCTTTTATGGTATAGCATATTGGAACTAGCTGATGGTGATAAGTTATCTATAACTAATGATTCAAAAGTCCTCTGTTCTCATGCCAGCAAAGTAGAGTTATTAATGACTGATGTCATATGATGCCACAATTTTGTTATTTAAGACACTGCTATGTGGTCATAGGGTACAAAGTTTAAATGCTGATTCAAACTCTTTGTAAAGTATATAAGGGCTTGGCTGCTATTAATAAATTGGACATAATTTGAATCAGCCTGCTTGTGTTTGGTTCATTTCTGTGTTCCCCGATCACGGATTTCCTTTTGGTCCTCCCACAACAGTAGTAGCTGTAACAAGAACCGCCATTCTAACAGACCAAGCTGACACCTGGATCCATGCTACGCGTGTAAAGAGGGTACCAAAGAGGGGAAAAGCAGGCGATAAAAACCCAAAAGTAGAAGCTCTAAAGAGGGGAGAATCCCACCCCCGAAGTAGACGAAAAAAGGAGTGAAACAGGAGTCCAAAATGTCCGAAGCAGATGAATCCGAAGCAGACGAACAACAAAATAATGATACTCCATCCAAATTATGGGTGGAAGATCCTGGCATTGATAGGATTGACTTCTCTCATAGTTTTCTTTCCCACATGGTTAATTAGCACATGCTATTATCACCCACATGAATTATCATTTTGTCCAAACAATATCAAACGAGGATATTTATTAGTATATATTTATTTTATCACATTTTGTGATAAAGAGGGGATTGATAGTGTCAATTTGATAATATAATACAGGTCCTCTTTTCTATTCAATATCAAATGTCTTGAAAACTAAGATTCTGCAGTTTCTATGTCTTCTTGGTTATCTGTATTGTACTTTGCACTTCTTTTATGGTATAGCATATTGGAACTAGCTGATGGTGATAAGTTATCTATAACTAATGATTCAAAAGTCCTCTGTTCTCATGCCAGCAAAGTAGAGTTATTAATGACTGATGTCATATGATGCCACAATTTTGTTATTTAAGACACTGCTATGTGGTCATAGGGTACAAAGTTTAAATGCTGATTCAAACTCTTTGTAAAGTATATAAGGGCTTGGCTGCTATTAATAAATTGGACATAATTTGAATCAGCCTGCTTGTGTTTGGTTCATTTCTGTGTTCCCCGAGGCCTCGAGAAGAAGGAATCAGAATCCCCCAGCCGTGTGCTAAAAATTTACTTTCACACCTTTGCACACATCTAGATTTATAACCCCACTCTCGGGGACACCTATAATTATTATTCCCCTATGGTTCTCCTTCATGTAATCATGACAGCCAAATATGGCAATCCTATGTCGACTTTTGTTTATTTACCAACAAACCTCTCTAGCCAGCAGATGCTTCTGCAGCCTTAGGATTTCACTGTGTCTCCTTTTAATGCTGTCATTGTCACCTTTCCATTTGTCAGGCAAATATAAAAACTAGAGCTGGATATTGATTAAAACAATGGTCAAATACAAGCCATATGTGTTCTTAAAAGACAAGGTCAAATTATTTAGGTAGACAACCTGGTCAAAGTGTTATTGGTATAAGTCAACCAACACATGCTGGTACTGCTAAATTTGGTCTGAGCATCTATGACCTTATGAAAGGTTAACATTTAACTCCAACTGAAAATTGTATTTCTTTTTTGATAGAGTAAGAAAGGGTTAAAGCTTCTGTTAGGATTGTATCTTTGTTCATGACCCCATTAGGGAGATTTTTCTTTAGACAGACGTTCTGTCCTTGTGAAACTCATAAAATGAATGGAGGTGTGGTTGTCACAGGCATAGGAAGGCACAGACAGCAATTCTCCGTGTCCTAGTTACAAGGATACAGTCCGTGTACCCATCGCACTCAGAGCCACTGCTCCATCAATAGGAGGAGGGTGCAGCAGGTGTCAACGGGTGGCTTCCATCAAAGTATCGGTAAAGGATGGACACCGGCACTCCAAGGCAAGTTCAGTGCGTATTTATTCACATACTAGTTGCAAATAGAACACTATATACAAAGTTTCAGGGTCTCACAGGTGTTAAACACAGAACCAATCCAAGAGTCTCACTGACATCAACATGACATCACAAAATTTGAAATACAGTAATCATGTAGCAAGATGTTGGCAGCAAGGGTGCAGGCAGATGTATAAACAGTGCATAGACATATGAAGATTCAATTACAAGACATGTATGCAGTGGCCGTTATGGTGCATGATTCTAATACTGCAGAAACCACGGTCAGTAAGTGTAAAAGCCGTTCGGCAGCACTAGTTACAGGGATTTCCCATCATTTCCACTCATTTCCAATTCCAAAATATCCCCAATAGGGACTCAAATAGACATACAAATTGACAGAGGTACTAGTCCTTCCTTGCTCTTCAAAAAATATAAAAACATTAGAGCTAGAGTTGGGCTTTACCATTTTTTTTTGTTCTATTGTTTTCGCCTGTTCAGTGATGCAAATTGAGACTGTAAGTCTTTGGGCACATGAATGCCAATTAAACCAGTAAGCATACTGCTTTGAATTTTTAAAACATGGAACAGACACTCTTTAGAAGAATGTCTGATTCCGACAGATTCATGTACATGTCGGAAACATGTACTGTACATGAATTTGTTGCAAAGATGCACCAGAGCTACTCCAACATAACTTTGGTCTTATTTATTGACAGTTTCCCTAACTCAGAACTAAGGATGAGCTAAGATTCAGACTTAACCCAGTCCAAACCTGAGCCCATCCAAACACGGAAGCTACATGGCCCTTCCGCCCAATCAGTTGCGGGTCGGGGCTTTACCTGATCCACAGCTGACCATAAACTATATTTACCTTATATGACCATATAAGGTAAATGGCATTTGCTTACATCAAAATTCTCTACCTGTAGCTGACTGGGCAGCATGTCAGAAGCTCCATTCTGTGTTTGAGAGAAGTTCCTTCAAGGTTTGGAGGAGTTCAGGTCCAGACAGTATTCGTATTGTATATCTCACTGCCCTTGTCACAACTGTAGAGACACATTACAAAAGTGTCACAAATAGGAACTAATTCAATTTGCTGCATGGGTTGGAACACATAAAGTGTCACACAGGTTACAATAAATTGGGCACTAGACTCTATATAACAGCAATACCACCAGAAATGTGTCACTAAAGCTAATTTTGAATTGCTTCCACTTTGTTTTAAGGCCTTTGATTGACAGCAATATCTTCTTGAGAAGAAGCTGAAAACACACTGAAAGGAAAAACAATTCACCAAGTAATCAGGCAATCAGCAGACGGTTATTAGCTACAGGGAGTCTGAGCTTTGTCCTTGGCAATATTATTCTGAGCAGGAAGAGCAACTATTCACTCAAGCAAGCCTGGAGACATTATGACTCCTTCATCCATCACAGCCAGAGAAAAACACTTGTTGTTTTTTGTGTATAGTGGATCATGTGACCACCTCACATGATGCAGTGGTCTTGCAAATGGCCACTAGGCTCGAGCACTGTCACATGAAAGAAGTGGTGTCACAGTACCCTCCAGGCTCCAACATAAACCAACAATGGGTATTTTGGGGCCAACTGTGAAGGAGGAGTAAGCGACAGGGAAGCACTGTAAAATTAAGTAGATGTGGGTCAAATTTACACACACTCTATCACTTTGCCCTGAATTGGGTGTGATGGTATCTCTTCAAAGTATAAGAAAAGTTTTAAACAATGTTTACTTAACCCTTTTGCCCCAAGCTCATTAGTTTTCTTTTTCAGGCTTTTTTTAACCTTTTATTTTCACCTTGTAATTCTGTGAACACACTTTGTTTTAAAATGGCTATGCCTACTTACTCTGTTGTATCTATGGAGGAATCATGGTTGTAACCCTAGGCTGCTCCCTGTTTTGGACTACAAAAAAGTCTTCCTGTCTTCATCTTTATTACATGAGGGTGGGGGAATTTGTAAGATAGCTTGTAAGGAGGATGATATTGTTTGTGATGTCAGTTAAATTCAGTTCAATTCTCAACAGGTATTTTCTGTACTTCCTGAAATAGTTTTAGCCTGAAAAATTAAAACTAATGCAGCAATCACATCTAAGGACTGGTGAGCTGCATATATAACATTTGTGTTGAGTTTACATATGCTTTAAAGCTCATCCAAATCTAAAATAAAAAAAAAAATATATATATATTTCAGTTACATAGTTACATAGTATTTGGGGTTGAATAAAGACATACGTCCATCAAGTCCAACCCATATAGGTCCACGCATCATCTCATTCTTAGGGATACTGGTATCCCTGGATATTACGGTCCCTCAAGAAATTGTCCAAACGTTTCTTGA
>NW_017306412.1:1975211-2046770 GCF_000935625.1 Nanorana parkeri | reverse complement strand
GTCTTTCTACCATTTCCCCCCCCCCAGAAATGCTGCACCTCCCCCATTAAGGTGCAGCCCGTCTCTGCTGTAGAGCCGGTAGCCGACTGCTAAGTCAGCCCAGTACTCCAGGAAACCAAATCCCTCCTTCTGACACCAGCTCCGGAGCCACTTGTTAAGCTCCCTCAACTCCCTCAGCTGTCTGTCCGGAGTGGCTCTTGGCCAGTTAACCAGTCCTTAGATGTAGTGACTGCATTAGTTCTCTTTTTTCAGATTTAATATTGTTTATTTTTACTTATGGTCACTTGTTTTACTACCGGTATATTAATGGAGGAACAGCATTGTCACCCTAGGACAGGAAGTCCTACTTCACCCTAGGACAGGAAGTCCTACTCTTCTCTTCTTCTCCACAGCATGGGGGTGGTGTACTTTAGTCCACAAAGTTTGCTGGGAACAAAGCTAACTGATAACAGTGTAGCACTGGCAGAGAGCACATACAGTTCTCAGCTTACCACATTTCTGACAGGATCAACAGGTATTTTTTCACTTCAACAGAACAAAACATTGCTTTTTAATGGTATATTTAACAGACCAAAAGGGAGCAAATAGAGAAGTTAATTGTTAGAGTTGTTAGCGTTTACATATACTTTAAGGGATACATTGGTTATCCAAAGGAAAAATACAAACAAACACCCACACTATTTGAACACGAATGTCTGAAAGGCTCCCACTCTCCCAGGATGAGTACTACTGCTTACCAATACTTCTACATCAAGCCTTCCCTTTATTGCACAGAAATAGGAGTTAGGCCTGGATGCTACAAGGCGAATGGATACAGATATGTAAAACAAATAAGTCCAATTTGTATATTGTGACATCTATCAATGCTAACTACACATTTCTGACCTGGGGGTACCTAGACCCAGAGCCATAGCTAGCTCCTTTTGCGTCCGAGGCAACAACAAAAAAAAATGATCCACCCAATGCCACGGCGCGGCATTATGTGACGTCAAGCGCCCCTCCTTCAGGATTTTTTTTATTTTTTATTATCTTTTATTATTTATTCTGTGGTGTTGTGTGGCAATCCCACGGTAGAACTGGGGGTTGTAGTCACCCAGGACTCTCAGCCAATCCCACGGTAGAACTGGGGGCTGAGCAGTTCCAGGAAACAAATTATTTTGCTGGGAAAGAACTGGCTTTTCAGTTCTCTCCCTAGAAAACCTGGATTTGGCATGGGATCCTGGAACTGGGAGATTTCAAAGAGAATTGGGAGGAATTAAATCTCCATTCCTGGGTCCATTGTTTAATAGTGGCCAGCACCTAATTGCACACCTGTGCACAGCACTTATGGGAAGGGTGCTGGCTAGTGTTCAGGGCTCCTGCTGGGAATTGGGACAGGTTGTGTCCAGGAGTCAGGCGGACTCCACCCAGAAGCCAGAGTGAAGCCAGGAGGCTGTGTATGTGTTGGAGGCTGGAAGGCTTGGAGAGCCAGAGAGAGCCTGGCACACAAGGTGTGCGGGTGAATTCAAAAGATGCTCAAAGGCACAGAATATCCTGGAAGAGATTCTGTTGAGGCAAACCGTCAGGTCCGGGGACAGTGATAGGATAACCTGTGAAGGGTGAGCTGATATGTACGCTGAAGAAAGCTATTTATGTTGGATTTCCTTTTTCTGCCTTTGGAATTAATAAAAGACTGTTCTTTGTTCTGTGAAAACGGCTTCATGACTGGTCCTTAAGCGCTCGCCATTTGTGCTAACCTCCCCAACATCACAATTCTTTATTATTTATGTATTTTTTAATTTCATTTTTTACGTTTGGGGGGGGGAGGGGCTTCGGGGAATCATCAGGGATCTAAACAGATCCACAATATTTCCCTTTTAAAATAGAAAAATAAATTGTGGACCCAGAGACCTAAATCTCTTTTTCTGCAGCCTCTGTTCTAAATGAATGGCAAAAAAATCATACAGAGGCTTCCCATTCATTCAGAATATATTTACTACAGCTTCTAAATGAGGAGCAGCCTCTGTATTGAGTGCTACTACAAATGCAAAAACTGAAAAAAAAAGAAACAAATAAAGTGTGTGGGGTTCCCCCTTAAAGTCCTACCAGGCCCTAAGGTCTGGTAGGAATTTTAGGGAGGAACCCCACCCACAAAAATAGGTTGGAAAAAACATGGGGTTCCCCCTAAAATTCTCAACCAGATCCGACCACAGGCCTGGCAGGGCAGGGAAGAGGGGGGAAGAGCGAGCACCCCCCCCTCCCTGAAATACTAGGCCACATGCCCTCGGCACTGGGAGGGTGCTTTTCCAGGGGCACTGTGTCCCCGTGCCCTTGAGGACAAGGGCCTTCTTCCCCACAAGCCCTGGGGCATTGGTTGTGGGGGTGCGGGCAGGGGGCTCATTCACATCAGGGTACCTCTTTAATAAAGGGGCACCCAGATGCAGCCCCCCGCTTGTGTGTGAATGAGTAAGGGGTACTTGTACACCTACCCATTCACGAAAGGGTTAAATAAAAGATTAAATATAAACACCAGACTTTAATTAAAAATCCTTTATTTGAAGAAAAAAAAACACAACAAAGGATTTTTGACAAGTCCTTTATTTTAAAAAACAAAAACAAAAAATTGATCCACTGACGTAATCCAGGGTCAATCACGATATCCAGTGTTGTCCACAATGACGTCGACTCAACTAAATTTTAAAAAAAGACGACCGCCGTCCTGCCGCTGCGACGAACACCCACCGCAGAATGGCATTTTGACAGATGCCGGCAACTTATAAACAATTGGGTGGAGCAAGCAGTGACAGCTAGCTCCGCCCAACTGTTTTCAATTGTAACAGGTGAGCCATGATTGGGCAGAGTCATCATGACTTTGCCCAATCATGGCTCTCACAGTTATCTGTGCCCTCATTGGGCAAAGTCTTGCCCCTGACCTGTGGCTTCAGAGGTCTTGAACCTGATAGTTCGTGTGTTTGGCGAAAACACGAACTAGCGATGTTCGAGTCGAACTCGCATTCGGCTAGGAACATTGAGCCCAACCCTAGTTCTAACCCTTCCCTAATTAATGTATTCTCTCTGTTTTCCCAAGCCCACCAAGATCTGACTAAACTCACACACATTTTACAACCATGCTCCGTATGCCGTAACTCTGCAGGGGGCCAGGAATTCAGAGATATGTTGTGCTATATAGATGCTAATAATGCTATAAACCTCTCTAACCGTGGAATTACTATGATTTACTGCAGGAGCAGAGAATGTTTATCTTGCAAATTAGGTGTTTACTTAGCTTAGTAAATATGGTAAAGCTATGATTACTCTGAATATCCAATCATTTACATTAAGGGTAATTAATAAAAAAACATGCACATGACTGGATGATTAAAGTGGCATCAAAATGCAAGCAAGTTGGCCTGCCCCAATAGAAAACACTGTAGGAAATCTGACAAAAAAAAAGGCATTTGAGAAAAAAAAAATCTTTGGACCCTGGCTTCTATTCGTATTTCATTGAGAGGGAGACCTCCAGTGCTACCACTAGGCCAATAAACAACCCTAACACTTGTATTTCCCTGAAAAAAACGTAGACCACACAAGAGTGGAGTTTAATGGCCATAGCAGCCTTTTCACACAAAATTCCAGTCCGATGAAAAACAGCAATGAGCAGTTAATATCAAAAAATAACAAAACATGGGTTCCTGGTCCTTGAAGACCCCAGAAAGAAAACATGCAACCAGAGCATTGTACAGTATCTGCGGTCAACAATCTGTAACTTTCTAGGCCCCCAGCTGCACTGTAGTTCCTCAGGGATGATAACAGAGGCCTGCTGTAGAATGCCCATCTTTACATAGCTCCTGCCCACAAAAACTGGACCATTCTACTGCTGGACACTGTACCTTAGATGGGTCCCCCACCCACTTTTTCACAAATTAACGTCTTCAAAGATCCTCAAAACTGCAAACCAACTGCCATGACAATCAAAACAAAATAAATGGTAATGTTAACAAAGTGCAGGGTGGGAGGTGTGGAGGGTGGGAAGCTGTTCAGATGCTGATCAACCTAAGAATGCCCTTCTCCTGATGCTCCCTACAGATCGGCTCAAAAGAGGTATGAGACTCCATTCACCAATCAGATATGGGGACATTTTTTATTCCCTTAACACTCTAATTGCCAGGCACCCCTTCAACCCTGGACCCACAAGAGCTAAGTGTAATGACCAGAGCAGCCTTTTATTACAAAATCTCAGTCCAATACATAACCAAATTTAACAAAAATGGCAAAAGGTGGGCTGACGGTCCTTGAAGGCACCAGAAAGAAAACATCCACCAAAGCATTGTATCTGTATCCATCAATCTGTTGCTTGTTAGGTCCCTAGCTGCACTACACTGCCTTGGGAACAAGAATGGGAACCTGCTGCAAAATATCCATCCATACATTGATCCTGGATCACAACTGGACCAGACTAAAGGTGGACCCAATATCGTAGATGGTTCATGCACCCACTTTAAACAGATGAACGCCTTCAAAGACCCTCAGAAGTGTCATGGTGTCTCAATTGTAAAACCTTAAAGAGTAACTTCACCCATATCTTTGAAATGGCAATCTTCAAACAGATATGTATAGATAATTGCTGGAATCTTATTCTTTGCATACCTTTTTTTCTTTTCCTCCCCATTCTTCTCACAGCGGCCATTTTTACTATCTCTCCCTTTACTTCCTGGAACTCTAGCTCATGTGACTAGGACATGTGACCATGCACATCATCTATGGGGAGGAAAATGCCTTTCCCTGAGATCTCCTGATATTACAGATGAGATTTCCCAGCAAGTCATTGCTGATATACCCTTCCCAGGACGCAATGCTTGAGCACATTACATCACTAATGCACAAGAGGACCAGCAAGTGAAAAAACAATAATTGTAGTGAAAGAGGTAAAGGTCTGCTTTAATTCTTGCTTTAAACTCTAAGGGGTCTTTTTATCCTGTTGTCTGAAAAGTCAAATACCTGCCCGGAGATCTCTGTGTGTGCATGTCTTACTGCATAGGGTTATGGCGGTGTGTATGGCGGTAACCACTGTATGCCTGTGCATATTATTGCACATGATAACATGCACATTCAGCATTGGTTTTGGCGCCAAGTGGCCTATTAAAGAACAGCTCTACTACAGAGAGTTGCTAAGTGATCATCAGCTTCTTGGATCTGTGACTATTCTGTGCTTTGTCCCGGTTTGCTGTATCTTGATCCCAAATTGCTGATCCTGGCTCTGATCCTGACCTTGCTTCCAGCCTGCTGTCCTTGTACCTCTGCTGCCCAGCTGCTGCTGATCTTGGCTTGTATACTGATGTTGCTTACTACTTGCTGTCTTTGTACCTCTGCTGGTTAGCTGTTACTTACCCTGCTTGTCCAGACCATGGCTCTTCTCCAGTTCACAGACTGTCTGCTGATTTTCTGCTGCATCTGGATTCACTACAGGCATCTTTGCCACTCCTGGCCCTGCAAAACGTTGTTCTCAATTCCAAGGGATACTGGACAGGATATGTAAGGGAAATCCTCTCATCAACTCAGCCCCCACCAGGTATGTGATACCCATCTTGGATTCCTCAAGAACCACATATCAGTTCCAACTGCATATAAGTGCTCTCCATCACCCCAGAGATACTTAGGCATCTCCAGGCCTGAATATTTGGTTTCGCATTAAGTCATACTGTGCAGCTTCTATTCAATACCATGACTTTATCACATAAAGTGACAGAAGGTGTACTAGCATTGGTGTGCATGAGGGAGGGAATTGCTGCTGTGTCTGTCTCAGAAAATTCATGTGAGCATTCATTCATAGCTCAGTACATTAAATGTTTGTTCCAGCACATTGATGTTTTATGGTTGTGCTCTGCACCGCAATTAATATGCCTGATGCAAATTGAAAAGCAAGACGCAATCCATCCTTCTCTTTCACAGGGCATGAGTTGCTTTTATTACTGCCAGCCTACATGGGTACCGGCTATTCTTTAAATGTGAATGCTTGATACCTTATATCTGCATGTGCAAATGAGTTTCGTAGAAATGAGTCAGTGTTCCTCCCACCTCCAGCGGTTAAACAGAAATCATACTGCAGAGCCTTTAGATTCTACAGCATTGAAAAAACATAGGCAGCATTTAAAGCACAGTACTGCATATAAGGTATACAACAAAAGAACACCACAGCATTATCAGGCAATGTGCAGTAATTCACTGCACATTGCCTCAGCTTTAGTAATATATGCATATGGCTCCCAGACCTAAATGGCATTTGGGAGCTTCCAAATGCAATTCGGATCCCTAATGCCATTTGGGTCTGGGAACCATATAAACATTACTAAAGCTGAGGCTCCCAGAACTGAATGGCATTCGGGGGCTCCCGAATGCAATTCAGAAATTCGGATCCCAAATGTTATTCGGGTCAAGGAGCCTCAGCTTTAATATTATATGTATATACTGTATATGGCTCCCAAAATTCGTGTTCAGACCCATTTGGATGCATTAAACTGATTGACCAGAAAAGTCACATGTCTGATTCAGTTTTGTTTTTGAACCAAATTCAGATGTGATCCGAAATTCAGAAACAGAAATTCGTATTCGGACACATTCGGATTGCACTATTTCTTGTCCTCAAAGTTCTGGCACTCCATCTGTCCTGACCTGGACAGTGTTTTCTGACTACGTGTTTGTCACTTGTCATGTTTTTCATTTTTGGCCACACTTGCTGATTATGTTATACAGCAACCTAACCATAAACCACAAACCTATCAAGACACAGTTGGAATTAGTAACCGAAAAGATATTGTGATGAAGGAGAGTAGGGAAGGTAGACACCACAATTTCCTATCAGGAATGAAAATGTAAATGTATTATAAAAGAGTACAAGTTCCTTTGTGGTTTTGGATCAAATAATATGTTGCTAAAGACACTTAGCTGTGAGTACAGACACCCACTGAACACCATGACAATGCCTGAGTTCTGCTTTGGGTCAGGTACCAGCAAAATACTCAAGTAATGGGTTCTTGCAGATCATTGCTGTTGTTGCTTCCATTATAAAAAAAACAGAAGAGGGTTACATGCAGCAAACCCTCAGAGGCACAAGAGGAGATGCTGGAAATTCAAAGCATGATCTTTTTTTTCCAGCCTTTTCCTCATGGGTCTTGGGTGCGGATCAGCAGTTATGGCCCCAGTTTTGAGTTCAGGTTGGGTATCGGTTACCTATATTAAATCCATGCAGATCTTTGACACACAATGTTCCCACAATAAAAAGGAACTGTATGACTAAAAGGGGATATCTCAATAGAAGTGTCAAACTGATCAGCTGCAAATTTAGTGCTATAAAGCAGTGCTATAGTGCTATAATGCCCACTTGCAAGATAACAAATAGCCATTCTCCCATGAGTAATGAATAAAACACAGCAGCCCCAGGCAGAGACAAAAAATCGTTCTGCAGATATTAATCAGTGTTTTTTTTTTTTTTTTGCTGCAGAACTCTAAAACATGGCTATTTGGTTTACACTCTTTCCCTGTAGTGCTGGGATCCTGGGTTAGATCCCAATCAAGCATGCTGCCTGCATGGAGTTTGTATGCTTATTTGACTTTGTGATTTTTCTCCCACAGCCCAAAAACACATTCTTGTAGGTTAATTGGCATCCATCCGAATGCAATCATTTTATTTATCTCTAGCCTTGGGTGAAACATCTGCTGGAGTGGCCTCGATTCGGTAGTGGATCTTGAATCTGCAGTTCCCTTTGCCATTCAGTCTTTTTGCATGCTACCAGGAAATCAGACCATATTTAATGAGCAGACCAACAAGGTCACAGCTTTGGCATTGCTGATTATGGGGGTGTCAAGAAGGCTGACATTGCATACTCCCTAATAACCTATTACTGTCTGTGTGCTGTGCTCTACAGTAAAAGGTCAGATCAGTAATCAGGTATGTGCCATATAAACCTCCCTTACTGCTAAATTAACAACACAAACTAACACAGGATTAGTTTTATAAACACAATCTGGTTTTGCATTCGCACCATTCAAATCACAATTGCCCAAGGACAGGAAAGAAAAGATAAATGTGAACCTGCTAAGAAATCCGTGCAATCTCTTCACATTCTACCCTGACACTCCAAGGTGGGTGGAGGGGGATAGAGGACATTATGTATTCCTCACCACAGGTCAGTTGCTTAGCGACTGCATCACAGCTAATTGAAAGCGCAGAGGATTACTGACTGCAGGACCACTGGGCCAGGGAGAGGCAGATGTGAAGTCAGATGTAATCTCGCCAAGGGATGAAAGTAAAGACCCCATGTCCCTCTCTTACATCTAACCCTCCCCTCTTGCATATCACAGTAATACAAGGAATGCAATATCTTGCCACTGGGGCATTATAGACATGTTTCTGCACATCAATAGGTCTGTGTATGAACTTAGAAGTAAACAGATTGCTGCAGCATGAGCACAAATTTGACTTTTCAGTTTTAGTTCGTTTACATTTCCGAACCAGGGTATATGGCAGCTCACAGTCACATTAAGAAAGTATATTTAGTGTATTTCATGTGTACAAAAAAAATGAATTTACAGCAGCCTGTTCTATCAACAAATCACTGTAAATGTAATACATAAAAAAAATTGCAAGCTTATACATGCATTTACTATTAAATCGTATATCCGATCTTCAGCCCCCTGCCCCCTAGTTCTGCTGCTAGACATGTACATTTTGTTGCGTTCTGAATGGATATTCAGTTCAATTTGGACATTCGGATGCATGTTTTAATGTTCCTTCTGTCCGAATTTCGTTCAAAACCATACTAAATCGGACATAGTTACGTAGTTAGTCAGGTTGAAAAAAGACACATGTCCATCGGGTTCAACCTATAAAGATATGGAAAAAAAAAAAGATGAAAAGCCTAAACAGAACGCTATGCCCCCAATTACCCACTGTTGATCAAGAGGAAGGCAAAAAAAAACCCTATAAAGCATTGTTCAATTTGCTCCACTAGGGGAAAAATAAATATTTCCTGATCCCATAAGGCAATCGGATAGTCCCTGGATCAACAATCTCTGATCCTTAATATACCTATAAGAACTCAATATCCAGTAATATTCTTTGCATTTGAAGAATACATCCAGATTTATTTTTAATCAGTTAACTGAGCTAGCTAGAACTAGCTCCTGGGGGAGTCTATTCCGTATTTACAGCTCTAACTGTGAAGAATCCTTTCCGTATGCAAATGTTAAACCTCTTTTCCTCCAAACGCAAAGATTGCCCCCTTGTCCGTTGCAGTGACCTGAAAGTGAATAATTTGGCACCATGCTCACTATATGGACCATTTATGTATTTATACATGGTGATCATGTCCCCCCTTAATCGCCTCTTCTCCAGAGAGAACAAATTCAGGTCAGTTAATCCCTCCTCATATCTGAGCGCCTCCATGCCTCTTATGAGTTTGGTCACCCTTCGCTGCACCGACTCCAGTTCCACAACATCTTTTTTGTGAACTGCTGCCCAAAACTGAACTGCATATTCTAGATGAGGTCTTACTAATGCTTTGGACATGTGACTGTTCTCTGGCCAATCAGATTTTTTTTGGTTGTTGAGAGTTGCGTTGTGGATCTTTCCATAACGAAAATTCAGATGGATACAAAATCCGAATAACGAACCAAATTGAATTTCAGATCCGCAATCAGAAAAACGAAAGAAATGAAAATCTGAAATGATCCTAAACAAAACAAATTTCTTTGCAAGGTTACATGTCTATCTCTTACCTCCCTCACTGTCCCCCCACATCCCTGCACCTATTTATTAAAAATTCCCTAAATACATACCTTAATCACAGTTGTCAGCACTGGATGGAACTTCTGTGATGACATGTGAGCCCCAGTCAAGTACCTGGTAAAAGCCTGAGATGACGAGGGCGGCCTCCCTTCCTTCTCTTGTCCAAACCCCCCTGGTAATGGTGGACAGAGGGTATAGGGATGGAAGAGGGTCACCAGTCACTGATGAAGTAGGTACACCTGCAGCTGGAAAAGCAGGTGGACAAGTCTGAAGGAAGATGATGGCAGTCACTTCCAGGGAGATGAAGTCAGCAATGGGTGAAGCTAGCACCGGTGCAGAAGTCACGAACAAGCTGGGTCACGGTCAGGCGGGCAGTGAGGTACAGAATCGGCAGACAGAGGCAGGGTCAGGAGCAGGCCGGGTCGGTAACGTGCCGGCAAGGCAGTGCAGAACCAGCAAGCAGAAGAAGGTCCAGATCAAGCCAAGGTCAGGGGCAGGCAGCAATCAGCAGAGTCTAAGAACAGGCCAGGTCAATATCAGGAACAACAGGTTCAGAAAACACAGGAAGCATGTCACTAGCTAAAGAACTCTCAGCAAGGAAAAGGTGCAGAGCTCCTCCTATAATAGGCCGCTTGGCACTGATGTTCAAATGGGTGCTCGTGCACGTGCGTGCACACGCGGCATAGTGTGCACATTTGCGTGCATGGTCACGAGTATGTGCAATCCTTCCACAAGAACGGCTCACATGCATGTGCGCATGCAAATGTGCAGAACGAAGATGAGCAACACTTCTCTGACTCGATAGCTGCAGAAAACTAAAAAGGATCACTGAAAATAAATTGCCAATCTAAAATAGCCCTTAAAGTGCAACAAGTATACATTTTGGTTTTAGTTTTGGTTAGAGTGAGGCGGGATTAGAACACCTGTCAGAATTGTTTTGCTGCCTGTGTTGTGTTCTCATTAGGGAAGTTCTCCTCTTTTTGTCCTGGTGACTGTTATCATTAAAAGTGAAAGAAAACCGCAAATATTGAGTTGTCATCAGAATTGGAATAGATAGGAAATCTGCTAATGGGGACACTAATTCTGCGAACACCGCTGGCCACCAAGAATTTTCCTCTCTTTGGAGGGATTTCCTTTCACTTCCTTTTGTAACTATCCAAGAGGAAGTGGAAGGAATGCCGCCAAATAGGACACAGATGGCAAAAAAAAGCAGAGTAGAGTTATAACCTTCCCTTCCCCTATCCAAAGCAACAAAAAAAAGTTTTGGCTAAAATTCTGATTTATGGACTCCCTTTAAGAGTTAGGTGTTAGGGGAGGTTACGTGTTAAAGCTAAACTAGGGGACAGCAGCTAAATACATACTTGAGATGCAGTAATGTGAACTGTTTTATCTGCGAAAGTAGTTCTGTTAAGCCACTTTGTGATCCATAGACATCTACTGCACAGCCAGCAGTGCGATACCTTTTTGTCTTGGAGTTCAGCTTTATGGGACAGATTATTATTATTATTATTTTTATTATTAGGGGGTGGAACAGGTTAATATCATTATTAGGGGTTAGGAAGAGATTGAGTGTTCAGGACTCACTTCAGTGGTTAACTGAATTAACCTAGGGGTACATAGATGAATAAATCTGTCCGCTGCCGAGTGTACTGAAGATGCGACAACTTGCCTACAAGTGCTTTAAGGATATCTATGCCCAAGAACACAAATGTTATATACTGCAGCTTATCAATCCTTAGATGGTTAGGTGGCTGTATTACTTCTTTTTTTTAGGCTAAGAATATTTTCAGTGTCTTTTTAACTCTGAAGTGAATTGGAGTGAAAGCACAATGGGACTGAAAAAAACATATCTTCCTTCCAAACTATCTTCTGTAAACCACAGATTCCCCTGCACCCATGTAATGGAGATGATGAGAGGAAGACATGTTTGTAGTCCAAAGCAGGAGTTAGCCTGTACGACAACAATAGCTGCATCCATGGTTAAAGAGTGAGCATTGCGGGGGCGTGGTGAGCTGCCGAGGAAGATGGCCGTGGTCTGAAGGAGCTCCGCAACACCCGGTCCCCTACAAGCTACTGTCAGCAAACAAACTCACCCAGCACACACCCGGAATCGTCGCTTTACCTCCCTGACCCCTAGTGTCAATCGGGGTGACGTTATGAGGCATAGCAAGCGGCAGAAGGACGTGAGAAAACAACAGACGCCAAGACGCGGCATACCCAAGATGGCGACCACACATGCCACTTCTGCCGTAACCGCGTCTCCACTGCTTCTCCAGGACTCCCATGACTCGTCCTCCCTGGATTACACAGGGAGATGACCTGGACGATGCGAGAGACACAGCCCTGTTGCAAAAGTTTCAGACCATGTTGCACACCGAACTACAGGCGGCCTCTGAGAAGCTGACTGAGACTCTCACTAGGGAACTCAGAGACATTAGCGCCAGGACGGACCAGATCGAAAAGAAGATGGACGATGTGGTTGCAGTAATGGAGTCCCACGAACAGGACATCGATACTGTGAATGCAGACCTCATAGCCCTCATGGATAAGGTCGAGGACATGGAGAACAGGGCCCGTCGCGGCAACCTCCTCTTCCGAGGCCTACCTGAATCAATTGTGGACATACAATCAACCATTACAGCACTCCTACAAGAACTTATCTCAACTATACCAATCGATCGCCTGGAGTTCGATCGCATACATAGGGCACTAGCCCCCAAGCGACAAGATGGCCCCCCGAGGGATATAATCGTTAAGTTTACGTACTACCGTACCAAGGAAGAAGTACTGCGCTCTGCCAGAGGTCAGAGGGAACTCCGCTTCCAGGGACATGAGATACAGGTATTTGCAGATCTATCGCCTACCACCATACAACGCCGCCGGGCCCTGCGGCCATTACTGGAAGCTTTACGCAACCATGATGTTGCATACAGTTGGGGATTCCCATTTAAACTGCTATTCACGTTTAAGGTCAAGTCCTACTCCATCACCACCCCCAACGCACTGAAAAAAATACTTCAGGAACTGACACTGCTCCCACCATCGCAGAAGACCACCTCGCAGGCCACAAGCAGTCCCCATCCAGTACCCCCGAGTCCACTATGGGAAAGGAAGCAACAATGCCAAGCGAACCGACCGCGTAGGTTGATAATGGCACCGACCCCCTCTGACCCTACTTGAGGTTTTGATCCGCCTAACCAGCCAACACCTTAGACTCGAAGTCTACCACCACTGTTGACTCATTTGCATACGGTATAACCGTATTCCTTTACTTGCCTTACCTTAAAACTGCACCTCATGTTGTTCAAGGTGGGAGCCGTTGCCCCTAACCTACTGTTACTGATCTGTTGCAAACTTGCTAAGTTTGCCTCCCAGTGCCTACGGTCGGTCATATACTTTCCGGTGTGTTTTATACAAGTTTAAGCGAGAATTACACGAGTTTTATATATTGTTCTCAATACTGCGGCTCTTATGAGGGACCGTCCATGAGACCCACGGGAGAGGAGATGGCTTGGTCCACCTCTTCCCCCGTTACACTTGTCCTTAAGGACAGTTTAATTTTCTGTTTGTTTTGTTATGTTTACTGTTCCCTGTATGGGAAACCTAGTTCTATTCTTTCTCCTAACTTTGCTTCTTTCCTCCCCTACCCATCGGTGGATTGGGATGCATACTCTCAACCCCTCGCCCTCTGGTTGTACGTGAGTTTCTCCACACGCGAGATGATTGCTCGCAACGGAGTACAATACTCTTCTGAAAGATCTAATCCTCATGGCTGTTGATTTTACTGTACTCTCCCATAACGTCCAGGGTCTGAATTCCCCTCACAAACAAAATAAGGCATTTTCCTACTATTCATCATGTCATGCGGACATAGTATGTTTGCAGGAGACTAGGTTCTCCGCATCTTCCTGCCCCAAATACCTACACAAAAACTTCCCTATTTTTTATAATGCAACCTTTACTGAAAAGAAAAGAGGCGTGCGGATTGCACTACGCAAGAATCTGCCATTTGTTTGTGACAATCAAGTTACAGACCCTACAGGATGTTATGTGATTTTAGTGGGAACCTTATATGATGTTGATGTAACTATTGTGTCTTATTACTGTCCGAATACCCATCAGCTTCGATTCCTGTCTCACCTGCTAGGGGTCGTATCCCACCATTTGAAGGGAATATTGCTCCTAGCAGGAGACACCGATCTGGTACTTCATCCTGTTAATGATAGGACTAAACCTACCACCCACACTAACCCACCCCCATCACTGCCACTGGATAACTCCTCCCTCTCACATTATTGAATGATCACCACCTGGTAGATGTATGGAGAGAACTAAACCCGACCACTAAGGACTATACGTTCTTCTCTAACCCCCATCATTCCTTCTGTAGGATAGACCACGTATTCACCCAGCAAAGCACCCTGAACACGTTCATTTCTGCTCGCATTAAGCAGTACCATGGTCGGATCACGCCGCTAACGCAGTGAGATTCCACCTAGCAGCGGGTACCCAACAACAGTACTTATGGTGTGTAAATGAAAGTTTGCTGACCTCGGGGGATTTTTTGCAACAGGTTGAGTCGCATGCCCGTCAATGGACATGTGCACCAGCAAAAAATTTGTTTAGTTTAGTTTAGTTTTGAAACAAAACATTAAAAATTTGTTTAGTTTCAATTCGTTTTGAAACAAAAAAAAATTTTGTTTCGTTTTGTTTCGTTTTTCGGGTCCGAAATTAAATTAGTTTTGGACGAAATTCGTTATTGAAAAAAAAAAACGTTATTCCTTAACCTGCCCTAGATTAGAACCTGTGACCTTATCAATGGCAAACCTGTCCTCTAACCACTACACTATTACCTCTGTACTTTTAACTAGGGATGCACCGATACCACTTTTTTAAGACCGAGTACGAGTACCGATACTTTTGATCAAGTACTCGCAGATACCAATTACCTATACTTTTTCTTAAAGGGACAGGTCACATTTTTTCTAAAGCAATACAAACTAATGCTTTAAAGTCACTTTCTTAATATTATGATTCATGAGATGACGAGGGAGCATGACGCCGGCTTCCCGGCCAATCAGAATTGTCATCAGCGGCTTCTGAGCCGCTGATGACAGCTATTAATTTAAAGGGGACAGTCTGCTGAACAGTTATACTATAAGCTGATGGTCGCTAAAGCGACCATCAGCTTATAGTAGAACTGTAAATGCCAGGTCCGTATGGCATACTGACCTGGCCAGCTGGAAGCACTTTTGTACGTCCTTGGCAGCGAAAGGGTTAAAAGCAAAGAAAAAAAATCTTTATCCTTTACTCTGCCTGCCCTGGATTAGAGCCGGCAACCTTGTCAATGGCAAGCCTGTACGCTAACCACTACACTATTGCCTCTGTACTTTAACCATAGAAATGTTGTAGAGGGAAAATGTTGTCTTTTTTTTTCCTCATGTCGTTTTGCTGCAACGAAATTCGTCCAATAACGAATTTCGGGAAATCGAGAATTTCGGATTCGTTTGCATTCGTCTTAGCTGTAATTCGGAATTCGGATGCATCCGTATCTCCGAATTTCTGAAAATTCGTCCAAAACGAATTTCGGAACGAACCGAATCGCACATGTCTACCCGTCAATAATTTGCTCTGAACACTGGCCCAGTGGACTCCCCAGTAATTCTTTGGGAGGCCCATAAGGTTACTATGAGAGGCCACTTAATAGAAATGGCTTCCCGTAGGAAAAGGTACAGAAATAGTAGGATAAAGGAACTATACACCACGCTCGAGGAGCTCGATAGACAATTAAAGGCTAAATTTGATAAACAACTGTTAGCACGACTCAACACAATCAAAACTGAACTGACAAACAAACAGAGAAGCTTATCAGGTGGTCCAAACATAAGCTCTTCACCAGATCTAACAAACCCGGCTCTATGCTAGCCCATAAACTAAACGTACTACCCCTGAGGAACACCCCCATTAAACTCCGAACTGCTCAGGGACACATTACTGTAAACCCTGACAGGATCGTCGATTCCGTTCATGAAAATTTGACGAATCTTTATTCCTCCTCAGGCTCGTTCTGCAAAGATTAAAGTTTCCCCCCAAATTTTTTTAAAGTTACACAAAAAAGATTTAAAAAAACAAAAAATGTTTTTCCGCACCCCTACATACACGCATGTAAACATGCGTCAGGTGCGCATACCTGCGAAAACGACGATTGCGCCCATTACGCCACACATGTTACATATCGCCGTCGGAATGAGAGCAATAGTTCTAGGGCCATCAATCACTGATAACACTAAACTGATGAGCGGTAAAAGCTTTTAAAGCATCGCCTATGGCCAATTTTGGGTATGCTAGTTTTTTGAGATTTTGCGAGTGCGCGCAATTTTTAAGCTTGACATGTTTGGTGTCTATTTACCCGATGTGACCCAGTCTTTTATATTTTACAAAAAAAGTGGGTAATATTAGTTGTTTTATAACACGTTTTTTTTCAAAATTTTCAGTAATTTCTCCTGAATATAGTAAAAAATAAAACCCCCAGTGGTGATTAAATACCACCAAAAGAATGCTCTATCTGTCCCCAAAAAAATGGTATAAAATTTGTTTCAGTACAGCGTTGCATGACGGAATAAATGTCAGTCAAAGTACTGCAGCACTGAACACTGAAAAATGGCCTGGCCTTCAAGCGGTTAAAGACCTTACTCTCCGGTTGGTGTCCCAGGAATCCCTTGATTCCCTGCACTCATCTATAACAGAGGAGGAGGTAATGTTTGCCATAAGATCCCTCAAAACATTTAAGGCCCCAGGCCCTGATGGCTTCTCTACCCCATATTATAAAAATTAGCACACATCCTGGCCCCTAGACTAACTGTCATGTTTAACTCCTTAAGCAATGGTGATTTATTGCACCCCTCATCCTTACTAGCATATATTTCTATGGTCCCTAAAGAAGATAAAGACCACCTGGACCCTAATAATCATCGTGCAATATCTCTTTTAAACGTGGACATTAAAATACTCACGAAAATATTGACTAACCGATTTAATGCATTCCTGCCCACAATAATCCATAGGGAGCAGGTAGGATTTATCCCCTCCAGACAAGCGGGAGATAACATTAGAAAAATTATTCATCTTGTGCATGTGCTCAAAATCAGGAATGTTCCAGGCCTCTTATTGACCCTGGGCATTCAGCGGGCATTCGACTCGATCTCCTGGGACTATCTGCGTTATATATTAGTTAAATGGGGCTTCCGGGGACCGTTCCTGAACTGGTTACCAATGGCCTGCATCAAGTATCTGGGTCGTGTATCTAACCCTATTACCATAGAGAGGGGCACTCGTCAGGGCTGCCCCCTGTCACCAGTTCTCTTTGCCCTAGCCATCGAACCCCTGATACACTTAATCCGAAACAACCCTAATGTGAGGGGAGTGGAGGTGGCAGGGGTAGAATATAAAACCAGCCTATTTGCTGATGATGTCATGCTGACTATCACCCAGCCTCATACCTCCATCCCCAATTTACTACACGTTTTGGACATATTCTCAGGGGTTTCAGGCTTGGTGGTAAATTGGATAAAGTCGGCAGCCCTGAACATTTCCCTCACCCAATGTACATACGAACAGCTCCACGAGAACTTTCTCTTGGGAATGGTTGTCCCTGAAATATCTGGGCGTAAACATTACATCATCTTATGCTACTCTATACACAGCCAATTATATATCTCTGTTCCGCCACCTTAAATCCTTAATGACTAGCTGGGAGCACCATAAACTGTCTTGGTTCGGGAGAGTGGCAGCAATTACAATCCAACCCCGCTCTCAGCTCTCCTGTGGCTACCGCCCAATCAGAGACCACCTACCCTTAGTCTCCTTATGAGACAAGCCCTACAAGTGTGGGATTCCCTGAAATACTCAGTGGCATTAATGTCCCCTTACATGCCCCTTCTCTCTATCCTTTCCCAACCTTTGTTCCCCCCGGCATGTACTAACCCGGAGCAATTCAAATGGTGGAGTGCCAATGGGTTTATTAGAATTCATGATCTATTCAGTAACACTGTTATCCCCACATGGTCATACCTCAAAGAGCACAAACAAATCCCTGATGCGGAATTATTCCGTTATCTACAAATACGACACTGGGCGTCTTCCCTACAAGAACGGAGATCCACGAACAGACCCCTTACGAGCTTTGAGCATACTTGCCTCCACTCCTCTAGTGGACGCAAACCAGTGTCGCTATTATACTCCACACTCAACTCCCTGAAGCGTCTTGACCTACACTCTTACCCTGCAAGGTGGTCTACTGACCTTAATCTTACTTGGGACTGAGGAGGACTGGGGCAGGGTATGGAGGAACATCTCTCGATGCTCCTTTAATGTCACCAATATGGAAGTGGCATATAAGGTTATGTTCTGCTGGTGACTGGTCCCACCCGCCTAGCCAAAATATACCCAACCTCGTCCACTGCCTGCTTCCGGGGGTGCACCATACCTGGTGACATGCTCCACACTTGGTGGACGTGTTCGTTTGCCTCACGATTTTGGACTAGAATCTTTCGCTTACTCTCCAGTCTGTTTGATACCCGCATTCCCAAGGATCCCACTCAGGCTCTGCTACACATTACCATACCCGGTCTAACCGCTTCCCACAGATCCCTAGCACATCAGATCTTCTTGGCAGCCAAATTGACCCTAGCAAACAACTGGAAAAAACGAATCCTGCCATACCGCGAGTTTACCTCAAGATTAGATAATATTATGACCAACGAAAGACTATCCAGTATTCTGAAAGATACACTTGCCAAGTTCTTATTGATATGGGAACCTTGGGTATTATATCAACACCCGGACCTGAGCGGGGACACCCTTAGACTTCTATAAGAGATTGCTTATTCAATATTGGGAGTGCATCTAGTTGGCAACGGACGGCTGCCCACTGACCTAATCTTCAACACAACCAGCAGTGGCATCACACCGATGAATCTGATACCCAATCCACCCCCTCTCCCCCTCTCTTCTTCCCTCTCACCCTTTTCTAAAACTTTTCTCTGATCACTTTTTGTTAATAGAGACAGACATATAGTAACGGTACCCAATTTGGACTTTTATGTACATTATAATCTGCATACGTTGCTTGTATTGTACCCTATATGCAATGTCTCTTTTACCTGTGAAAACCGAATAAAATACATTGTTATAAAAAAAAGTGAAGTGAGCATTGCCACCCAAGGACAGGTTCCAGTACTTGTTAAGGCTTCCATGTTGGTCAGTGATTTCAACAATCACATTAAAGGTCTAGTAGGAAAGTTCAGGGAAGGGAAAGATGACATTTTCATATAATTTCAGTTGTCTAGATTTCTAAATTTCTCTGATCATTGTGGGCTGATAGTATTTTATCTCCAGTCATTGTTGAAGGGCATGTCTCAAAATGACCTGAGGCCCTGAAAACAGCTCACATGTTTCACTTGCCACCCTTCATACCTTAATATAAACAAAGTTTCATAGATGTAATAACACAAATATGTTTAAAAATTATGGTAAGCAATGAATAGCATAATTTACCACAAACCTATTTGTTTTTATGTCTCTATTGCTATAAGCAAGTGAATACGAAAACCAATTAATTTTGACATTTACTGAGATTAAACACCAGCAATAGCAACAATAATGCACTGTTACATTGCGTTGATAAGGTGGTTGGCATTTTCACCAGACACATAAAAGTTCAGTGTTGATTCATCTAGGCAATAGCTTGCTGGTTAAGGACCATAGCCACAATATTGCTAGCTGTATCAATATTGCTTTGTGTATTACTAATGTACACCTGAAACAGAATATGTCTCAGTTGTCAGTAAATGTAATTGTTTAAATATACTGAAGTGTGAAAACAACAGATACAAATAAAATGGTAAATGTAATGACCCTACTTTGTTCATCTATAGTAAAGTACCAAAGTCACTTAAAGTGATACTAAAGTCAAACGTTTTTTAACCTGTTTCAAATGCTGATGAAATCTCTTACAATGGATGCTGCTCCTTGATGTTTAAAAGTTTTAGTTTTGTGTAGAATCAACTGGTCCCCTGAGCAGTGGCCCTAATATCCTGTTTTACGGTGGCTTTTTTTTCCTTGAAGAGTCCTATGGAGCCACCCTTGTGTGTGCTAGTGAGCTGTGCGTGTGTCCACAAACACACAGGCACAGCAAGGCAAGACACTTCCCTGCTCTCTGCCTGCTCCACCCTCCTCCCTTCTATCTTCTTTGTGCTAGTAGATGGACAGCTGCTAGAGACTGCTCTGTCCCCTGTGATCCTGTACTTGACAGGACGTTTAGGGAAGTTGAGATGAGAGAGTTGGAACCAGCTGAAACATGATAACTATAGCATGGTTATTCACAAAAGGGTGAAGAGTTTGAAGAAGGCAGAAGAAGTGAACAATCTAGGCCAACATAGCTGAACTGGAAAGTGAGCTGAATTGGAGAATTTTTCCAAATCAGCTATGTTGTTCTAGATTGTTTACTTCTCCTGCCTTCTCCAAACTCTTCACCCTTTAGTGAATAACCATGTAGTTGTTTGGGCAAAAATGTAAAGACATACAGTACTGTGCAAAAGTTTTAAGCAGGTGTGAAAAAATGCTGTAAAGTAATAAATGATTTCAGAAATAAAAGTATTGAAGTATTTATTTTTTATCAATTAACAAAATGGAAAGTAAATGAACAGAAGAGAAATCCAAATCAAATTAATATTTGGTTTGACCGCCCTTTGCCTTCACAAAAACATCAATTCCACTAGGTACACTTGCACAAAGTTTTTGAAGGAACTCGGCAGGTAGGTTGTTCCAAACATCTTGGAGAACTAACCACAGATCTTCTGTGGATGTAGGCTGTACTAGCCTGGCAATGACATCACCAGGAGAATCAAAAGCTGTTTTTCACTACAAGAACAAGCTAAAAGAAAATAACAATTCAGCAACATGCTTTAGAGAGGGAGAGGGAGGTTTTGGTGTAAATTCGGGCAATGTCTGGATATACACTTTAGGTTCCAAGCAAAAAATGTATTTATCATCAAAACAAAGTAGCCTAAGCTAGTGGAAATGTTCCCATGTAGTCACATAATAGGTTGGTGTTCCATTCTGTTATATGAGAGTACACGCTGCTGTCCTTTGTAACCAAGAAACCACTGTTCTTCACTCCCACAACTGTCTCTGGGGATGTAAACAATATTTTCCAGTGGCTGTTGATGTCATTAATTCAAATAAACATGTTTAAGGATACTTCAAGTCCAAATTAAGCTGTTTCTGTTTTGTTAGTGTAATGAGCAGCATGTCTTTTTTTTATTATTACCCTGGCTAAGTCATCGGTAACCTGATTGGATAAATGACAGGTAGGAGCTGTAAAATAAATTACCTATCAAACTGACATGGAAAGATTTTGCTTGAGCCATTTTCTGTCTACCACTGATTGATGAAAACTTGCTATTGATATATCTAATATACGGATCACTGTATACTTAGGGGTTGATTTATTAAAGGCTAATAGGTTGTTCACTTTATAGGGGAAGTTTCCCCTTAGCTTAGAGAATGAGGTGAAACTCTGTTGACTACCATCATCCAATCAAGCGCAAGCAAAAACACTTTTTTTTTGTTTCCTTGCGCATGATTGGGTATTCTTTGCAAAGTGAAATTTTCACCACATTCACCAAGCTAAGGGACATTTTCCCTGCAATGTGCAAAACCACTTGCCTACTTCCTCTGGTAAATCAACCCCAAGGAGTCTATTCACTTTGAATCGCTATCAGCAGGTACATGCTGTTTGTGGTAAACAGTTTGCTCTGCTATATTTCACTGAAAAATCACCTTTTAAACTACTAGAGTAAAAGAATCTTCAAAACATGTAATTTTAGCACATTTGTAGCTGGAAAACGAATGTGTTAATACCTGTTGTCATTTTTTTCAGTGTGGGGGATGATTACTTAATTTTATAACACCTGACTGCCCAGACAGCCCTGGGACAGGGGAGGTTGGCACCTGGTGTTGCCTGTCCTGGTGCCTGGAGCATGCTGCAGCCTGCTGATGGCATCATGGAGCATTGGGTACATGGCTGCCAGGGTCTAGGGAGCTTTGGGCCCTGCATGCTGTGATCAGTGCTGCGGCTGATGTCTGGAAAGGAGGAGGGAGCGTGACCTGAAGACAGCAGATTGGAGGGTGAGCTGACTGTATTGGAATGCGTGGAGGTTGAGATCGAGGAAGAGCAGCTGTCGGTGATTTCTAGTTCCTTGGCTGGGGGGGGGGGAGGAGGGGGTGTACTCTGATCCTTGGTAACTATTAAGTGTTGTTTTTTTGGGGCTCCTTCTTTTCCATTTTTTTCCTGCTGGAGAGTAAGTTAGCAGTTGCATGGGTTGGATGCTGGGCTTGGGGGTTCTGTCAGGGCTTGGGAGGCTTTGGACGGTACATGTGAGTGGGCTGGGTCAGTTGCGGGTGGGTCTCTGGGGGTTTCCATAGTGTTGTCGGGCTTGCATGATTTTCTACACAGGATGAAACAAAGCTCATCGGAGGCTCCATCCCGAGTCAGCATGGGTGCCTCTGCCGACAGCGGCAGTGCCAGTCAGGGTTGTGCTTCAAGCATCCACCTCACAGGTGAGTACAGGGGCAGGTACGTAGTCAGGGCACTTCTTCATCATCTACAGTGGCTGCACTATCTCCCAGGGGGGAAAATTAGACCACTCCAAAGGTGGGTGACAAGGGCGCTAAATGCGTATTTTTGTTGGATCCGGCAAAGTGCAAAGTTTACATTTGCTTCAAAGGACTGTTGGGTGCTCACCTTAAGACAGACATTAGCCCCTTAGTGACACAGCTTTAGAAAATGTTTTCGTTCCTCTGGACTGGAACAATTTTTTGCTGTGTGTTTAGTTAACCATATTTCCATCTTCCTCATTCATTGCACCTACACATATAATATACTGTTTTTAAAGATTATGGGCTTTACTTTGATGTGACATTCTTTTTGATAAAAAAAAAAATCACAGTTTTGGCAATAATAATATGTACATAATTAGTGTAGCCAACAAAGTAATTCATAATTAATCAATACAAGCATTAAATACATTTTTAGTGTGGAACAATTTTTAAATGTAGTAAGTTCGTCTCCTAACTTTAATAGCCTCCTCGCCACTATATTTTCTTATCTTTTTTTCATTAAACTGTTTTCTATTTTTTCTTACCTTTTTTCCTTTTTTTAAATTGTAAAAAAAACTTTAAAAACTGTTTACATTTTGTAAAAAAAACTAGGGGGCATTAAAGGGTTAATTTGTTATTTAATACTAAGCACTCTGAGGAGGTGCTGTATTCTCCTTAGTGATACTTTGGGGTTGATTTACTGACCTTATAAACACGCAACGAACAAGTATACACCTCTGTAGTGTGTTCCCTCCCAGCATGATCTGTTGGTGGAATCTAGACACCTTTG
Source organism: Nanorana parkeri (assembly GCF_000935625.1). Taxonomy (NCBI): domain Eukaryota; kingdom Metazoa; phylum Chordata; class Amphibia; order Anura; family Dicroglossidae; genus Nanorana; species Nanorana parkeri. The sequence continues at coordinate 2,023,557 of NW_017306412.1, read as the reverse complement.
TAGTGTGTACACACCCAGCAGGTGTGTTGTGCAAAGCCCTGCATGAATTGCAAGGTGATGTTGTGTAAATTAGCTCTACATTGTGTTGCTTGCGTTGATGAATGCAGGAATGTAAATGCATGAGCTAACCATTTTAGTCTAGACTGTGAAGCAGCATTATATATGCATCATGTGCATGATTTTTACATATATGGCATTAGTGGAAATATGCTTTTAGAGACTTTTTGGTTGATAAATACGTTTTGCTGTGTAAAAATCACACGCACCTAGTGCGTGCATGTGTTTAGGTTAGTAAATCACCCCCTTTGTATCATTTTTGTAATACACTGAACTGGCTTGCAGCTCCACATCGCATTGAGTTGCAAGCAATTTGATTTTTCCATTTGCCAATCCACATGTTAAGTGGGCTAAGAGGTGTTACTGATTGACATTTAGTTTGCCAAAACCCCATGTTTTATACATGATTACCTTTTTGAAAAGTAAAATACTTGGGTTTTTATGCATCCGATGATCATCTGTAGCCATTTTGCAGCCACTTCTTGTCCACATGCACTCCATTGATGGCTACATGGCATTTCTCAGGGTGGGTTTCCTAAAGGTGACAACCGTGAATCATGCTTGTGTAACATGTGTTAAAACAGCCACTTCTAGTCTCTGTTGGAAGCCCATGTATTAGGATGACAATTCAGGAGCATAGCTGGTAGACAGGGACAGGAGCATTACAGGAAGCGCTAGCAAAAGAACCCGTATAGTAGATTCTCAAGATATGAAAGTTACAGATTTAAAAATATTGACAAAAATTGTTTTGGAAATTACATTAACATGTTAAAGCTTATTTGAGTCTTTATTGACTGGGTGTACATAGACTTCAAGGTAGAGAAGGATGACTACTATTTGATGTTGCAGCCCTACAGCTGTCTATTGACCCAGAGAAAGATATCCAAGAGATGAAATTTTGCCCTCCGAGAAATAAAAAAAATGGTAGCAGGTGCAATGTCTCTTGATGGAAATACCTTAAGTGTCTGTTCTTGTATCCCAGCTGCAATATCACACATATCACAAAGTTCGGAGACAACTTTATATATAGTAATTTTTGCTTTTTGATTACTGTAGTTGCACAAGGACTGCACTAAAACATTGCTTTGTTGATTGCTTTATCCAAATTGATGCCCTAATGTTTATACTCAGAACATTGGTGATGTACTGTGATCTCACTACTATGATTGTGATAAGTCAGTTAGATTTAAAATAAAACTGGCGCCAAAACTTTTTTTTATGTTGGAGAGAGTAAGGGAGGTTTATAACCCCTGTCAACCTTTCCTTTTTGTCATCAGTGTCCCAGTTGTGGAGATTTATTTTACTTCCTGGCTGATATCCACAGCAGGAAGTGAGCGGAACTCCCTACAAAGAGAAGGAGATCCCTGGATCCAGCACTGACCACTTGGAGCCCATACTAACCACATTGAGCCCTCACTGATCACCTGGAGCCCGCACTGAAAACCTGAGAGCCTGCACTGACCGCCTGGGAGCCTGCGATGACCGCCTGAACCCCACACAGCTCTCCCGAGACCCTGGAGACATCAGGCCGGGAACCTGGAGCAACACAGAGTATTTAGCTTCATATTATTTTGCATTGCTATATAAAGTATTGCTGGGATTTTTAGTCCTCTACTGTATAGCTGATAGTATTATTCTGCAGTGCTTTTTAATATATTGTTGAGATTTGTAGTCCTCTGTAGCTGATGGTACTATGCTGCAGTGCTTTACAATGTATTGCTGGGATTTGTAGTCCTCTATAGCTTGTGGTATTCGGCATTGCTCTGTAATGCATTACTGGGATTTGTAGTCCTCTATAGTTAGTGGCAATATTCTGCATTGCTGTATAATTTATTGCTGGGATTTGTAGTCCTCTATAGCTGGTGATATTCTGAATGTCTGTGTAATGCAGTACTAGGTTTGTAGTCCTCTATAGTTGGTGGTATCTGCATTGCTGTATAATGTATTGCTAAGATTTCTAGTCTTCCTACAGCTTGTAGTCAGTAGCAGATCTACCAGGGTCACAGCTGCAACTGGGTCCTGATGCTCCACCAATGACTCCAAGCTGTAGAGACTACAACTCACAGCTCGGACAGGAGGAAGAGGGCCCCGGTGACCATTGTCATTTCCATAAAAAGGCCCACCAAGATCCTCAGCACCAGGCCTGTGATACTCTTAATCCGGCCCTGGCTATCGGTATAACAGTACCCTGAACACGCTGCTGACTAGTGATGATCAGCTGTATGCTTGTAACACTAGATGGGTAGTGTGTGGAAGCCTTCTTTTTATTATCTTTAAAAAAGTAATTCATTTCATATTGCCACATTGCCTCATTATCGGAACAAAAGTGAGAACATCTGACTTCACTCTCTATTCATTTATGTATTTGCTTCAAATAGTGATTTGGCTGAGAAATAAATCATGTTGCAAAAAAAATGTATATTGTCAGTTTTTTTAATGTTTTAAACTAATTACAAGATCCTATCTCAAATTGTGTGTGCCTGTCAAACAAGGTTGTGGTTATCAGAGCCAAAATAAGGAGAAAGTGATAGACTGTGGGGAAATGTAACTGTACAGCAATTTGTTATCTCACAGAACAGGAATGCAGAGTTCTCATAGAACGTTTATAGGTGTCAGTTTAAGGCAAAGGATTAATTGATCGCATTGATAACAATCTACAAGTATGAAATTGCAACAAGCTCACTAGAAACTGGTGGTGGCTCTTTGGAATCAAGGTCCCTTTATATTGTCACTTATCATTAGTGGCCTTGATTAATAAACACAGAAATAACACACTGAAGGAATCATTTTGAAGGCCGATTAAAAGTCTGCCACATCAAACCAGTAGGAAATAAGCAACTGTCCAAATGGTCATTCAATCTGTGAGGAGCACAGAAAGAAAGTGTAGGAAATGATATGGCAATAATTAATTTTGAGGTTAATAGGCTATGACTTTATACTAAGAATGTAAGGAAAAGAGGAAAGAAGGGGACAATTGTCTTTGCAGAGTTACCAACAGAGCTTGACAAACGGAGTCATTAAAAAAGCACTGATCTGGGTACCGAAGATGAGGAAGATTTCTGTAGCAAATGCTACCTAATGACCTTACTCTAGATGTCTGATGAATGGACTATCTTAAACAGAAACATATCACTATAGTAACTTGTTCAACACTTTTATCAGGACTAGATGTGGGGCTCCCGTCTGTGGTAAAATATACTCCGAAGACATCTATGGCCCCACACACACGGGAATTAAGATACATGAGTCCAGTCATGTTTGGAGCTCATTTCTATATGCACCTGGAAGCATGTAATGCTTTGCTATGGCTGAATGCACACCTAGACATTTAGCAGCGTCTAGGTACATTTTGTCAAGCTGCATTTACACAACAAACGTTTGCATCCTGGAATTGTTTAGCCTGGAAGTTTACAGTCAAATATGTAAATGCATCTAAATGATGCTAAACCCAGAAATATATTGAAAAAAAGTGATCTGGGAAGCAAAAAAGTTGTTTATTCTTCCCAGATAACTTCTCCTGTGTTTAACGTAGGAGGCCTGTGTGCATGGGTGCCACTGCAAACGTCTGGCATATTCTTACATCCTTACAAGGACCTCTATTCTCTGTGTATTCACACAGCAGGGCCTCACCTACCCTGTCACTAATATGGACCTCACTCTTAGTGGTGCATTCACTTAATAACCATCCCCTCATTAGAGGTGACTATTTCCTTGAAAGTAACTTTTCCTTAGTGGACAGGCATAGCATTTGTTATTAGTTGGATTCTAGTTCATGATTGTTAAAAAGCACAAGTTAAAACCAACAGTGGTACCTTTATGGACCCCTGTGGGCCCTGCTTTCCCCTGCACAATATAATATGCAAGACAAGGGCAAGACCACAGCTTTATTGGATTCAAACAGTATATTTAATAAACACCATCTTTAGCAAACCAAAATACCCCCAGAGAGACTGTGAGCACCCAATTAGGTTATAACATTATAACAGGGCTGCATAAATCTCAGGAGCCTGATAGCCAATGTACCTTAGAAAAAAAACTGGGGTCTAATATTTTAGTTTTTCTCTCGTTGTTGTCAATGGAGCTGGCTCCTAAAACATTCTGTGGCTCCTGGATTGGACAGAATGGCTCCTGAATTCTATATTAGTCTGTCTTAAATATTTATATATTTGAAGAGTGTCCATCTATTTGTAGCAAAATATAAAGTGGCATTTTATCAAATCTAGGAACGTAGCGTTGTAGAAATATTAGGGGCACTACAAACCTTACGATATCATTTGTATAGAGATTGTTTGTATTTTAGACATAATACATGGCTTTTACATAATTGTATTCACATGACGTAACATTTCTACAAACGTATTATTGTTATGCTTAATGCTAGCTTAAATATGAAAGATACATTTGGTTTGAGAACTGATAACACTGCAAATTGTTCTGATGCTTTGGATAATGTAGTTAGTTGAAGAGATACTGGTGAAGGATACTTTCCAAAGCCATCTAATGACCAGTGTGGGTGAATAGTTGTAGGGTGGATTTGATGGAGAATATATCAGTGGCAGCAATCACGGTAAATGCATCTGTTGTATTTTGTGTTATGTTTTATAGCGAGCATGATTTATGTGGGGTTGAGGAGATGATGGGATTGTACAGGATATGATTAATTTCATTGATAAAATGGTTGGCAAGTCATTGAGCATTAATCGGTGTGTGGGGGTTGGGAGGAATGATGATAAATGATGGTATGTAGTAGGATTTTCAGGAAATTTAGTTTTTGAAGTAATAAGGTAATTTTTGAGACTAAATCTGAACATTAATAGTTAGACATGCTTCTGCAATTAACTATAATTATAACAGAACCATCATTCATATCCGTTTTCGAAGAAAAAAACAAATGAACATTTTTGTGGTGGAAGATAGACCAAATCTGATAACGTAGTAAAAGCTAACCATATCATACAAGTAATTGTTTTAATGTACTTTGCATATTTAAATGAATCTAGTGTTAAACGTTCCTCTATGCCCTCTTATGGGATTAATGGTGTGAGTAGAAGTATCACCACTGCCACTGTATCTTCTGTAGCCTTCTAGCTTTAAAGGTGAATTCCAGTCAGCTGTAAAAATGACCCTTCTAGTCACCCCCGCCACATGGCAAGGGTTAAATGCTTGTTTTGCCTAGCGGGATTGGAATAAGCAGCAGTAGTTGCCTTATTTCTCATTATCCCAACAGCCAGTGCTCTTCTATGCCCCAGGATGTGATTGAGCCCTCATCACCCTCACTTACAATGCAGGACTGCATTGAACATGATGACATTGTAAAGACTGCAACTGGATGAGCACTAAAGGATTGGGAGGCAGGGAGGAGGTACAGGCTGGATCATCCATTTATGCAGGTAATCTAAAACAGTGATGGAAAGACTTTAAACTGCAGGCATGAATAGCTTCTTGCAGCTGTGCAACAGCATCTTTTAGTTGGTTACCTTACTTTCCTCTGCAGTGAGTATACTTGTCCTCCCTAACACACTGGCTAACGTTCTGCTGGGTCCTCCCACATTGTAACATCCCTTAGGTTACAATACTCCTTATTCAACATCCTCTTCACAGGCACATCATAGATGACGGTTCTTAATGTTGATATCCTGTGTTGGGTGGCTCCTTTCCCTTGCAGAGCCACCCTTGTGTGTGCTAGTAAGCTGTGTGTGTCTCCACAACTACACAACATGGCAAGACACTCCCCTGCTCAGAACTCGTCGTTCCTCCCTTCTCCCTTGTCCAAGCTAGTAGATGGTCAGCTGATGTTGTCTACCCTCTCGCTTGTGATCTTGTACTGGACAGGAAGTCCAGGAGAGCTGAGAGAGTTGATGCCAGCTGATTGGAAAAATTATGACGGAGAGTGCTTGGGCAAAATATTAAAGAAATACCATGCTGGGAAATATATATTTGTTTGATCTGCATTTATTAATGAAAAAAAATTGAGAGTTCAATACCACTTTAAATTAAGTGGTTAAAAGGGTCATAATTATTAGAAAGAGCACTTACCATTTTAGTAGATAATATGTTATAGGCTTAATAGGCTGTTGAACGCGATGCTCCAGGCTCACATCTGTACTTATCACATAGGCAATATCCTAGGCTTTGGTTATTTAACCTACAGTATATCAAAAACAGGTATTAGGCACAGATTGTCCAAAATTTTCAGCAAGGGTCATCAAATATCTAGGCTTTTGGTTATTAGATTAGCACTGGTGGGAGCCTGGAGTATAATTTTCTCCAGGACAGTTAATCAGCATTATTACCCTTTGTTTTTACATCACAGTAGACTGATAATATAGATTTCTGGACTTTTTTGAGTATAGGTCCACTTTAACCCCTTGCCGTCCGCCCATTGTAAAAAAACGGGTGGACGGCGAATCCTTCCCAGCGGGGTCACGCAATTTTGTTTTCTGCTTGCGCGCGTCCCCTGACGGGCATGTGCGAGCAGAATACTGCCAGGAATGCAAACAGCCAGTACCGGCTGTCTACATACAAGCGTTAGGCCGGCCCTACGTTTGTAATACCATGCAATACACCCCCCTCCCCCACCGCTGCCGGTTATCCCGGGCTCCGCTGTCCCCTCTGCAGGCCCGGGAGTGGCACAGCAGCTGCCCGTACAGAGAACTGAGGAGAGATCAGCATTTCCCCCACCGCTGATCTCTCCTCCTTAAAAGCGGAAGCGATGTGTATTACATCACTTCTGCCTTTTGCTGTCATTTCTCTGGCTGAGAAGCTGGTGAAACAGATTTCTGTTTCATCAGCGTCTTTGGGGGTCCCTAGGTGACATTAGGGGTATTAGAGATCCCTGATGTCTCTATAAAGAGGACATGTCATTGTTTTCATCTATCACATCGGGGGCTTTTTAGCCCCCGAAGTGGTAACAATCAAGTTAAGTGTAAAAAAAAATAGTCTCATATAAAAAAAAAAAACTGAAAAAGTCCCTCGTCTCCGTGTGCACGCACTTATAAACGTAAATATGCGTCAGGTGCGCCTACTTGCAAAAACAATGATTACACCACACATGTTACATATCGACACGAACGCCGCAGTGAGAGCAATAATTCTAGGACCATCAATCACTAATTACACTAAAATGATGAGCAGGAAAAGCTTTTAAAGAGTCGCCTATGGACAATTTTAGGCATGGTCGTTTTTTGTGACTTTGTGGACGCATGCAATTTTAAAGCTTGACATGTTTGGTGTCTATTTACCCAACGTGATCCTGTATTTAATATTTTATCAAAAATTTGGGTAATAATAAATGTTTTATAACATAACGTAGGGAAAACAGGGGTTTTTTTTCAAAATTTTCTGTACAATTTGTATTATATAGTAAAAACTAAAAACCCCAGTGGTGATTAAATACCACCAAAAGAAATCTCTATCTGTCCCTAAAAAAGTGTATAAAATGAATTTCAGTACAACATAGCATGATGGAATAAATGTCAGTCAAAGTACAGCAGCGCTGAATACTGAAAAATGGCCTGGGCAGGAAGGGGGTTTAACACCCTGGTCTTCACTGGTTAAAGAGTATGCAGAGACCATATTTTCTACAAAATGATTGCAGTTATGAAAATGAGCATACTGCCAAGACATACTGTTCATGTCAACATCAAACAAATGGTGGTACACAGAGAACAAAATACTTTCTGTTGTGTATAAAAATAGCTGTCAGTATTTTACACAATTGTCTTTCAAACATCATGCAGTACTAAATGTGATTTCAGATTGTGTAGGTGAATTGTTGGCATTTATTCTCTTGGAATAGCGGAAGGCACAAAACTGTAGCTGGTGTATAAATATTTGAATGAAGAAAAAACTGTTCTCTGCAACAACTATTCAGATATATGTTTTCATCTGCTAACCTGCACAGGACAAATGCCAGCCAAGATCAGATTAGTTGATTTCAGCTCTCCTTTCTCACATGCTGCATAAATACAACTGGTTTCTAAATGCTATGAGACAACAATGGTGAATAATAAACAGAATAATTCAGCGCACAACTCTTTATTGCATTTCAATAAGTATACTTTAATTTCTTGTGGTAGCTGCTTTCATACATTCTGATTATAGGCACTAAGACTTAAATACCTTTGCATGTATTATAAAATCAATTAGTTTAATATAGAGAAATAACTAAGGGTTTCCAGGAGAGACTGTAAAAGTAATGTGCACTGAATAGTTGTAATATAATTATGCTGGTTGAAATATCAGTCCTTTTCCAGAGTAACAACTTGATGTTTATTGTGTTTTTGATTCAAATTAAAAGCCAACCATGGCACTGATCTGTCTTGCCATATGCAAAGCTGTATACAGCTCATGTAGTCATAACAGAAAACAAAACAAACGTGACATTTAAAAAAAATTCTTGATTCTGCCAGGTGGTGACCCATTACGGCTGTCACAGGAGGGTTTGGGAGGTAATTTTGTACCTACAGTCTATGTATCACCAAGAGAGGCTCATCCCTTGGCTGCTTTAGTGGTAGTGTGTCCTTTCCTGTGACTGTATTCTTCCTTTAAAAATGAGTGTTATGTGCAGATCAAAGTATTTCCTTTATTATTTGTCCGTATTTGAAAGTTTCTGAAAACCTGGAAAAGCCTCTTTTTTTTTGTAAACATTTAACCCATAATTAAACCCTAGTTCCCTAGTTAAATCTTTTTTTACTGTGTTCATTATGACTACATCACAGCACATACACTATTTTGTTCAATTTTCCATGGACCCCTTATTTAGGGCTATTTTATTTAGGTGACTTATCATATGATAATAGATATCAATGGTGTTTAGGCTTAAAAATAAATAAATCATCTTTTCACTTTACCAGGGCTTCAACAGGAGAAGCATGAAATAAATAATTTCAGTTTAATATTGGTATATTAGGGCTGCATCTTTAAAGGGAACAGTCATGCATTCAAGAGTATTTTCTCTGCATATTTTCAGCAAGTGTAACCTTTGGCCAATGTGTGTTTCTGCATGTGAAAAGCTACTGCTCAGTTTAAGTATTTTGCACAAAATCCCACATGATACTATATGTTAAGCTATTGACTTACTTTGAGAAGTCTATCCACCAGACAAAAAGTTACACACTGCCAGGGGCACCATGATGACCAGAAAAAAAACATGTATGTTCAACTATGCATCGATTAAGGGAATAATAACCGTTCCTTCAAAGATAAACCGGATGGATGAATGGATGGACCCTTTAAAACCACACTCATATTTGTTCATTCTTACATGCGGATTTATGACTGCTATCCTAAATTTCTATTTGTACCAATATAGGGGATTCAGTTGGGGAAACATTATGTCTAAACCAATATAACATACATAAAAAAATAAAGATGCATAACAGAATTCATCAAGAACCTCACTTGATTAATTGATAAATATTAGAAGTTATAATTATTTATCTTGTAGTACATCTCTTCCTGTAAGGGAAGGTTATTAGCTTGTTAGGTGATTGTCTCTGTGTATTAAGGATTATGAGCAATGCTGGGGTAACTTGTAGAATGTATACACTCTAGATGAACCTCTCTGAGGAGTTCAATTAGCATTTTCTCTCACTTAATCAAATTAAGTCCTGGAACAGCAGGTTAACGTATTCACAGTTAATAAATGCTACCACAAATATTTTGTAGACATATTTAAATTGTGTTGAGTTACCCGAACCCATTTATGCTCATTTAGAGGACTCTGGTTATGCTGTTTTGTTTCCTAAATTATGGGTAGTCTCCCTGTGGGCACCTAGTTTTACACCTCTCCCCCTAATTATGACATTTAAATTTCTGAGTTCTACCCCCATAGACTTGCATTGAGTTCTAAGTTCGAGTTAGAACTTTTTCCATGTTCGAAAGTTCGAGTTAGAACCGAACACGGGGGTGTTCGGCTCATCACTAATCTCAACCCCCTTTTAAAAAATCCCCTTTCTGTGCCCACACAAATCCCACACATTTATACACATATCTGACAGCAATTGGGGCAAACATTTTCCACACCCAGCTCTAATGCCAATTGGGAAAAGTAATATAAACAAAATTAAAAAGCACCTCTACTAGAAAATTAAAAGTAACGAAATCAAGCCATATAAGTATTCAGATGAAATGTAAAGAAGGATTGTTTAACGACATATAAGACTTGATACATGCCCAATTGAACGTTTGAAAATAGAGAGACCCAACAATAATAAAAATAAAAATATAGTGTTTTTAACATCTTAACTTAGAATAAATTATTCCTGGTGACTGTGGCTGGACGATTTGGTGCCGCGTGTGTGTCCCTCCCTATATGACCCCGGGGTCCCAGGTCTGACCAATCAGGAAAGCGGTGGAGCTAACGGTGGGATTATCCCCCACCCGCCCCTACTTGGCTTTCCGGGCATTTCTCCCTCATACCATAGATCAACCCTGCATCGTGAGTCCCTAGATGTCCTCAGAGCAATTGTATATGATGTATTTGCCCCAGATGGGGTTACATACAAGAACATGATAATGTATGAATTATAGATAAAAACATATGCATTAACGAATGTTTGATGTGATGTATGTTTAAACGAAGACAATCTTCTTATCAATAGATCCATCCCCAGTGGGTCCCCTGATGAAGCCTATGGCGAAATGTGTCGGGGCCTATTAAGATAAGCCACGCTTAGGATAACCACATCTGTTGTATAAGAATGTAACCATATCTGAACAATATTAATACTATGATATGTCGGATCAAATGAATTTTAGAGCTATTTAATATAATGAATATACAAACACATCCTCTGCAGGGTTCTGTTCTATTTATTTATTTATTAAGATTGTTTTGAATCATGTATGTAATTATACTAGAATGTAACAGCAATACATTTTGAAAATTCTTTTAACATATCTCTCTTGGACGGTCATTACACCCCTCCAGAAACCCTTGTATTCCCCTATGCTTTGTGAAACTATGCTGTTTTGTTGCTTGGCAAGAATAATTTGAGTCTTTTTTTTCAAGACAAGACGCTACACTTTCTGTTTTCTAGCTGAGAATCACAACTGTTATGGCAGATTAGGACACGGAAAATGTATTCGGTATGTTAGTGCTTCAAAATAAATGCTGCATGGTAGTCAGGACACAGAACTGAATGAGAAGTGTTGGATTGGATTGGTCTCCTCCACTAAATAAGAGAAGCAACTGTAACTAGCTAAGGTAACTACCTCTCTTGCTTCTGTAGATTCCGATTCTAATTCTGATTCAGTATTAAAGTGTATGTAAACCCTATATCTGCAGTGCCTGGCCAATAAAAGTCACACAATCTAATATTTCATTGGACCGCCTTTAGCGGTCACTACAGCATGCATTCACCATAGCATTGTTTTGATAAGCTTATGCGACGTCACAACATTTATTTCTGTCTAGAGTTGCATTTTTTTTTCTACAAGATCTTGTAGTGATGATGGGAGAGTCGGACCACTGTGTATAGTCTTTTCGAGCACATCCCAAAGATTCTTAAAAGGGTTAAGGTCTGGACTCTGTGGTGGCCAATCCATGTGTTAAAATGATGTTTAATGCTTCTGAACCACTCTCTCACAATATGAGCCCAATAAATACCTGCATTGTCATCTTTGAATATGCCTGTGCCATCAGAGAAGAAAAAAAGCCATTGATTGAAAAACCTGGTCATTCAGAATATTCAGGTTGGCAGCTGACTTAATTTTGTGGGCGCATAGCATTGCTGGATTGGAAATGCTATACTTGTGTCTGTGCATACACTGCAATAAACTGCTGGGAGTGGCCATAACATCACAAGCCAATGTAGACTGGCCGTTTGTTTCATCCTATTCTTGACATTATTTACAGGGTTATTCACGAATAAGCCGAAGGATCCAGCCGTAGCTTCGGCTGATCCATCGGCTCATTTTCGCCACCTGAGCCCTTTGGTTCAGTCGAACTGAAGGGCTGCTGTACGGGCTATTCACTATAGCCTGTACAGCAGGCGAGTGGCTCAGCCGAGCTAAACCCATATGCTTCGGCTCGGCTGAGCCGTAGTGACAGGTGAAGCGTGGATAAAGGTTGGCCGAAGCCAACCGATCTCCACGCAAATGACAGCTGGGCAGAGCTCGCACTGCCCAGCTGTAATCACAGGTCAGCATCCCCAAATGACCTGGGGACGCTAATCTGTCATTAAACAATAACAACTGGGTGGAGTCAGCCGTAACATCACGGCCGACTCTGCCCAGTTGTTATTTATTGGCCAGGACCTGCTAGAAAACTCTGGCAGGTGCCAGCCAATAGGAAACAGTTTTTTTTTATTTTGCCGGCATCTGTCAGATGCTTCATTATTCAGCGGGAGTTCGCTGTTTGGGTTGGCGTGCATCGTTTAAAAATATATATGTATTTTCTTTTGAATATATGTATTTATAATTTTGTAAAAATGTTTTAAATAATTTCTCAACTTTTTTTTTTTTCATTCATTTAACTTTTTTCTATTCTGCTCACTACTTCAGAGCTCAGCAAAATAGCTGAGCCGAATGACGCTCGGCGGCATTCGGCTATTCACTTACTGCTGTTCGGCCCCTAGGGGCAAACGGCAGCGAGTGAGCAGCCGGAGCTTCAGCTCTGCCGATCAAAAGTTGGATCGGCTGAGGCGAACTCCTTTTGCACTTCGGCTCAGCCGACATGCAGAGCATGTTTGGCTGACCAATGGCAGCCAAAGGCAGCTGATGTACAGCTGATTTTAGCTGATGTATGGCTGAAATAAGCCGTACAAGGCTGAACTGAAGTGAATAGCCGAACAGTGTTCGGCTCACTTCACTTTGGCTCGGTTATTCACTCGGTTGCCTTCGATAGCTAAGTGAATAACCTCCGTAATCTTGAGAGCCTGGATGGTTTTAGATTTTCATTAAATAGACCCAGTTTTTAAGGCTTGCAACAATGCAATAACAGTGATCTGCTGTGGTACAGCATCATATAGGGCTTGGATCTAGTCTCCACTGACCAGATCCAGACCCCTCATGAGAAAAAAAAGTGTACACAAATCAGATGATCTGGATTACATTTGAGTTCACTGTGCAAGCATCAAATGCTCAAGAAAGTTTTACAATGTCATGTAAATTTTTAACTGCCATGCTAACATGTGCCCCCTTCGGCTCGCTTCAGCTGCAGAAACCCTTCGGTTCAGCCGAACCCGAAGGGCTGCTGTATGCGCTCTTCTCAATAGCCCATACAGCAGCCGAAGTAAAACAGGCTAGCCAAACACACAGCCAGGTTGGAGAGAACGGACCGCTAGAGCGGGGAGAACAGGCAGCCAAAGCAGACTGAATCCCCTGCAGGTTGTTAAAAAATAGAAAAACAGCGTGAGGTCTCCCTCTAAATCATACCAGACCCTTTAGGTCTGGAAGAAATGTTAGGGAGGACCCCCAATGTAGAAAAAGAATGCGGTTCCCCTACAAATTCATACAAGATCCTTTAGGACTGGTAGGAATTTGCACTGCCTGGACTTTAAGGTAAGTGGGGTGATTTACAAAACAATAATCATATGTGCCATAAATCAGGCAGAAGTTGCAGCTACAGGTTCTAAAATCTAAATAATTACTCTTGCAGAAAAGACAGAATACTTACCTGCCCAGTAGGCAGCAAGTTCCAACTCCTCTCTCTTCAAGCAGCGCAGCCTTTCTTAGATTATTTTGCATTTAGTACTCCTGCAAGTTTTGCATCCCTGTTTCGCACTATGGTTCTCCAGCTCCTACATTACTTTTGGAAACAATAATAATGCAGGCATCGTGGGGAGGAGCCATTAGGCTTAGCAAGTCTCTATCAGATGTGCACCATTGGAAAACTGGAATTTGCACTGCTTACCCTCCATAGAGGTAAGTATTCAGTCTTCTTTTGCAAGAACCATTCCTTAGATTTGTTTTATGGAAGTGAAACAGTCTTTTTCTTCGCATCCCATGGATGCATCTTACTCAGCCCAAACTCCACCATTTTGATCACACTAAAATAAAATGTATTTTATTTTCATCTAGACAAGTTCACCTGAGCAATCTAACATTATATTTTTACAGTCAATTTTTGTGATATTTTACATTTTTATTACCATAGAAATACATTACATTACTATACTTTATATATGACTGCTGATAATGTATTGTTTTCTTCAACTTCTATTTACACTACATCAGGGCAGATATCCCCTTGACACCACTACATTATACACTGAATATACAATCAATATGCACTTTACAAAAAAATGCATTAGATATGTGATGTTTAAAGGCAAGAACCTGCCTTTGTTTAATCAAGTTTGATAATGCCAGGTTTATCCGTGTATAGCGCAGTGACTAGATGTATATTTCATGGCGAGTAGCTGTGATTTATTCAAATCCATTCCCATACTCTATGCATTGACTTGTCTCATGAGGGCACAGAGATAAGCAGGTGTGGAATGAAGGAAATCAGACTTCCCTGGGGCATACTAGTGATTTCCTGACATTAGTAGAGCATCTCAAACCCTCCTCAGCAGAATTCACTGACATCTCCTTTCTGTCCTTCACTATTTCAAATGTTGGCTGTACATGTTCATTCAGAATAAAATACTAGTCACATGTGCCTTCTAACTGCACCTTATAATAACCTTTGCTAGCATTAATATTAACAGCAACAGTATTAAATAGCTATGAACGCTGCAGTAAAATAAAAGCAATAACAGAGGAAAAGGAAGTATTTCCATAAGTAAGCCAATGGACAGTCTCTTCCTGCAGTTTATGGGACAGGACAATGTAAATCTGCCTGTGTAGTAGTTCTAAAGTAGCTTTAAAGAGTGAAAACACTTATCTAATGTAATCCAATAGCATGCTCGTTATAGTATGTCTTTGATTTTCGAATTTATGGAAATTAACCAATTAAAATAATTTTTATGTGCATGTCAAGGATATTGGAGGCCTATTCAGCATGAGAACTGGCAGGGTTAAGAGATACTGCAGAAATAAATTATAAACCTATCTGTGATCTCACAGGTGCTTCCTTTCTTCTGGCAGCATCCCCTCTTATCACTGCTTGTTTCATATTAATGCTGCTTCTGCTTGGTCTTCTCACACTAAAGATGCCCCTCCAGTGTCCAGGTGCATGTACCGGCATTCCCTAAATGCCATCAGATTCCATGGACCTAAAAGGATGTGGTGATGCAAGACGTTCATATTACAGAAATTGTCCTAGTGTCTGCACCTTACATTACAACAAGCCAGATATGCTTCCATTTTGGCATAGAGGGATCTGTGGCAAACTTTCAGGTTCTCGCCATCCCTACGGATGAGTTGGCCATCCTAGTAGTAGATCAAAAGCAGACTGCATTGAATTACTAGTGTAGCTCCTAAAAGTCCACTGCCAGAGTAGTTATCTAAAACAGTCATCTGTTTAGCAGTTTCTGGCAAGCTTGCAAGCTACACCTTTTTCCTTCAGATCCCAATCAGTGTATTATAAGGAGCAAAATATTGGAACAACCTTTATTTTAGTAAAGAGTGTGGCCCAGCTTTAGCTTGAATCCTGTACACCATGATGTTGTGAGTATGCAAGCCTGAGTTAATGCCTGTACCTTAAATATATCCTATTTTTAATTTTACACAAGCTAAAACTTGACCTGATTAGGGACAAAATGGTTAATCTTGAAGAAAATGTTTTACATTTGAATAAAAGAGTGTACTTTTTCCCATCCAGGCCTTCTCATACATGTCCACACAGGATAATTATAGTTGTAGCAAATGTCACATATTTTGCAATGGCAGCTCTTGTGTAATCCTTTCAAAATCTTCCCATGTGTGTAATGCAATTTACAGCAAGTACTGGTCAGCTTGAATCAAAGCTTTCGTTCTTGTAAATGTAGTGATGTCAAAATCTGCACGTCATAGAAACAGAACAAATCAGTGATAGAAATCTTTAAAAGAAGAGGATATGAACATAGGAATAACTTTATCAAGGTTACCTGAGTTATAATAGATTTATATCCTATACATACTATTTTGTTTCTAGGTCTAGCTGATGTGGGCCTTGGGTTGTTTAGTTTTGTGGGAGCTGCTTCTCATACAGCCAGGGCCGGATTTGCTACAAGGCCACCAAGGCACAGCCTCGGAGTGGCATTGAGCAGTGGGGCAGCAGCGGTGTGGAATTCCTATCTCCCAACGCCCGGGACATGCAGTTCCGGGCGGTACGTTGTTTTCTACATTTAGCCCTGCTTTGGGCAAGCAGGGCTAAATGTAGTGTGAGGAAGCCACTTGTTTGTTTACAAGTGATGTCGGCGATGTCGCCAAGATCACATGTAATAAGACTGCAGCCTGTCCGTCCTCCCCCACGCCTACCTCTCTCCTCCCGGCTCCGTCCTTCCTCCTTCCGGATCTGTCTCTCTCTCCTCACTGGCCGCCGATGCGGGGAGCAGAGCGGCAGGGTTAAAACTTAAATTTTAAAAAGTGATTAAAAAGTAAAAAACAATAAGAAAAAAAATAAAATTATAAGAAAATAATTATAAAAAATTATAAGATAAAAATTAAAAAATACAAAAAGTAAATATAAGATAAATAAAATTTAAAAAAAAGTAAAAAAATAAAAAAAAGTGATAAAGTTTAAAAGAAACAATAACAAAATTAAAACTAACCCTGCCGCCTCTGCCATCCGGTTACCATTCTCCATTGGGGGGGTTGGCAGGGAGGGGGGGCGCATTGAGGAACTTGGCCTTGGGGCAGTAGGGAGAGTAAATCCGGCCCTGCATACAGCTTGTTTAACACTGGGCTGTAGTTCTATACTCCTTGATTTTCTTACTAAAAAAACTCTGATAAGCTTGGCTGGAAGGTTCAGGAGTGCCCACATATATTGTACGATAGATTGAGCCAAATGAAAAGTTGCATCTGCTGAAATGTAGGCATAAGCTACAATGCACTGTATCAAAATGTAGAAACTACAGACCCTGGAAGGTGAGGGAATAATAATAATATTGATATTATCCTATTCAGAGTATATAATTATATAGCATTGAACAATAACTTGCACTTGTTTTCTCATAAATTGAGTATCTTAAAGTTTATCTCTAAGCAAAATCTTTTTTTTGTGTTAATTTTGGATGGAGTGGGGAACAGTTAGACCCCCTAATAGTACTATTTGTACTAATTGTCGCTAAATAAGGAATTAAGGGGAAATCCAAAATTTTACAGTTGGCCCGCCTGTTTCAGAGACCACTTTTTAAGAGGGAACTTCCCCTCACTTTTAGAGGGGAAATTCATCCAACAGTACATGGATGGCAAAAAAAAAAAAAAACAGGCAGCAGTGTTAATTTCGTTGACTAATAATTTTTCGGCATAGTTTTTGTCAACAACACTTTTTCAGTGACTAAAACTAGACTAAAATGAAATAAAAACTAAATTATGATGACTAAAACTATAATGGAAATATATTTACATATAGTTTAGTTGACTAACTAAAACTAGACTAAAATGTTAGGGAGAGATGATTTAGGAAAACATCCAGTCAGAGGACTTCCAGTTCCAACCTGAATGGACGTCTAATAGGTAATATGTGCAATGACGTTACTGCCAATATAGTTTTTCATTTTAATATTTTAGAATATTTTGCACTTCTGCTTGAAAGAATGAAGAATGTCATATGCAAGTTCTTATAAACGATGCATATCTGATTACTGGTCCTTTGTTGAAAATACTCAATATTATTGTTTCTTTATAAGACTTGGCTTAATCTAATTTTAAGATAAATAAATACATGTTATATATCACAACAGTTAAATCTGTTTCTGCATTGCATGTTCAAACCTTAATACCATAAGTAATGACAGGTTAAGGCTGGGCACACACGTTACAACCATCGCAAGACTTTTGTCTTGCGATGGTTGTAAGGCACTTAAAAAAACGTACGATCTGCCTATCTTGCATAGGCAGATCGTATTTGCGATGATCGCAAGCCATGCCCCCTGAGTGGCGGGCTTCCGATGACCACAATGCCGAACGGTCAGTGTGCGCTTGCGCACACCGGCCCGTACAGCTGTTATCGTATGGACATGCCACAAACCCGCCGAACGTCGTACGATGCTCGGCGGGTTTTCGAACATGTCCGTAAGTTCAAAGTCGTGCGACCTTACAGTAGTAGAGGTCACACGGCTTCCACACACCTTACGATAATCGTACGATCCCGGGATTTCCCGCGATTATCGTACGATTATCGTAAGGTGTGTGGGGACCTTTACAGATGCTTACTCCAGGAGTATATAATGAGTTTGGAAATTCTAGAGAAATCCTTAAATCGCTAAACCCACTAGATTTTAGTCAACTAAATCTACTGTAGATGTAGTCGACTAAAATATTATAATATTTAGCCAACTAAAACTAGACTAAAACTAATACAATTCAGATGACTAAAATATGACTAAAACTAAATGGCATTTTAGTCAAAAGACTAAGACTAAAACTAAATCGAAATTTGCTGCCAAAATTAACACTGCGTGGTAGGGGTTTTAACCCTTCACTACCTTATCAAAATTTTAAAAAATGGCTATTTATTGATAGGTATTGTAATGGATATTTATGTAACTTGAAATAAAGTTTTGATAAATATGTGTGTTCCATATTTGGACAGATTTAGTTACCAAATTGTTATATCAGTCTTTTAAAAAGCTCAGGTAATCCAAGTAATTATTATTACCAGACCAGCATAGGATTATAATGGTAGGATTGTTTTAAATGGTACTGAGTTCAACTCCACTGTCACATTTTAGTAATTTGTGACAGTGGAACAGAGGAATATAATTGTGGGCTTTGATCAAAATGTAGTCAGTCACTCTGTGAGTGTGTGTATATACATATATTATTTTATATTTTTTTTTGTTTTGAGATGAGATGGAAAGGATCAGATCCGCTTATCAATGCATGGGTGGCTCTGGATATCAATCCTGGTGACTTAAGAGACATGTGGATTCAGAAAGATTGATTTCTGGTTGCAATGAACATAACCTATTATTCCTATGCAGGGAATTATAATAGGCAACTGGGAATTATTATAGGCAAAATAATCTGTACATTTTATTAAGTGGTTATTAATGTGTTATCTTGAATATTGCTTAGAGATCTGTTTGATTTTACAGCTGCTTGAAAAGGATTCTTATACTCTATCTTCACATAGAGTATTTATCACAGACCTAAAGTTTGATTCCTAATTCTAGTTTTACAAAATACTTTTTGCTGTATATAAATTTGATCGAGTAGTAGCATTAAAAAATTACAGCATGTCAGCTAACGCGGGTTGCTGCTGACTTCCTTTTTCATTTTATTTATTCTTTTTCTCTGCTGGTTGGTGAGCTTTGGAGCAGAAAATCCTTTCCTTGTGTTCCATGTATGTCTATTCTCTGTTATTCGTAAATGCTGTAATTGTCACAAGCACCTCGATCTTTGATTATTTTCCCATCGAAGCATGCCTTTTCCAGAGAGAATGGAAATTACAAGAATTCCAATTAGATCTTCCCCTATATCTCATTAAATGCATAAATGCACATGTTATAGCCAATACAGCTCTATGTCAAATCCTATATATTTTTATTGTCAAACAGAAAATAAAGATTGAATGATAGAGTACACTCTGAGTCTACTGGCCTATTTCCATAGATTAACAGAAGCTTTATAGGTACGGCATACATTATACTGTCACAATGGATTGTTTTAGATAGAGAACATGCTTTCTGGCAAGCAAGTGACACCATTACCTATTCCAAAGCTGCTAGTGCATTGCAAGGCAAGGCTGGTAGGAAGCTGCCAGGAGAGGTAGCTCTGGCAGAAAAGTCTGTCAGATGTGACAGTTGCAGGTGGCACGCTTCTTTATCTGGAGGTAACTGCTTGTGGCTTATTGAAGTCAAATATCCCACTCTCCATTTCAAAAAAATGCTGAAACTCCATCAACGTGCACATTACGCTAGTCTAACAATAGACTGGGAGAGATAAAAGAGAGACACCAAGCAGGAGGTTTTTAGTATGCTGAATTTAAACTTCCTGTGCTGGAAAGGTGAGAGAAAAAAGGTTTGTTGAAAGTTGTGGGTTTTAGCAGATATAGTGCTCTTCTTGTAGAAGTGTACTGATCCAAATGAAAGTTATATTTGTGCCAAGTACAGATTCTGTGTTTTTTTCCTCTCTATGTTACATCAGATGTGCCAGAAGTCAAATGTGAAATCAGCTCCAAAATCTTATAAGTGTATACAACAATGCTACCCACACTTCTTTCATATATTAAAATATGAAATCTTATTTCAATAACAAATTTGAAAGTGTAACTGTCAAAAAATTAATTTTAATTGATATTCTGTTTTCCTTTTAAATAAACCACCAACAATTTTATTTGTGCTCTGTAAACCATGTGACCACACGACTTGTCCTATCCCTAATTGTCACTCAGCATGTTCTAATAAATACATACCACATGGGAAACAGCAGTTGGCATTACAACAGTGGCTCTGCATTCTTTACAACAAAGTGTTTTTAGATCTCAGGGGCAGTATTTTGACTCTGGTAGATTAGTGGACTCTACATTTAACATCCAGGTTGAAACATCTTACAGCAAGTACCTGGTGGTGGCCAAGTAGAAAATATATTACCAATGATTCCTTCTTGGTGCACAACACTTTGGGGCCCATTTTTGTGTGGATACCGTCTCTGATGGACACCACAGTGTTAGCTCCACAGTGTTCAGCCTGTGGTGTTCCCCAGAGTTTCTGCTTAACACTGCTAATTGGAGACACAGTAATTGGAGGGAAGGCAGGGCACACAACTTTGATAGGTGATATGACCGGGCTCACCTCCTCCCAGATTTTTTTCTGTTCTTTGTTATAAATTATACATGACCAACATGAAATCAACATAAAAGAGCACCAATGTGCTTCATAAAAGTACAGTATTATGGCTGTGATAAGGACATGCATTATACATTGGGCCCTTACCGTTTCTGTTTCAGCTCCAGGACTATTATCCTTAAAGGAAAAGTGCGGGGAGAGTAAAACATACTCTGCCCGCTGCTTAGAGCTGGCATGGGACACTGAAGCTCTCATACGTTGGCTCTATACTGAAAGCTGAGTGGTCATGTAATTGACGATTGATCAGCTCACGGTGTCTTCTAACTACTCTCAGTCACTGCCTCCGCAGGGATTCCCCCCAGGGGAGGGGGCGGGCACAGCTGGATCTGGTTCTAGAGAGGCAGAGCCAACTGTCAATCAGGCAGTCAGGGTGGATCCCGACAATATTGACATGATCCTTTCTGGCTGTGGCGTTGCTCTGTGTTTCAAGCATCTAGCGGGCATTAGCCCACTATATGCTGACTCTGGGTCAAGGGAGTATATATGAGTAAATTAACTCCTGTGACCCAAAAGAGAAGTGAAGCCAAAAAAAAAAGTTTGGTTTTACTTCTCTTTTAAAGCTCATCTCTGGACAGATATAAAAGACACATATTAATGCAGTTCTGTATATATTAATACATTGCAATTAGATACAAAGAGTCAGTGCCCCAGTGGAAAAAAGGATAACATCTTGTTGCAGGGAAACTTTGTAATAGTTCTGTTCTATGTAAATATGTTCTTATGCTGTTGTAATTGTAATACACAGTATCCATAGCTTTGCTGCTTCCTCTAGACTGGGAATATTTATAAAACACTATAGAACAAACAGAAAGAGTACAAGCATTGTGTGACACCTTCATAAAAGTTATATCAAAAATAGTGAAGACTGGCACTGGATTTAGGATCTACTACAGGGATTTTTTCACGCAATGATGGTTGAGTAGGTCTCTTCCTGGATGTTATTTTATATGACAAAGCAAGTGTATCATAGACATTTGTGAGTACCAGTAATTCATGATTTTAATAAAGGTTTTATGAAGCTGTCACACAATGTTTGTGCGCTTTCCGTTTGCTCTATAATTCAATAATACAACCTTAAATGCAATGTAAATGCAAGCAGTGTAATAACCTGAATTTGACCATGTAGTCAACAGCAAAACATAGAATGAGAGAGGAGCAAGGAGCACAAGGAGCCAATCTGTTTATGTCTTGACAAAGAGCAAGGTCAAAGGAGGAGAACACGAAAGAGAGGTGAGCTTGTCACTGTGCAGCTTCACTTCCCGGACAAAGGTTGGGCAGGGCCGTGACAGCTTGGGCACTGAGGAAGTGGGACGAAATAAACTTGCCATCATTAAACTGGGAAGACTGTGGAAATCTAGTGCCAAAAAGGGAGTACTGACAGAGATAGCTTTGCATTGAAAGCAATTATTTCATAAAAAGCTGATTTTTATCCTATTTTTATTATTACTTTCATTTTTTTTCGACTGCAGTTCTCCTTTTACCTTACGTACATTATAATTTAAAAGGTCACAGTCCTGTAAAAAGCATGTCATATCCTAGCACCTGATATGTCCATGCTTCCTCATGCCAGTCAGCCACTAAGTAGTAAACAGGGTAAAAGGATAAGCATAACAGTCCTGGAACTTGCACCTTAAAGTCAGCATGGATATCTTTATCCGAGCTTCTCTTTTTTAAATTATACCCTGCAGTAAAAGTAAGTAACAGAACAATAAACATGTGTCTTTTTTAAACCTGACTAACTATGTAACTAGGTAACTATGTAATGCAGCAATTTAGACAGCAGGGGGGTGATTTACTAACCTAAACACACGCACGCACCAGGTGCGTGTGATTTTCACACAGCAAAACGTATTTATCAACCAAAAAGTCTCTGAAAGCATATTTCCACTAATGCCATATATGGAAAAATCATGCACATGATGCATATATAATGCTGCTTCACAGTTTAGACAAAAATGGCTAGCTCATGCATTTAAATTCCTGCATTCATCAACGCAAGCAACACAACATAGAGCTAATTTACACAACATCACCTTGTAATTCATGCAGGGCTTTGCACAACACACCTGCTGGGTGTGTACACACTACAAAGGTGTTTAGATTCCACCCATAGATCATGCTGGGAGGGAACACACTACAGAGGTGTATACATGTTCGTGCCGTGACAGCTTGGGCACTGAGGAAGTGGGACGAAATAAACTTGCCATCATTAAACTGGGAAGACTGTGGAAATCTAGTGCCAAAAAGGGAGTACTGACAGAGATAGCTTTGCATTGAAAGCAATTATTTCATAAAAAGCTGATTTTTATCCTATTTTTATTATTACTTTCATTTTTTTTCGACTGCAGTTCTCCTTTTACCTTACGTACATTATAATTTAAAAGGTCACAGTCCTGTAAAAAGCATGTCATATCCTAGCACCTGATATGTCCATGCTTCCTCATGCCAGTCAGCCACTAAGTAGTAAACAGGGTAAAAGGATAAGCATAACAGTCCTGGAACTTGCACCTTAAAGTCAGCATGGATATCTTTATCCGAGCTTCTCTTTTTTAAATTATACCCTGCAGTAAAAGTAAGTAACAGAACAATAAACATGTGTCTTTTTTAAACCTGACTAACTATGTAACTAGGTAACTATGTAATGCAGCAATTTAGACAGCAGGGGGGTGATTTACTAACCTAAACACACGCACGCACCAGGTGCGTGTGATTTTCACACAGCAAAACGTATTTATCAACCAAAAAGTCTCTGAAAGCATATTTCCACTAATGCCATATATGGAAAAATCATGCACATGATGCATATATAATGCTGCTTCACAGTTTAGACAAAAATGGCTAGCTCATGCATTTAAATTCCTGCATTCATCAACGCAAGCAACACAACATAGAGCTAATTTACACAACATCACCTTGTAATTCATGCAGGGCTTTGCACAACACACCTGCTGGGTGTGTACACACTACAAAGGTGTTTAGATTCCACCCATAGATCATGCTGGGAGGGAACACACTACAGAGGTGTATACATGTTCGTGGTGTGTTTATAAGGTTAGTAAATCAACCCCCAGATCTCAGCAGATCTCAATAGTAAGTCTAAAAAGTGAATAAACTCCTGATGTATTTATTTACCAACCAAATATGTGAGGGTTGTGTGAAATTATCTTTCAGTACAGTGTTACAGGCAAAGGTGGAATATGCTTACCTAAAAATTGAATATGACCAAATATTTCAATTAGATGAAACTCTCATTAAATGTCCTTGCACCTATATTTGAACGCACGGCATTCTTTATTTTAGTGATCACATTTATTTTACCGACACGTGTTAATATCTTGCGTGCACAGAGGGCTTTATCTCAAAATGTTTGCTGATTTATTTTTACGTAAGCCCTTGTCAGTGACAGGTAGTAATAAGCCCTTCCAGCACAATAAACAGTTATATGATAGCTTCAAGAATGTGCCCGAGATAAATTACATATCTAATATGAGCAGTCAAATAATCTGAGCTGTTTTCACTTGTCAATTCCCATTCCATTTAATGAGGCAAAGCAAGAAAAGTTGCTCTGGTTTGGGCAGAATGGAGTAAATCTTTAGAAAAATATACAGAAACACCCTGTTTCTGATTCTATATAGTGGACCTTTTTAGCAATTATATTACCGTAACATAAAACTTCAGCCTAAACATGTTTGGTTAATTTTGGATAGAGTATTGAGGGACTGGAATCCCTAGTAGGTCTGTTATGTGACGCCCATGTTGCCACTGAAGACATGCTGTCAACAGGACAGGATGTTTGAGCTGTTCTCTCCAATGGAGGCAAAGACATTACCACACCATTAACCTTCTTTTTTTACAGAGTGAGAAAGGACAAGTACCACCTTCTTCAAACGGTTGCCATCTGTCTGCATTTGCTAGGGACAATCCCCATTTTAAGGGTTTGTCCCCATCAAAGAAAAGTCCCCAGAGATGTCCCCTGCAGAAGTGGCATACTTAGGGTGTTTCTGAACTGGGTAGTATGGCTGTCACCACTTAGGGAGGAGGTTGGCAACCCGTTGACCATGACTGATCCAATGATCACCTGCTGGTGATTGGAACCGAGGTCTGAGGTCCTGAAGTGGAGTGTATGAGCATTCCAGTGTGTGACTGGGACTGAGGTTGGAGGTGTTGGGCCTCATGTGTACTGCTTGGCTCATATCAAGGCTTAGAGCATAGAACTGTGCACGGAGAGCTGCTGAACACTGGAGGAGTGGTGTAAAAGAGAGGACACTAAGACTACTGTATCAGGGACAGGATTTATACAGTGTGAGGAAGCTAGGAAGGATCTATAATCGACTTTGAGAAATTTTGTGTATTAGTGAAGAAAGTGTATGCACTTTGCCTCAGCTGCTATGGTGGGGCAGCAAGCGATATTGAGAATGGCCTAATTATATTGGGTGCAGTATAAGTAGAGCGCATGAGATACTTATTACATTTACTGTAACCTGATGTGTCACCAGCTCCATGTGCCACCCCTCCAGGTAACTGTTTCTTTTTGATACCTTCAAGGCATCCCTCCTACCGATTCATGCATGTCTTTGTGCCTCTTATTTGAAATCTATTAATCTTTTCTTTATACCTTGAATATCTGCCTCTTGTTCCAAAAATGTGGGATCAATTGTTTGAGGGCCTATTAAAAATGGGGGCACAATTTTATGGGGGTGGTTACAAAGTGGGCATGGTCAGTAGGGTTTACCCCCAGATTTAATTTTGAAAATCTGGTAACCTGACTTTGACAGTTAATATTTTCTGGTCTTTGTTCCCCTTAAAATATTTCTTCAGTTGTCTGTGACTCTTTTAACAGGACATATCTGCTAAACGGGGTCACAGACTTCAATAGGAGTCTGAAAGCAGCTCTAGTCGTTTTTTACTGAATCCAAAAGTACAAAAATAAATTTGACTGGAATTTTACTTTAGGTTGTAGTTTATCTAATTCTAGGTTAACATTAAGGTTGAGAATAAGGGGTTACAATTAAAGTGTATGTAAACACTAACAATTTACTTCTTTAATTTAACCCTTATTATTCCGTTAAATATACCACTGATGGAAATGTTTAAGTATATCAGTTCAACAAGTACAAAAAATTACCTGTTCCTGCCAGAAATCCTGTGAGCTGATAACTTCCTATGTTCTCTGCCTGTGCTGTGCTATTATCATTGTCCCCAACTCTCTGTGGACAACAGAGCACACCCCCTTGCTATCGAGAGGGGAAGGTGTTCTGCAGTCTTAACACACTTTTTGTCTTAGGGCGGCAATGCTGTTCAGCCATAGGAAAAGTACAATAAGTGAGTGTTGTCACCCTAGTACAGGAAGTGTGTTATAGGTAGGATGATCAGGTGAAAATAAAGGAGAAAAAAACCTAACAAAAGGAACAAATACAACCACCACATATAAGAACTGGTAAGCTGAAATACAATAAATGTATTTTCTTGAGTTTATATACAATTTAAGGTTAGGGTTAGGTTTTAGAGGGTTAAATGTTAGGTTACCTTTACTGCAAACTTAAGATTAATCCTAATGTTTAAGGTTAAGTAAAAGGGTGAGCGTTATGGTGAAGTAAAGAGTTAAAGTGACATTAAACCCTCAGATTTTTTAACAGAAAACAATACTGTAATGTGTGCCTTACTGTAATCCATGGTAGTTTCCCTTCTCTTTGCTGCTCTTCCTTTTAAATCCGTATCTCTTCTCATGCTGGGCTGAACTTCTGTTTTGCAGCAGATGGCCTTGTCTCTGAAATGGATACATGGTGTCTGTGTGCAGGTTCACAACCTGAGCCAGCACTACAGGAAGAGGCACTCAGCTGCAAAGGGAAGTTCTCCCCCAGCATGAGAAGACATGAGGATTTAAAAGGAAGAGCAGCAAAGAGAAGGGAAACTACCATGGATTACAGTAAGGCACACATTACAGTATTGGTTTATGTTAAAAAATCTAAGGGTTTAATGTCACTTTAAGCACAAAAGAAAAAATGTTAAGATAGAGGAGTCTTGACAAGGGTATTGTCTACTTTTTGTAAGGGGTCAATTAACGAAACAGCATAAGTCTTCTATACCATCCCCTTCTAATTAATTGACACAACACTGGTATTGGATTGTAGTGGCCACAGCAGCCAATTTATTAAGTATAATAAAACCATTTAATAAATCTTTCCAAAAATAACTGACCACGGGAACTGAGGTCCTTGAAGGCCATCCCACAACAAAAACCAACCAGTGTCTGCCTACATGGCCCCCAGCCGCACCACACCGCCTCGGGGACTTGGCAGTATAAGCAGACACTAGATGACTAACGATCCGACCCGTTAACAAAGGGATGCCATACCTGAGACAGCTCCCCGCCTTAATTAAACAGCAACTGCATAGATTGCTCCTCAAGGACCACAATACCCTGCCCGGCTGCAGCGACATGAACAATATATCAAGACAAAATGCAATCAGACAATGCAAATATTGAAGAAAAGGAAATACTGCACACAAAAGCAAAATAAAAATAAAAAATTAGGGCGGGAGGGTGGGACGATACTTTCACGCTGACTCCGTCTGGATCTGGAAACTTCTTTTCCTCAGGGATCCACCTACACTCCTCCTCTCCACATCTCTGACCAATCAGGTAAGTGTCTTATCATAACCCCCCTGTTGCTAGGAACAAATTAACCCTTAGCAGGATCCCTCTTGTTTTTCCAAAATCCCTGTCATGTAGGCCTTCCACAGACGCCTCCGTCTGCTGTTCCAGGCCTGTCTTTCTGTGCAGGGTCTACAATGTCTCTGAATCCTTTAGAGTCATCCCCCTGGTCTATAGCTCTAAGGTATTGTTGACCAGGGGATAGTTCATTCCCGCCAGCTGCCCAGACAGACAAAGCCACCAGAGGTTAGCAGTCACATGACTGCATAAAAAGCCTATAAAAAAGGTATTTACTTTGCGATTTAGTAGAAAGTGTATGCCCTGAATACAGAGCAATAGGGAGGCAACATTTAAAAGATGTGTTAGTATTTTGCCTCTCTTATACTTTCAAGTTTCAAAGTTAGGTTTAAAGGTTATTTGTTAGGGGGTAGTTAAGGGATACATTTAGGGGTAAGTTGAGGGATACATTTAGTGGTAAGTTGAGGGATACATTTAGGGGGAAGTTGAGCGATACATTTAGGGGGAAGTTAAGGGATACATTTAGGGGGAAGTTGAGGGATACATTTAGGGGTTAAGATATGCTTGAGAATTTGGGTGACGAGAGTTAAGTATTAGAATCAACATAAGGGAAATGTTAAGGTTGTTGTCTGGGCATGAGCTGGTTTTTTTTTTCTTGTTTTATTAATCTTTAAATCGCTGAATACTGAAAAATGGCCTGGCCAGGAAGGGGGTCTAAACACCTGGTCTTGAAGTGGTTAAAAACACTGCAGGATTCATGGTACCAAAGCCATTACTTTGCTAATGGTTGAATATATGTTGACCTCATTGTTGCCTAACAAATATCAGCTCATGCTGAAAAAACAATTATTTATGAATTTGGAATTCAGACATAACATTTTCGATGCTGTCTCTGGTATCTAGTATCAGAAAAAAAAACAAAATAACAACTACTATACTGCTACCCTTGGACAAAGAAATGTGTTTATGCATTTTTTTTTATATGACCATACGTTTTATTCCCATGTAAAAATATTATTCAAATCCACAGACACACTCTTTCCAAAACACACTATCTACTTATCTTAAACAAAAAATCAAAGCAATAAGGATTTTTTTGCCAAAAAATAATGGGGAAAATGTATCAATTTGGTTGCATCATCAGCATCTTTTAAACTGTCGCATCCCTGATTTCTATGGCAGGGAATATAGCAACAGATTTATTATCCTGGTTCGTGTTTCGTTTCTAAATACCTTTATAAGGAGAATTGTCTCAAATTGTCTCTAAATTGTACCTGTCTCTAAACTGTCTAAATTGTTGCAAGCTTGCTGAGAACCTCCTAAATGACAGCTGAATAGCCCTGAAGTGCTTACCTAACTTGAGGGAATGAAGCTGAATTATCTTTGTGATACTTTAAGAAGGAGGAAGACAGCTAGAAAAAGATACATAACAGAGATAAAACTTTGCACTTAGGCTGGCCATATACTGCTCTATTTTTCTAGTTTAACTTGTGGGCTGAGCAGATTCCTCAATGAACACTATGGGGTCTATTCACAAAGCTGAGTGAATAACCGACCCGAAGTGAAGTGAGACGAACGCTGTTCGGCTATTCAGCCGTACACCGACTAAAATCAGCCATACATCGACTTGCTGCGGCTGGCTTCGGGGCCGCCAAACATGCTCAGCATGTTCGGCCGACCCAAAGTGCAGAAGGAGTTCGACTCAGCTGACCCAACATCTGGATCGGCTGAGCCGAACCTCCGGCAGGCTACTCGCTGCTGTTCGGCTTATTCTCATAGATGCCGAACAGCAGTGAGTGAATAGCTGAATGCTGCCCAGCGGCATTCGGCTCGGTTATTCTGCCCGGTACCTTTGTGGTACAAAGCAGAATAGAAAAACAGTTAAAAAAGTAGGACGATTGGGTGGACCTAGCAGTGACAGCTAGCTCTGCCCAACTATTTTCTATTGGCCGGGCGGTTCTGCTGCCATCAGAATAAAAAAAAAAAACACCATAGAAATGAATAGCTAGATTCCTATTGGCTATTTCACTTTGCAATAGCCAATAGCAAACTAGCTATTGCACCCACCCTCTGCTGCTGTCAATCACCAGAAGGGGACCTGATGGAGAACTGCAGGTCCCCCTCTGCTGATTGACAGCAGCAATGGGTGGGTGCATGTATGAGCCTGAAGTGACAAGGAAGGCCTCCCATTGCAGCTCGCCTCTGAGCACTCTTGGAGGTGAGACAGAAAGTGTACAGACAGAAAGAGGCACAAGTCCCTATAGCTATTACAGATGCTGATGCCTATGGGCATCACAGCTAGACATGTGCACCAGCAAAAAATTTCTTTAGTTTAGTTTCGTATTGAAAAAAACAATTTGTTTAGTTTAGTTTTTTTATCGGGTCCGAAATTAAATTAGTTTCGGACTAAATTCGTTAGCGGTAGTCCTGCCGAAATTCATTTATGAAAAAAAAAAAACTTCACTCGCCCATGCCTGGACTAGAACCTACGACCTTATCAATGGCAATCATGTGCTTTAACCACTACACTATAGCCTCTATACTTTTACACTGTGGACTTGACAAACTGAATGTCATTTTTGTGCAGCTAGTTTTCGTCGGATTCGGGTGGTCGTCTGCGGCGGGACTTTTTTTATTTCGGCGGGTCAGCGGGGGTGCTGCATCCTGATCCTGACTCTGGATTACATCGATGGAGCCATTTTTAAAAAAAATTTTTACTAAAGGAATTGTCAAAAATTGACTGTTTGTTTTTTTTTCACTTAAAGGATTTTGTCAAAAGTCTGGACTTTTTACTAACTATTTGATTTAACCCTTTAGTGAATGGGTAGCGGTACAAGTACCCCTTACTCATTCACATGGGGGGGCGGCATCTGGGTAACCCCTTATTTAAAGGAGTACCCCGGTGCAAATAAGCCCCCTTGCCCGCAGACCCTCACAGGGTTGTAAGGGTCTGGTAGGACTGTTAGGGGGGACCCCACGTTTCCCCCCCCATGTTTTGGGGCTGGGGTTCCCCTTTAAAATTCCTACCTCTGGTATGGATTTTGGGGGGAACCCCACACACTTTTTTGTTTTATAAGGGCGGGGTCCCTCCTAACATTCCTACCAGACCTAAAGGGTCTGGTATGAATTGGGGGGAAACCTCATGCTTTTTTTTAAAAAAAATTCTGCAGTCTGTAAAAAAAATTCCGTTGCTGCAACGGAATTCGTCCAATAGCAAAATGAAAAAAAAAAATGACATTTAGTCATTGAATGCCAATTCAAAAGCAAAGAAAAAAAAATCTTTATCCATTACTCTCCCTACCTGGGACTAGAACCTGCGACCTTGACAATGGCAAATCTGTCCTCTAACCTCTACACTATTGCTTCTGTACTGTAACTATAGAAATGTTGTAGAAGGTAAATGTTGTAATTTTTTTTTCTAATGTTGTTTTGCTGCAGTAACTAATTTGCATTAAGATGCATCCGAATCTCCGAATTTCCGAAAATTCGTCCAAAACGAATTTCGGAACGAACCCGAATCGCACATGTCTAATCACAGCTGGAGAAACAAACCGCCAGGAGAGGATGCCAGCAGTGAGTAGAGTGGCACAGGTGCAGAAGCCGAAGGCAGAGTCTGAGACATGCCAGGTCGGTAACTTGCAGGCACAATGGTACAGAATCAGGAGGCAGAAGTGAATTCAGGGGCAGGCCGGGTCAGTAACTTGCAAGCAGAACAGTGCCAATTCCAGATGCAGAAGAATGGTCAGAGGACAAAGTTGAGGTTGATAGGCAGGCGGCAATCAGTGGAGTCAGAAGTCAAGCTGGGTAAGTTGCAGAAACAGGAACAAACAGCCACTGGCGTACGCTCGCCTGCACATGCCGTGGTTTGTGAACCTCCAGAGAGCGTATCCATCCTTGCACATAGATGTGCACAATGTTGGCACTATAACGCCTTACTCACGCATACCTTTGCACAGTGGGGCATGCAGCGCTCCGTGCAGAAGCTGTACTAAACCCTGATAAAGGGTAAGGCTAGGGATAAAAAAAGGAATAGAGAAGCTATAGAGTATGCATTAACAGGGGTCCATGGGGATAGAGTGGAAAGAGGGTTTAGTAGGAAGACGGATGAGCTCATTAAAACTAAACACCCTACTTAAAAAAGTAGTATGTGACCATAAAAATACAAAATTATGTTAGCAAGTGTGAGTTTTTTTAATACAAAATCAAGATAAGGAATTGATTATTATTAGGAAGGATTATGGATATACAGGGTATAAAAGAAACCCAGTTTTAGGAGAGTAATGAGCTTATAATACATTTGCAAGGCTAGAGGGTGTTTAAAAAATGTTAGAAAAGACTAGACATGTGCGATTCGTTTCGTTCCGAATCGAAATTCGGACGATTTTTCGGAAATTCGGACATTCGGATGTATCCGAATTCCGAATTACAGAAATAACAAATGCAAACGAATCCGAATTTCCATTTCCGAAATTCGGTAGCGTTAGTACGAACGTTCGTTTCGTTTTCTGTTCTTATTTGTTTCTTATTCGTTTCTTATTCGTTTCGTTTGTTGGAGCAAAGTGACATTAGAGAAGTAGAAAAATATTTTTTCCCCCTCAAATGTCACTTTTGCTGCAAACAAACGAACGAAACGAATAAGAAACGAATACGAACAGAAAACGAAACGAACGTTCGTACTAACACTACCGAATTTCGTCCGAATCCAAATTCCGAATCCGAATTGACTTTCACACCCGAATCCTGAAAAACGAAATAACACAAATCCGAATTTAAAACGAAACTAAACTAAACACATTTTTTGGCAGTGCACATGTCTAGAAAAGACAGAAAGGTGATGGGATTGCCTGCCAGTAAAATCTTGTTTAACACCAGCTAAATGTAGATATCCATGAAGGGTTGGACAGAAGAAAAGCCTGAATTAACTAAATTGAAATTTTTTATAAAGAAGACTCATCTGGCGAGTTTAAAAGAGAACTATGGGGTAAGTGTTTTTCCCCATAGTTCTCTTTAGGATCAAGGGAGGACATATATTAACCTCCTCCCGTGACCCAAAGCTCAGTATCTAGCGAGCTGTTGCTCGCTAGATACTAAGAGCGCCGCAGCCGGGACGGATCCTGTCAATACTGCAGTGATCCACCCAGCTGCGTGGGGTCGGAGAGGAGAGGAAATCCCTGCGGGGAGCGGTGACTGAAAGTCATCGCTCACTGCAGGAAGACGATTGGGAAATGAGCGGACATCTGCATGTTTCTACTCACTTCGCGATGAATAGAGCCGACCTGTGACAGCTTCTTTGTCACAGGTCGGCTCTAACTATGAGGATGAGTGGAAATCACTCACCTCATAGTTCTCCTTTAACGTGCTTCACAAGTTAAGAAAAAATATAAACCCTGCAAGATGGGTTATAGAGGGATGGGAGGGAGGGATATAAGGGTGGCCATATTTTGCCTGGAGTGGGGCTTCAATATGACAGATATTCATAGCTATGAGGTCTTGGACATTGTAGGGTTGATTTATTAAGGGAGCACAACATGTTCACTGACTTACTAAAAAAATGTAGAGCATGTTCACTTCAAAGTGAGAGTTCACTTTTCTAAATAAGTGAGGTAAAGCAATTTGAAAATGTACTTTGCAAAGCGTACCTAATCATATGCAAAAAAAACATTAAAAAATAAGCTCTCCTGATATTGAATTGTGAAAGCAATAAAATGGTTCAGTTAAGACATTTTTTCACCAGCTACATTATTTACTGCTCATTTGGCCTCTGGGTTTCTCCTTGGATTTGTCCTCAGTTGCCATTCTCTCTTTTCCATCTATCTGACATTTTCTCCTTCATGGTTTCCAGCTATTCCCGAACCGCAAAGGTAGTTTAAATTCTGTCTAAAATACCAGCTCCCTCAGGCAAACAATCTGTGCCCGGACTGTTAAATGGGCCCCAAAGTCCTGTATCTTTGTCATTAATATGACCATAAAAGTCCATTCCAATAGGTCACAGGAAGAGATTTCAAATGCTATAAAGTTACAGGTGAACTGAACTGATCTCTATGTTTTGCTGTAAGAAAAATTGCTTTGTAAAATCCCCAATGACATACAGCTCGTTATATGGATAGCTTACTGGTATTGGCTTTTACTAGCAGTAGTGGTGCATACAGTTGTCAGAAAAAGTTTGTGAATCCCTATAAGTCATGAGTGGGAGGGAGGGCAAGGGAACCATTATCTTGCTCTGCAATGAGAGTGAACTAGGAAGGTATCCAAAGGACCATTTTACCAGTTCACTGATAACATGATTCACCCTAAAATATGTAATCTGTTTATAAGGAGTAGTAGAAAATATCTAGGCATATTAGAACAAAAAACAATAAATGTTTTAATAGCTGTACTGCGGCTCAGAAACAAAGTTGTAGGTGGACAGATTTGTGACCAAAATTCCTTTAGTGTGTGTGTGTCTTTATAATTGTGGTGTGGGAAGGGCAGTTCTAAATAGTCTATTATTATGTGTTGCTTGTATGCCAGTGCTATATGATGAAGAAAAAAATAGAAAGGTTAGGTGGGGTAAAATGTTAGCATTTTAGAGCAAACCTGTCATAAGTGAAACATGAAGATTGCTAATGTAGACATTTCCTTGTGAAAATGCTAGTCGACTGCTCATTGCTAGTTGACTGGTTGTCATACAATACCGGGAGGATAATGGAAGTGTCAGTGAGGGAGGAGGGCAGTTAAGTCTGCCACAATGTGCTAATATGATGTGCATACTAGCACATTATGGCTAAAAGCTCCAGGGGAGCTTTTGTTTATTTTTTTGCCTTTACTTTAGCTTACAGTACCTTGATACTCTGATCTGAAACAAGTATGCTGATAGAGGCTTAAGACTTCGCTCAGACTTTCCTGATCTGCATACTTTTCAGTGACCATGAATGTGTTAAAACGAGTCCCCATAATAGCCTAGTTCTGCTTGTAAACACAGAGCAGGAACACAGGATTAGGGGATAGTACTGAGTGAAGAGTGACCTGAAAAACTTCAGTGATTCTCTTGTGAACTTTTTAGGATTGATTGACCCACTGTGCTTTCAGCTGCAGAGGTCAGTCAGCTTGGTTTAAAGCTCATTTACTTCCTAAAACTATATAAATATTTCAATGTCCATAGTCAAGTCACAGTTTGACTTTAAAGTTATGCAAATGAGATACTCTTCATCACGGCACATACTTGGTCCATACATTTACAACCCACTATAGTCCATAGTCACTATGCATTCATATTCACTATGTATAGCTTCTTCTATACAGCAATTTAACTGATGTCAATGAATCATTTGTTATATGTATATATTGTATATAATTCTTATGCAAAAGCAGCATCAGTTACTTTGTGGGTAGTACTGCTTAACCAATATGGATACCCAGTTTAGAGTTCTTTCCCTTTAAACCCTATTTTTGTTTGCAAAAACATGGAGTTGACGCTGTGCTACCACAGTACAGTAAAGTCTGATTTTACTGCAGAGCACTTCCTGCTTACC
The DNA here is from genome assembly GCF_000935625.1 of Nanorana parkeri. Lineage (NCBI taxonomy): Eukaryota > Metazoa > Chordata > Amphibia > Anura > Dicroglossidae > Nanorana > Nanorana parkeri. Next base: position 1,988,431 of record NW_017306412.1, on the reverse strand, counting down.
AGAGTATAAAAAATGGTGCTATATTATGCCGTGCATGAACACGAATACCGTTCACTCAGTCTGACAGCTAGAAAATGTATATTGATCATCTTTGCATACATGTGCAACAAATGATTACAGACAGATTTCTCAGCAGCACCGATGCTCTGAATTTCTCTACCAAAATGTAATGGTAATTAAACCATCAATTTTGATGTATAGAACAAAAAAAAAGAGAGAGAAAATAAACCACAAGCAGGGTCTGTGGATAACCAGGCATGACAATTATCCAGTTGGTAAAAACTATCAGCTAATGTTTCTACTGATCTTTGAATTCCTGTGGAATGAGCGACATAAGTGTTGTTGCAGTAGAACAGTAGAAAGGCATCATGGCACACTCACAAACCAGCATGTAAAACAACTTGTCTCACCACTAAGGACAATGACAGAGGTTTGGATACACGTCTTCTGCAAAGGATGTGTAAGCCGCACTGCCGCGCCAAGGCACCTCTTATAGTGCGGTCCTAACTCTAAACTATGAGAGTCTCCATCTTGGAGCACATGGGGGCAGAAGATATCAAATTGGGTGCAGGCCTGTCAGGAGGACGCCCCACCTCCTTAAAGGTACAGAAACACACAAGGGATCCCGCACATCCCATTGGCAGCTGAGAAACCCCATGCGTCGCTGCACCAAATCGGTAAAGCAAAACAAACGACAAACGCACTCAACAATTTGTTACCAGTTATACAGTAAGGTGCACCCAATTTGATATCTTCTGCCCCCATGTGCTCCAAGATGGAGACTCTCATAGTTTAGAGTTAGGACCGCACTATAAGAGGTGCCTTGGCGCGGCAGTGCGGCTTACACATCCTTTGCAGAAGACGTGTATCCAAACCTCTGTCATTGTCCTTAGTGGTGAGACAAGTTGTTTTACATGCTGGTTTGTGAGTGTGCCATGATGCCTTTCTACTGTTCTACTGTTCAAAGCCCATTTCGTGTGCACCTTACTGTATAACTGGTAACAAATTGTTGAGTGCGTTTGTCGTTTGTTTTGCTATAAGTGTTGTTGCATCCACGTCTAGTGTATGTAATGAGATTGGTGTTGCTGCAGACTGTTTGTTTTGTTTGATTTTTAACACCCCTGTGCCTAGAAAAAAATTATCAATGCAAATATAGGTATATTTAAGGTTATTTAACCATTTAAATAGAAATTTAGACTTTACTACACTCACAAGCTGGTGTGCCAAAACAGCAGCATGCATACATGTTTTACAACAGAGCAGTGTGAATGGTGCAGTTATTCAATATTTATAGTGTATGCACATAAGCTTCCCATTCTGCAAACATGTCGGAATGTGCAGAGGATAAAGCATGTCAGTAAGACAGAATACCCAAGAGGTAATAAGAAAATAAATGAAATGGGGTTATAGGGTAACAAAACCATCACACACGGCTGTTTTTTATAACTTATCTTGGATGCTGTAAGAGTAGCACAAAGTGCTTATCTCTGTGAATTGTTGGACGAACATACAACTACAAAATGCTTATACATCATGAAATATGCCCGATAGGGTTGTTGTTGCTTGCCGATGATTGCCCTCTCATAAGGGGCACACCACCAATGTTATATCGCTTGTATCCCGAATGCTTTATTTCTATATGTGATTCCCGTGTATTGTGTACTCACTCAATAAAGCTGACTTTTGAATTGAAAAAAAAAAAAACCCATCACACACAGGTTATCATGTACAGGTGAAAATAAAGAATGGCTGTCAACATGACAAGCAAGAATCGGCACTATGGATTATTGTAACTTTCACATCCTTATTGCCCTTTGAACTATCTTATGAAATAAACCCAACCCTGTCATTTTGTCAGTTCTTTTAAGCCTAAAAAATCTTCAATTCTTAAAACTTGGTTAAAACTTGGACAACGATAATTTCTTTGTTCAGATACATTACAAACCAAGCGAATTATCTTTGCGGTATGGGAACAGGCTACAGCTAGCCATATATGAGAAATCAGTTGATACCCCCATCCACACTAAACAGCATGGATAGAGGAATCCCCACTGCCGGTGTTCTACCGAAAGCTCCAACTTGTCGAGCTCTCCGACTGGTGATGTCACATCCGGTGACTGCCAGTAGGAGATCTACACCAGATGGAGCTAGTGCGCATGGCCATGGAATCGTAGCCGAATTCTCTAACTATTGACACTGCGCCTGCGCGGCTATCGGCTCATCGGATTCTATAATCTAGTACAAAGTTATATCTGCCATAGGTTATAGGAGCCGATGAGCCGATAGCCACACAGGCGCAATTGTGACTGTGAATATCGGCTCATCGGATTCTATAACCTAGTACAAAGTTATATTTGCCCTACGTTATAGAAGCCAGTATCCGCACAGGCGCAGTACCGAGTGTGGTTATAGAATTCGACAGCGCCACGCAGGCGCAGTGGCATTAGTTAGAGGTTTTGAAAAGGAATCCATGGGCATGCGCACTAGCTCCATCTGGTGTAGATCTCCTACTGGCAGTCACCAGATGTGACGTCACCAGTCGGAGAACTCGACAAGTCTGACCTTTCAATAGAACACCGGCTTTTGTATTTAGTCAGCTGCGATACCCTGGGCTGTCTGAATACCCGAACACCAACTGCATCTGATGGAATGCAGTCACTGTTCAGCTGATTTTTAAATTGTCTTTTGTTGAGCTGGGTGGTGCTGGTCAAGTCGTTCATGGCTTGAATTTTATCTGATTTCTGTTGAATGGGCCAAAATGTAAGTGATGCATGGCCATCTTAAGACCCTGATCATAACTATGGAAGAGATTCAGGTTGCAGAACTTTTGCCTGAGATTCTGTGAGACAAAAGGATCATCTTCCAAAACTCTCTGTCTGCTAGGATCAGAGAATTTCTCCATGCTGAGATGATCAAACAAAGCTTAGTGAGGAATTTCTACATTTTGACGTTTACTTAAAACAGTCTCTGGCATGAGACAATCTAGTGTGCCCTTACATATAGTCTATATTACTGTATCTCAATTTAAACCTGAACTCCAGGTCATCTGTCCCTTTACCTAACTAAAGCCCACCACACCCCTTTAAAAAAAAACAACTTGCTTTATATATACCTTTGATCCTGCAGTCTTGTAGGTAATCAGATGATATAACAAGTCTGTCCTCTTTTCTTAAAGCAGTGTCAGTGGCTGACTTCTGCACATAATAATGTTTGAGCGTCCTGAGTTTGAGTGCTTTGAGCCCCAGCTGTGTGATGATATCCATGACAGCCTAGGCGCACAGGAAGGAGCACTTCCTTAAAGGGCACCTCTGTCCCAAACTGATATTTGTGGATTTGATCGTCATTAGTGGGTTGAATCAAGCACAGGCTTATCATATGTGCCACTGCATATATGAAGAAGGCAGGCCAGCTTCTGACATCCTATGTATAATTATACAAATATGTAATAATCTCATTTATATCGGCTGCTAATGGGTAATTACATCCAATGTAACTGGGATATTTACAATTTACACCGACTAAATAATGGAGGTATTTACACTGACCACCATTATATTGGAGGAATTGATGGTCAGTGTTGAATCATCATTACACTGGTGGATGACTTTTAAGGGGCTTTCATGTAAAGGAAACCTGGTGAAGGATAATTATATGAGCAGGACTGTCCAGTCACCCAGGAAACATGGGAGTCATGCAATATATAGGAGTGGACTTCTTGATCTTCTAGGAGCTTTAATTAGTCCCCTGAACCCACTTGAGATTTCTTTAGCCATTAAGATTACATTACTAGCATACCACTCTATTACTTGTAGGCTATTAGAGTTCAAAGTCTACCAGGGTGCTGCCCCACCACCTCCTGGGTAATTGGTGTTGATCGCTGTACTTTCTGTACAATTAAATTGTACAATAGGATACCGATATGCCTCTGGTAGAACTACACCCAGTAAAGTGAATGCCCTGCTCTTAATTAAAGTACATTCAACACCTACAATGTTTTTCTAGATGCACGGCAAAAAAAGGTGTCCCTGGAAATTTTTTATGAATTGTTAGCAACTATGTATTTTCTATTGGTTGACATGGATTATTGCTGCCTAGTGTATTGTTAACCAGTATTCCCAGTCTTCAAAATTATATTTGATTTGCCATTTACCTGCCCATATTCACATTTTGTTAAGATCATCCTGTTATATTGCACCATTTTCTCAAACTTACATTTTTCTACATAAGTTTGCATAACTAGCAAATCAGTTAAAGGTAATATTACTTTCCATCCATCATATCAAGGGTAGCCAACTTTGTCACTCCAGCTATGCTTAAACTACAAATCTCATCATGCTTCTTGAAGTCATGCATGTGACTGTCAAAATCTTGCAATGCCTTATGGGACTTGTAGTTCCACAACAGATGGAATGCTGGAATTCTGAAACCTGATGTTTACCACTAACATTGTCCATTTTGAATTTACTTCATTTACACTTATGTTTTGTATCCTGTACTGCCTTGGTTCTCAACTGGTGGGTCGTGACCCCATGTTCAGTGGTTCGCCACATGCCTTCCACTTTCTAGGTGAGATGCTTCTCAGCCTCCCCCTAGTGCAGCACTGTCATTCAGGGAGGGAGGGAGGAGGCTCCATCCAAACATGCATTGCTTACAGCTCCCTCGTGTGCCCTGTAGAGGTGACCGGAGTGACATCACATTCTGGCTCCCAGCACCTCTACATGGCGCGCAAGGGAGTTGTACAAGCAATGCACATTTGGATGGAGCTCCGTCACAGCACAGCAGCCCACACTGGACCCCAGGCTGAGGATCCACTCCAGTTCTTGTAAGGTAGGGAGACTGGGGGGATCTTTAAAAAAAGAGAAAAAAATTATATTGTTTGGGTAGTGTGTAAATGTGTGTGAGATTGTGTCTGTGGTTGTGTGTCTGTCAGTGTTTTTGATGGCCCGTTCACACTAGTACAGTGCGTTAATCTATAGCCGGTGGATCGCTTGTATATAAACAGGCATCGCTGCCTGTTTTTACATTTGGACAGTTTCCCGCTCGCATGCAGCGTGCAAGAGTGGGTGGGGCCAACAGGCTGTCTTTAGATGGCTGGTCAGATCCAGGAATCTCCCGGCCGTCCGTTTACCCACAACGGCCGGCCGGGAGGCAGTTAATGACCAAGGACAAATGTGGGTCCTGGAATTACATTGGTTGAGAACAACTGCTGAAAGAGAGATCCACGCTGGTACTTGACAAGGAGACATTAGAAGGGGTTGGAAAACCAGAACTTAAATGACCTTTTTTAACAAGGAGACCCTCTTGGGGAATTGTCAGTGAATGTTTGGAGGACTGCCGGACAGATTGATCAAGTGTCACTGAGAGAGGGAAGTTGCCCTTTCTTAAGTGCTGTTCGTGGGATATGCATGTAATGATACATGCCCCTTGAAATGTCAGTTTCTTTGCTGTTATTATTTTAGAGTTTTGATTTATTTGCACGTTTTTTTTTTTTTAAGGAGGATTGGAGGGCCACCACAGAGCCCCTTCTTCCTTCTCAAAGTTTGTTCACAGCTTGAAATAATATCACGGTTGAAATGTAAGTTTTCTGTGTTGTTTTACTACATCGCTAGCCAGAGGTTTGCATGTTTGAGATATACATGCCGAACCAATGAGGTTGATTACTGGCACTAATTCTGAAGGTTCCAGTGTTGATTTTTATTCTTCTTATTATTCTTATTATGTTTGTGTGTTGAGTTTTTTCACACGGATTGTCGTAATTTTACACAGATTTGTTTATGAACACTTTAGTGTGTAGTTGGTTCACATAGACCGAGCACAACATATTTGCTTTACATTTATTCACCTACACACATTGTTGCGGCTGGTCCAATCAGGTAGTTAGGCACGCATTCCCAGCGCAGTGATTTCTGTGATAAACTGCTGTACTGCAACTTGCTCTTTACCCATAGACATGCAATCTCCAAAGTCCATGTATCCTCAACTGTTGTAGCAGGCTTTTTAGCAGGCTTTGTAGCAGGCTGTTGTAGCAGGGACAATATTAAATGCATTATCAAATTCCAAACCTGTTACTTCAGCAGCGTTTATTTCACATCCAGATTTCAACATACCTTCATATAAAATCTGATCATGATTAGACTTAACCTATTTTCCAATAACCCATGCTGATCCTCTGTTTATATATTATTCACTGCTATATATAACTGTATATCACCGCTTAAATAATTTGTACACAGCAGAGGTCAGGCTTCCTTTCCTGGTAATTATTTTTACCATTATTAAATTAAATGAAATAAGCTTTCTGCCATTCTTTTAAGCTCACCAAACACATTAAAATCTGATATAACAAAATAATAAGATAACAATGATAACAATGAATAGCCCATTCGAGGTTTAAATAACAAAACCAGCTTTTACTGCACTATTCACCTCTAATTTAGTTATTTCCCCAGCAGTGCCACTACATGTCCCCAGTCTGGTGGCCACCATTACTCAACCCATTTGCTCTGAGCACAGCTTGTCTTGGAGCCGCCCCAGCCTGTGACTAGACAGTGATAGCAAAAGCAGCACAGTGATGAGCTCATCCTTCTGTCACTCTGCTTTCAACACCTATCCGCATGCTTCTTGTCAGCACATGAACGGATTGGCTTTATGCACAGAATCTTTCTCTCACACTCCAGCTCTGATGTACATGGACTGCAAGAAGCTAATACTAGGTCACATTTAGGTACATACACTGCTTGCATTACATTTATTAATGCATTAATCATTACAGAGTTGCATTCATTTGTGTCATTTAAATCTCCTTAAAGTTCAGCATTGAGTAACCGGCAAGTATTTTAACTGACGGCAACAAAGCAAAACTGAAATATTAGTTTTGTGTTGAAATTGCCTGTTTAGAGAATTTGTAATACCATAAAAACATTGATAAATAATGTCCCATATGAACTTAAAGTAAACAGCAAAGCTACATTAAGACACATATAATGTACTCCTGTATGATTTGCCCTATTCGGTGATTCTTGTTTTTCTTCCTAATACCTTTTTACAATTTATCTTTGTTGTTCTCTACTTCTACCTGTCCTCCCTTCTGGGCCTCACTTATGCTGGGTATACACGGGTTGAATGTTGGCCAATTCAGCAAGAATCAGGAAAGATTCAATCCATTGGTGATCCTATTACCTCGACAGAAGACAATTATTAGATTTACTTTTGTCAAAGGAACATGTTGAAAATTCCTCGACTGAAGCACTGGCAAGATCATAGGTAGATACTTGGGAATGGTGGGACAAATAATAATAGCGGCATTGTTCACGTTCACCATCACACATATAAATATTTTGTCCACATGTTTCTCACTGTAAGATAACAGAAGATGTCCTGTTCTATGACTGAAGAAAATTGTTATCAAATCAAGGGAAAGGGTGCCAGTTGCTGAGCAGTGATTCTGGGGAGGTATCTTGAGAGCAAGGCTTTTCTCTATGTGCTGTACACACTGAGGACTCTGATGTGACAACTGAGTAAAGTGCCCCTGTCCTGGGAGTAGCATAGTGCAGGGACCACTGGCGGAACTACCAGGGTCGCAGCGGTCGCAATTGCGACCGGGCCCTGGCGTTCCGCCACTTGGGGGGGCCCAGCAAGGAAGTAGAGGGACCCCCCGCGATCGTTCCGCTCCTTCCCTGTCGTACAGCCACCCGCAGCATGTACGGGCAGCTGTGCAAAAGGGCTTGAGTCTGTCACTGATCTCAGAGAATTTGCTGGCCCTGCCTCTTAGGGGTGGAGCTAAGAGGTCCGTCTCCTCTTAGCTCCGCCCCCTGGCCGCCGAGACGAGGAAGAGGGCCATGGGCCTGCAGGAGAGGTAAGGTAAGTTTGGAGTGGGAGCGGGTGCTGGGAAGAGAGAGAGAGAGAGAGAGAGAGAGAGAGAGAGAGTGTGTGTGTGTGTGTGTTGCTGGGACTTGTAGTCCAGCACAGCTGGTGGTAATCTGCATTGCTGTATGATGATTATACAGCAATGCAGAATAGCACCAACTATGTAGGACTACAAGTCCCAGCAATGCATTATAGTGGGGGGGGGGATGCTGGTGGTATTCTGCATACCTTACTTTTATTATAATGTATTGTAATGTATTGCTGGGACTTGTAGTCCCGCATAGCTGGTGGTATTCTGCATTGCTGTATAATCATTATACAGCAATGCAGAATAGCTCCAACTATGTAGGACTACAAGTCCCAGCAATGCATTATATTTTTAAGTAGGGATACACCAGTGTTAATACTGGGCATTTTCACAAGTATTCATACTCGTGAAAATGCCCCGATACTAAACGCAGATACCGGTGTTCTGTCGAGAACGCCGATCTCAGCATCTGCGCTTACACACAGACCAATATGATCGAGGAAACCGGGATTTATTCACAAAGTATTTTGTTTAAATCGTTAATTGTGACCGATAATAATATTCCGTCCATCATTTCCTGCCATGGACGGCATATCATTAACGGTCACAATTAACGATTACAAATTAATACTTTGTAAATAAATGCCGGTTTCCTCGTTAATCACGTCTGTACATAAACGCAGATACTGGGTCGGCGTTCTCGACAGAACACCGGCACTAAAATTTTAAACAAGTGGTTGCCTGAGGTCCCACGCTTGCTGGGGACCTCGGCAGCCTTCCTGTTAACCATGCAGTGCCGTGGGGTTGGGGGGGGGGGGCCCTTCATGGTTTCTTGCACTGGGGCCCTGAAGGTTCTAGTTACGCCTCTGGCAGGGACTGCAATCCTTAAGGGATACCCAACCTCACATTTCCGTTTGAGATACTCTTGTGGAGATGAACTTCTGCTTAGATAGAGATTCATCCACCAACAAAGTTCCCCTGTCCAGGTGGTAACATGTCATAGGAACTGCATTCCTCCATGTTCCCCTACCTTATACGGGGCAGACTGTAGGGATGGTGGCTGAGAGATGGCAAGTAGTGTAGTGTGGCTCTCTGAGAGAGAAGTAAGGTGTAAAATATTTGCACAGAAGTTTCTATGATTAGGAAGCACACTCTCAGGTCTGGAGTCTAGTGAGAGGAGTCGCAATGGAGTGGTAATTGGCCTCCATTGATAAGTGAAGAAAGCAATGAGTGAAAGTTGCTCTCTGTTTACAGAGCATGGGGATATGCCTCTGATGTGACTGAAGGTGCTGAAGGATGTCACCTGTTGGCTGGAAAATTGTGCAGCCTGAAAGCTCCCTCTGATGTTTTAGAAGATGTAATCATATAGGGCCACAGGCCTCCTGACCTGACATGCTAGACATGAAAGTCTCCCACTCTCCAGAAATGGTGTCTTACATGTTATTAGTCTGGTACTGAAACATGATTGTAATGAACATACACATTATGGTAGGGGCCAGGTTCTTCACTCCAGTATATAACACAGGTAATATCATTTCACATTTTGGTTACTTAATACTGTTTATGATACTGTTAGAATACCATTTTTCATGCTTCCATTTCTACAAACAGTAGCAAAATTATTTCTGTGCACTGGTATGTAGAAACAAATATGTTTGTTATGTATTGGAACAATGTATATTATCACTAAGTACTGCTCGATCATAATATGAATGATTTGGGTACACTGAGGCCCAAAGCTCTGGCCCAAGCATTTTCCATTTAAAATCCTAAACTTGACAGATCACCCCCTTTTGTGATGTTCTTACCTCTTGGCCAAATCTTGGTAAATCATAAGCACAATGACTTCACTTTTAGTCCGCAGTGCAGCAAGAAGGAAAAAGGGTTACTCTGATTGTGACCCTAAAAAAGTAGCAGCCTTCCTTACTCCTTGGTGTTTCTCTTTGAGTAAAACAACCAAGTAGACTCATGCTGTCACCAGCACAACTTTAAGTTGCCAAGATGCTCCAAACACATTAGCACATCCCTCTGCAAGAGGAGGATTTCCTGTACTTCTGGGACTCCAAGACCCACAATCCCCTCAGTCTAGCCAGTATAAGGTAAGGAACCTTGTAATGGGTCACTTAATATATAAAGAAAGGTGTGTGACATCTGACATGTTTTTTTGTTGCTGGTGGTTGGATTCAAAATACATGTTAAAGTAAGACTATTCTTCACAGCTGATAGTAGTTGTTCACATTCAAGTGGACATGTTTTGTAATATTGAATACATTTTTGCTACATTTTGCTACTCCTCCAAGTAACGTTCTTAATTGTAATGAATGTCAGGAACATACACCAGGATTTATAGCCATACAGTCAACTCACCTTTATCCAATCACCATGGATTGTGTCAAGGCAGATGTTGATTGTCCAAGAACACTACTGCTAGCTACATATTGATACAGATAAATGAGAACCTTTACAAATCTATTCTGCACATTTTACAGTTTCACTAATATATTATTGTACATAAACATGAAGTGGAAAATTCGAATTATCATCACTTCAGGTTGAATTTAAGTCATGGGCCCCCACTGTGGTGGGGACTGGGACAGGACACGAAGCGAAACCATCCCAGAGGTGACACAGACAGCCACATAAGCCCAACAGATCCCCTAACTGTTTTCCACTCTATTTAAGATAAAAGAAAGCAAAATATTTTGTCTGGAGTTGCACATACAAGTGTTTCCACACATTTACAAAAGCATCATAACATGCTAAGTGAATTTTTCTCAAGTAAACAACGTTTTTCTTCCCAGCGACCAGAGCCAGCGCTACCCTACAAGCAAGTCAAGTGGCTGCTTGAGGGCGCAGGTGGAGGGGGGAGGGCAGAAAGATGCGGACTGGGAGGGGGTCGCCTTTAAGAGGGCGGCGGCGATCACACCTCTCTGCGCTCCATCTCTCTCCTCCCGGCAGCTGCAGCTTCAGCTCCACGAAGTGGGCACTCAGAGAGGTGACTCTGATCACACCTGTCAGCGCTCCCTCTATCTCCTCCCGGCCGCTCTGAAGCTGCGGCCATATTGAGTGAGGCACTCAGATTAATAACGTGCTGGGGCGGGCCCAGGGGCGGACAGGGCCAGGGGGCAGGAGGGAAATTGCCCCCTGTGCCTCTCTGATACCTTTGCAAACGCCCCCCGCTGCAAGCAAAGCATTTTCATCTCTCCCCTCTCGGCCGCTGCAGCAGCAGAACGGCCGAGAGGGGAGATATTAAGTGGTTGCGGCAGTGGGGGGCGTTTGCAAAGGCATCAGAGAGGCCCGGGGGGCAATTGCCCCCCGGCCCAGTCCGCCCTTGGGTCAGACTAATCCAGCAAGTTATTACTCTTAGTGCCCCACTCAATATGGCCGAAAGCGACGGGCATACTGAGTGGGGCAGCTCAGATTAATAACGTCCGAAAGATGTGGACTGGGAGGGGGGCCTCTTTAAGACTGCTCTGACTTTAAGACTGCAGCGGCTCACCGCCCCTGCCAGCGACTGCATATTTGGATTACCAGTATAGGTAATTTTAATACCACCGGCCACACTTCATCAATGACAGAATGTATAGCAGATAGAGAAGATAGACTTCCTATTTAATATGAAAGGCAGCTCATTGCTGACACAGAGAACATTTCCTATTTCATATGTATTTTAACAGCTGCTACAGGTAAACTATCAGGAACCCCGGAATACCACTGTGATCCTTCACATGGAGAATGAAAATATTCAACATTTACCAAGCTGCAACTTCAAAACATGATCTGGTCCAGGCAGTATTTGATGAGGGAAATGCTGCTATCATTGCTTGCATGCTACGTGCTCTGTTTGTAAATGAGGGGATTTGCTTGATTGTGTGTGGGGGAAGGTGATAGAAGCTGAATGACTTTGGGGGGCTGTGCTGCCACTTGCACATATGGAAGCCTCACTATGTAACAGTCTAGACTGTGCAGTAATGGTGCCAGGTGGGCAATATGTTTTTTTTTTCTTTGTAGCTTCAGTGAAATCAGAAAACATTTAAAAATAGAAAAAGCATAAATGGTAATTGTTGAAAACAAATAGAAAGAACACAAATAACTCTCAGATTAGATCAAATAGAATTTGCATGAATCGTTATTTAAAGCCATATCGGTATTTAAAGCCACAGAGCTCCATTGCAAGATTAAAACTGAGGCCCCTTTAAATCTTTTAGTAAAATCTTTCAAGTGAAATTAAATTTAGGCATTACGTCTTACAAATACATTCATGTACCTTAACTATTAACAAAAATGTATCTTATGTTTGTATCACTCAGCTGTAGATCCTCAAATCATCTCTAAATTAGTAAACTTAGGGGTCTATTCACGAAGCTGACCATCAAGCCGATGTACGGCTGGAATCAGCCGTACCAGCCTGAAGTGAATAGCCGAACAGTGTTCGGCTCACTTCACTTCAGATCGGTCATTCACTCGGCTGTCCTCGGCAGCTTAGTGGATAGACCCCTAAATGTTAGATTGTAGTCCATCATGGGAGCATGGGGGGTTGCCACATCAGCAGACCATGTTTTTTATTGCAAGGTCTTCTCTAAATGGATGAGCTCTGTTTGGGTTGTTGTCAGGGCCGTCTTTAATATTAATTGGACCCCGGGCAAACATTTTCTTGGACCCCCACCACGCCCTGCCCCCTACCTGCCACACCGCCCCCATGCAATATTGCCCGCTATATGCTCATAGCGCAGAGCCGCGCTGCAACTGGGATGAATCCAAAAAATATTGTCCAGATCCACCCCACCACCTGATTGACAGCTGGCTCTGCCTCTCTAGAGGCTGCGTCCACCCCGCTGGAGGATGGGGGGGATCCCTGGGGGGAGCAGTGACTGACAGTCACCGCTCTCTGCAGAGGGAGTGAGCGCAGGAACTGAGTGATCAGCGATATGGGATCGATCAGTTCTTGATCAATAGAGCCGACCTGTGACAGCTTCTGTAACTAGGGGGAAGAGTGCATTTCACTTTCCCCATAATTCTCCTTTCATGATATATATGTGGATAATTTTTCACCTACCACTTTCACTGCATAGAATAGCAGCAATAATAATAATTATAAAATGATGACACCAGGGGCATGCTCATGAGTCATTATTATTATTATTATGTCCCCTGAATAATTATATAATGTCCCTAGGGGACATAATAATAATGACATAATAAAAAAATAAAAAAATAATTTAAAAAAAATGATGACACCAGAGGACATGCTCAGGTGTCATTATTATGTCCCCCGGTGTTATTATTATATTTAAAATAATAAATATGAATAAAAAAATGATGACAG
>NW_017306412.1:1969756-1975110 GCF_000935625.1 Nanorana parkeri | reverse complement strand
AGGGCAACCAAACTAATTAGGGGTATGGAGGACCAGAGCTACGAGACGAGGCTACTAAATTTAAACATGTTCACATTAGAGGTGAGGAGATTAAGGGGGGATATGATTTCCATGTACAAAATGTTTAATGGTGGTAGCAACATTAGCGATAAACTGTTTAAAATTAACTCCGTTACAAAAACTAGAGGCCATCACCTAAAATTGATGGAAAAAAAATTCCAGCACAAGGGGCGAAGGGGGTTCTTCACAGTAAGATCAGTTAGGGTCTGGAACTCACTGCCACAGGCGGTGATTTCAGCAAATAATGTGGAATTGTTCAAGAAACTTTTGGACGATTTCTTAAGGGACCGTAATATACAGGGGTACGGGTACTCCTAGAATGAGATCCTAATAGGTTGGACTTGATGGACTAATGTCTTTATTCAACCTCAAATACTATGTAACTATGTATATGTAACACCAGGGGACATGCTTAAGCGTCATTATTATTTTCATTATTAATTTTATTTTTGTACAGCATTATGCCGTAGCCCAGCAGTGCCACACCTCACTCGGAGCTAAACTGTGACATTGGAAGCTAAACAGCCTATTGATAAGCAATTATGCACATAAAATCCTCCATGAAAATGACAGACCAGTAAAAAATGCTGCTAAATTGAACTTAGAAAAACAAAATGGTAACTCTGTTTGCCAACAGCCCTACATCCTTTTTGACTACAGTCATAGGAAGTGTTGGTAATCAAAGTAAATTCCTTGTCTTTACTGTCATTCACCAAGTGTCTCTTAGTAATAGATACATGAATAATTAATCCAAATGTTTCCACTTCCTTGTTTAAGCTTCACACAAATGTGAGAACATGAAATTAACTAACCATACATGTTAACTTTTGACGCTTCTGTCACAAAACCCCTGTAAACCAAATCATCTTCGGTGCGGTATAAAAAAAAAGAGCAAAGGTTGCATTGCCGTTCCATTCACCATACTCCAGTACTATCTAGAGCAAACTTTAGTGGGTTATTCGCTAAGCTGCCAGAGGCAACCGAGTGAATAACCAAGCCGTACATCGGCTCCCTTCAGTTCAGCGAGTAGAAGTGAAGAACACATTCGCCTCAGCCGATCCAGATGTTGGCAAGCGCTCGGCAGGTCTCTCACTGCTGTTTGCTCCTATTCTCATAGGGGCTGAACAGCAGGGAGTGAATAGCTGAATAGTGCAGCATTCAGCTCGGTTATTCTGTTCGCTATGTAAGAGGTAGCGAGCAGAATAAAAAAAATATGTAAAAGGAAAAGAAACTGTGTGGGGTCCCCCTTCCAAACCATACCAAACCCTTAGGCAGAGGCAGCAGTAATGTCACTGCGAAGCGCAGCCTATCTGTTTACATTCGGCTGGCACCTGTCAAAATGCTCATTTTTCGGCAGGAGTTTGTCTTGTGCGGTTGGGTCGGCGGGCATCAGGACTTTTTTTATATCGATGAGACTGCACCATCATGGACATCACTGGATGACGTGATAGATCTTGGATTATGTCGTTGGATCCTTTTTTTTTTTTTAATTAAAGGACTGGTCAAAAACTTTTGTTGTGTTTTGTCAATTAAAGTATTTTTTCTAAAAGTGTGGTGTGCATATTTACTGTTTGGTTAACCGTTTAGTGAATGAGTAGTACCCATTACTCTTTCACAAGGGGGGGCAGCATCTGGGTGCAAATAAGCCCCCCTGCCCGCAGACCCCCACTACCACTGGACCAGGGTTGTGGGGAAGAGGCCCTTTTCCCCATCGGCATGCGGACAAGGTGCTTTCCCGGGGGGATATCTGCAAGCTGTGAAATGACCTGATCCAACTATGCTTTTGAATTTAGAGAATGGTATTTTCTATTTCTGTTGAAATATATAGTGTTTAGTGGAAAACGTGAACATTACCCCTTAAACAAAATTTCTTACATTCATTCTCTTCTTTAGTCATTTACAAACCAACAAAAGCAGCTGACTAGACAGCAAATTAACACGCAAGTAGCAAATGTTTATATTGCTCTTGTACAGAATCCTTTTATATCTGGCATTACTGAAATCTTGGAAGTAGGACCTCTCACTGCAGAGTTGTCATCACAGCCGATCTTCCAGGTAATGCACAAACTCCCAAGGTACAACTGAGCTATCATGGCAATATACTGTGACCAGGAAGAGGTGTAAAAAACTATTTTCAATTGTATTTCTAGCTGTGCGTAAAGGTTTAAAGAATAACTTTACTTTATTACAGTTATACTTTACTTGACCTAATGACCAAGATCCTTCCAAAATCCTTTACTCACCTGTCTTTGATCCTGCTAGATCTTTGCTATGCGGCATGTTGGGAGCCACACAGTTGGGGCAGCAAAGTCTCCTGGTAGCCTCACCTTTGCACATGCCAAAACGAATTCAATTCACTCTTATGGAGATTCCTATCATGCTTCCCAAAAGTTGATGGCATCTCCAAAAAAATGAATAGAGATGTTTACACATCTCTAGCAGAAGAAAAAGCTGTTCAGCTGGGGAACATTGCATCAGTGACTGTGGCGCCGTCACAGGTGAGTGTAATACTTTGAGGAGGTGTTTTGGGATAGAGATGAGTGAGTTAAAGGATACCTGTATTAAAAACAGTAATTCTCTAAGGACATTTACAAGATAAGATTACCACTTGGCAAACAGATTCACATTTAACTTGGCAAGATAGTTGATTTATTTGTGCATATAATTAGATGAACAGTCTTTATGGTCTCTCCTTGCTCTCTCCTCATGTTGAATCTCCTGCTGTTTCCTGTTGTTTTTCATCCTGTCTTCCCCGGGTCCTCTTGTCCACCTGCTGTTGCTTTTTCTGCCTACCCCCTCTCCTGCAAACCCCTCTGGATTTTCCTGCACTTCAGGCTCCGTTCCACTGCTTTATACATTGGGGAGAGCTTTACATATGGAGTGCATGGTCAAGTGTATGCCTTCTGGATAGTCTAAACTCCTTCCTAAAGTCACCAGAGTCCATTGTCCACTGTGGTTGTCCATTGCAGTGTTCAAATTGCTAGCTTTTGTTCCCTGAACCAAAGTACCAGTGCACATAGATAATGGGTTCATGAAAGGTAGCTGATAAAGGTCCCTTTTCATGTTGGAACAAATATCTTCAAAGAAAGCATTAGAAAGTGGTTAATAGATGGAATGGGTGTACAGATCTGAAAATGTCAAAGTTTGGGGCTGTTTAGGCAGAGTTAGTGGATACCACCACGAATTGTACCACTTTACTGTCATGTGTGAATCCGTTATGCTCTTGTGCCTAACTTCCATTCATATTTGTGGAATTGTGCAGGGGGAATAAGAGAAAACATTGCAGATGCATTGATAAAGAAATGCTGCAACACATTTTTTTTTTTAAGCTGTCACATATCTGAGAGGAAACTGAAATAACGAGGCAAGCCTCTCTTGTATCTTTAGCCCAAGTGAGACAGATGGCACGGAGGGACAGGGAGAACACAGGTGGAAGATGTTGCTTGCAGAACCTTTGACTGGTCATGGTGACTGGGAAGAGCAAGCAGAATGTGCAGGCAGAAGTGTCAAGTGAGCAATCAGTGGAACTACAGGAAGCCCCATCAGAATTTAGAGTTAAAGAGGAACTCTGGCTTGGCAGAGGGTTTAGGTAGGCAGAGTCCACCAATGACACCAGCAGGGAGGCCGCAGAAGTATTTTTAAAAGTCCACAGCTGGGTATTGGAGCAGACCACGGCAGACAATTGATGGGTAGCGTGCAACTGAATTAGAGACAGTAGCGAAATCACAGAGCAGGCCATGGTCAGAAATAAGCTTGGCAGTGAAGTACCAGATCATGAGAAGAATCAGGGTTTAGAGATGAACTTGAGGTCAGAAACTGAATCAGCAAGGTACAGAGCGGAATCCAGGAGTAAGCCAAGTCAGTAACAAAAAAAGCATAAAAAAGCAAAGGTCGGGTCACAAGGAACAGCCATTGTTGAAAGTGTGAGTCAGGCTATTCCTTGTGATGCCACCACTAACTTGAGGAGCACACCAAGCCACTATGCAACAGGTATTCCCTGATAGAGGACATAGTTCTACTTGAACTGCAGTGAATTAAAAGAAAGTAGAGAGTGACCGCCATCCTGCAAAATTGGAAGCTGGTGGTCATCCTATTAAAAGAAGTCTCAGAGAGGGTAGAAACTGGTTGAATCAACAGATATTTACAAATTTAATTACGCCAGTATAAAAAAAATCCTTTCACAGCTAAGTTTACAAACAAAAAGGGAGCTGTTTGCACACCTTTAGTGTCTGAATTTACAAACACCTTAAAGCTGGCCTGGCCATACAGTGTTATAATTTTTGAACAATTTTCTAAACAAAAAGAAAAAATACAACAGATTCCTCCATTCATGCTAAACAGTGTGGATGGAAGAATCCCCCCCTGTGTCATTTGTATTCTGTCAGATGTGCTACTGACAGAATACTAGAACAGTGACCGCATCTGATTGACCATGGTCATGGTTTGCCTGAAGATGTTCAATTATTATTATAGGTACTTATATACCACCAACAATTTATGCAGCACTTTCCATACTGCACATTGACATCAGTCCCTGCCATCAAGGAGCTTACAAACTAAGGTCCCTATCTCATATTTATACATACAGAGCCAATTCAGACAGGAGCCAATTAACCTTCCAGCATGTCTTGGAGTGTTGAAGGAAACAAGAGTACCCATGCAAGCACAGGGAGAACATGCAAACTCCATGCAGATAGTGTCCTGACTTTGAACCAAGGATCCCCAGTGCTGCAAGGCAGAAGTGCTAACAACTAAGACACTGCTATGGAAATTTAACTGGCCAAAATTTGCACAGTGTATGGCCAGATTTGCATTTACTGGGGGGGATCTGGTATTGCAGGATCTCTGTGAGAACCCCTGTATATGAGTATTCAGATATCAATCTGATGGCTAATCTAAACAAGAGTAGGACATTAGTCTTGTTTATATTCACAAAAGGCTGTGGAGATGGGGCTGCAATGTATTACTAAATAGAAGGGGCTTTGACAAAATGAACTGAAGGTCCTTTTGAATAGATTTTTAGATGTCATCTTATATATTCCATGTATAGTGGGCTTTGAAAGATTTAACTCACAGGCTCACATTGTGCAAGGTGTGGTCAGGATTCACTGCTTTTCATCTGATAAGTGTATTTGTACTTCAAAAGTTGATATGCAGTAAAATAATAGCATTCTAAACCTAATGTAACAGCAAGGATAGTGAATGCATTGAGATTATTACTGACATTTCTATTACCATGACCACTAGAATGCAAGGAAGGAAGAATAGCTATTTAGTGCCGCATAACCATTCCC
>NW_017306412.1:1878967-1969087 GCF_000935625.1 Nanorana parkeri | reverse complement strand
CCCCTCACCCTCTTCATGCTTCCGTTTTTTCTTTTCACAAAGACGTATAATGGCACTACTGATGCAGCCAGTTACACATGCTACGTGGGTGCAGCAAACAAAACTAACAGGTTCAACTGCAGTCCTCTGAGGTTTGTCCCATGCATTATAAATTAAAGCTCCATTTCTTTGTGTAAGTCACTGATCACAGGTCATAGATGGGGGATGTCTGCCAATGAGTGTAACCTCTCAAGCGAGACAGTGAGGAAGAGGAGAAAGTCAAATCAAGCTAGAGGCTTTTTGGAAATGTTGTTGCAGCCCCTAGTGGTCATTTATGGTGAATCAGTATTTATTTATTTACACATTTTCGGTATAGTCTAGCTGCTTTGCTCAACCATTCATATTTATTAACTTGTGTTTATTTATCAATACCTTAGTCACTTTACAGTGTAAATAAGTTAGGGGGAAAAAAACAGGAAATCTGGTGTACTCTTCTATTTGCTCTTTTCCCAAAATGAAAAACCCAGAATGCATGCACAAAAAAAGCTTGAAAAAATAGTCATCACACTGACCAGGTCATTTCCCAAAGAGAAAAACCCAGAATGCATGTGTCCACGTAACAAATTATAGCTTAAAAAAATATTAATCACACTGACCAGGTCAATAGTTGTTTCACTGACCAGGAACAAGCATGCAGCAAGTAAAGTCGACATGAAGTCAGAGCTGCTTACCTCCATCCCACCATTACATCATCCTCAACCCCAATTAACTAATTTTTAAGCTGTAAAAACTGTGATCATGTGATTTAGCGCTGGGTCATTTTTCTCTCTGTTTACTTCCTGCAGGGGTCCTACTTCCGGGTGTCCACTTCATTGCCTGTGTGACGTGGACAGTTCCCATTGGCTGTCCACCAGTGGTGCCCTCTCAGAATCCAGGGGACTACAGTCATTGGTCCGAGGGGAGTTAATTGGACCAGCCTGTGAGGGTTACTGCATGGCGCTGTATTGGCGCCCCCATCAGTGGAAATAGAGTCAATGAGGGACCTGGTGAGTATAATTTGAGGGGAACGCAAGTGAGTATCATTTGCTTTAAAAGGTAAGAAGAAAAGCACCTAGGATAGATTAAACTATGGTGGGATGGTAGGGAAATGAGTAGGGGATTTTGAGTGGAGTTAGGCTTTAAAGAATGGGGATTTGAAAGAATATAGTTTTCACTCTGAAGTTATTATAAGGGTGCAGCTCCTCCCGTTCAGAGATAGGTAATTGTGTTTTTGCTGAAGAATTACAATACAGATATCTCTGCTGACCAGGGGAACATGGCTCCTGCAGGCAGGGTTTCCGTAAGTTTTCTCATTACAAATTTCTTGGCTGCATTTAGTTTTAGTACCAGGTGGTGACAGATTCTCTTAAGAGTGTGGCAACTGGCCAGAGAATGTATTTCCCTCTCTTCCTCTGGGTAAAATAAGGGTGTTTTCTGCCCATAAGAAAAAAGTTGGTTCAAAAATAAAAATATTTTGAAAGTAGGATATTAAAAAATAGCCATTTACTTGAAATGTACAAGTGTACCCATTTTAAAAGGGTAGTTTTGGGAGTTTTGAATTGTGTTTCAACGCAACTAAAACGCCTGAAACCGAGCTGAACAGCGTGGTTGCATTGAAAGCAGTATGGAAACCGCGCTGATCAGCGCAGCAAAAAAGGGTCAGGTAGCAATTCGGGCTGGGAGGCGGTTCTGATCGTGCTGAGCCACGGTATAGCTGTTATCGATACTAACCTAATTGACAACCTGAACCTTACATCTTCTATTATTGTTACATTTGATGGGGGTTATGCAGTAATAATCCCATCCATCCTATTACTTCTGCTTATTTTGGCTGTGATGCTTGAACCCTAACTCCCCGTTAAGATTGGGAGTGAAACCAGGGTTCCGTCTGATTGGCCTCCGCAGTTGTGATCCACAAAACCCCAACCTCACACCAGGTGTTACACGGGGTCGCATGAACGATCCCTATAGCAATGTATGGGATCGTTCATGTCGGCGGATCCGTGCGGCCAAATCCACTCGGCTGAACTGCCCTGGTGTGAACGGGCACTAACATGAGATGAAAACTGCCCAATGTTTTTCTTGTCCAGGAGACAATTACATATCAATGTGTGGCCTCAAAGTCTGTTGGCCAGGCACATTTTGGTTGGAATAATTCATCTAGCAGTTCAGGAAAGTTATTTTGGAGACTATTATTTCCCCTTTGATACACCAGCACAACCTCAAGCTTTCCAGTCCACACCCTCTCCTCTCCTTGAAAAGTTAAAGCAGAAATAAACCAAAAAATTTAAAACTGCGAGAAAGTAGAGTTTTTTTATTGTCAGAATAGACGTGCAAAGTCTCTCCTCCCATAAGCCCTCGTTCACACCTGAACGTTTTGTAGCGTGTTCTACGCTCGACGAACGCTCTACAAAACGCTCAAACATCTAAATCCCATTGTATTCAATGGGTCTGGTTCACACCTTGGCGTATTTCAGCCCGTCCATTACGCGCTACAAAACGGCCCACGCCTGAAAGGGTACATGTACTAATTTGGGCCGTTTTTGTTGTGCGTTTCCATTAGGATACAGCCAAGTAGCCCTTGGAAACGCGCGTCCGTCGCGCGATTTTTTTACCGCGAATCGCAGTACAAAACCCGTGCTACAACCGCGCGACAGACGCACATATGCAATACGCCTAGGTGTGAACCAGGGCTTAAACAGCTGCTTCTCACCACTAGCAGTTTTTAATTTCAACAGAGAATGCACAGTGCAGTGTTATACCCCAGCTCCTTTCCAGCATCTGCAATATGCCTTTGTTAAGAAAGAGCAAAAGGGAGAACTTGTAAGGATTATGAATTGAAATCAGTTAAAAATAAAGTTTATTATATTTTTTATAAGTGGAAAAAAAATGATAATTGTGGGCATTCATTGGGCAGGTCCAGAGTGGATTAGATGATCCAAGGGGTTTGGCGGAGCTAGGCAGAGATCAGCAGAGATAGGCAGTTCTTGCTCTATTCGAATAGTGCCACCCACTGTACCCTTCCACTCTAATGTGATGAAATCAGCAAAATCACTGATCAGACTACACAGGGCTGTAAGGGAACTGGTCAACCTCTTGATTATAGACCATCCACAAGCGTCCAATCCCTGGACAGGAAAGTGCAAATAAAAAGTCTCTGAAGGATGATTTTTATGGAAGATGTGAGGAGACTGCGGTTGCTACAAGGTAATGGAGTTAACATTATTGCAAGGTATGTATGTGCCTATTAGACTACTGATTATAGACATTGCCTGGAGTGAGGCTTTAATAATAGAAGAATGATGTCCAGGCTTGACAGCATGTTTGGCAAGGCTAAAATGCACTTATCAATAAACGGTTTCCTGAATCATATGCTGAACTGCACGTCATACATATGTGGCAAGTATTTTGGGTTACACATAAATTAAAAAGATAAACTTGAGTAATAATAGTTTTTTAAATAAGCTCATCACTTGCTGCTATATGCATATGTGGAAACATTTGCTAAAATTAAAGTAAGCATTTAAAAAGTAACAAGGTTTCTTTAAAAAGCAATGATGCAAAGTAAAGGTTTAAAGAAGAAGATGGATTAGAAATGGATGGATTTTTCAAAATAGGAGTAATCCGTGTATGTATGAAGGTAGATGGGAAATTCAGATGAGAGTGAAAAAGTTAAGATTTTTACTAGATGATAAATAAAAGCAGTGGAGAGCTAACAAGATCTAAGAATTAAGATAAAAAGGACAGGTAGAAGTACAGGAGGAACAAAAGGAAGACATTTTATCCTCAGTCACTATCATAAAGGAGAGGCAGTTCATAGGAACAAGAGTGTAATTTAAACAAGTACTGAAAGGAGATACGAATACCCATTTATGGCATTTACAGTTGGCCCAGCTGACAAGAAATAGTTGGTATGATTTTTATTAATTGGCTAGTGCCTCATGGGTTAAAGGGTTAGGCATGCGAATCCACATAATAACCAACAGTTGCTTTTTACTTATATAGACAGAATTGGTTACTCAAATCACCTCCCCCTCCTCGCATCATGATATAACTTATGATAAAATATTTTTATAGCCTGGTGCTTGCGACTAATCAGGCCACTTTAAGAATGCCTGGCAGTACACCCAATGGTACTCCCAGAATCCTTGATAATACTTCTAATGGTATTGTCAGCATTGAATAAATGGAAAGCACAATTAAAAGACTTCCTGTTCATTTAAAACTGGGAACACACAGTACTATGTATCTCCAGTTATTTTAATAAACATTGGGGTGATCAGCTGATCACTCCAGTGCTTGTTCTGCACACAGAGGGTTGGTAAATATCCGATATTTACTGACCCTCCACTCTCCATCCTGAGCTGCTCAGCCACGCACAGAGGGGCGGCACAGCCTGCAGCTTCTCCTTTGATCCCCACTACACTCCCCCCCCCCGCCTGTATGGGCAGAGGCAGCGGAGACCTGAGGAGAAATGAAGCGCTGAAGCTGACAGGGGTGGAAGGGGGGTGGAGGTGGGAGCTTAGCCATCCTGAAGTGACAGCTCCCTCCTCTGCCCTCCTCCCCCCTTTGATGGCTGCAGCGCTCCATTTCTCCTCGGATCCCCGCTGCCTCCGCCCAAACAGGTGGCTTGTGCGCCCCTCTTCTCCCTTTCATGCTGAGCCAAAGTCAAGCTGTGTTGGCCACCTGGCGCCCCGGTTGCCATGGTGCTCTGTGCTTGACATGGCAACAGGGGTGAGGGGGCACAGACAGGCCAGCCCTTGCTATGGCCTTGCAGAGGGTAACACTAATACACTGCATACATTTGCATTTCTTATGTGACTTAGGTGGCCAGTTCTTTCAAAGTAAACCCAGTGGAAGACTGTAAACGTGTGGCTTGGTAGGCAAACACAGACAACTAGCCTTTTAATGGCAGGAAGATATTTATGTGGGCTAAAGAAAATGTATCATTCACAAAAAGTGTGCAATGGTACCACATAGATTGGCAAGTATAGGGAAAGGTGGGTGTTCCTAATGGATATGGATAATTGTGACACTTTTTCCCCTTCAAGTATCAGCACTTGTCATTTGGTCACATGACAACTCAAATTCGCAAATATAGTGTATGATAGAAGACTTCTCTTTGTAAGACAGTCTCTCACAAACCTGATGTGTTAAAGTATAAGTTCAGCTCGGCTAGTCTGTTTCAGCAACTAGTAAGAATCAAAAAATTGCCTTGGAATTCAAAACCCGATTGGCACTACATCAGTTAGACTGGGTTTAATTAGTCAAACAAATCCTGGATTGTCGTAAATTAAGGGGACTTTAAAGAGCGGAAAAACGTCCTAGCTAGTTTAAAAGCCCATCTCCTGGCAAAACACTGTATAAACCTCCCACACATTTCTCCTTCCCACCATTTGAAATTTTTTTTTTTTAAATGATAAAAAACACTTTTTTTTTACTCAACTTAGTCTGTCATCACTTGTCCTTCATCAGCACCTATTCAGGAAGTGTGGAGTAATTGGCCCATTGTAATCTGTGCCCACACTGATTGGTCATGAATTTATCATCCTGAACAGTCTTTTAGAGGCTGAATGGATCCTGTTATTGAAAAGCTAATTTAAAGATTCCACTTCACCCAGCAGCGATGAGGGCATCTAAAGAAGAACCCTCCCACTCTGAAGTTAGGAAGTTAGAAGAATGACCATGAATTAAAGGAGAACTATGGGGGTCAGTGTTTTTCCCCATAGTTCTCCTTAGGGTAACGGGAGGACACAAACTAGCGTCCTCCCGTTACCCAAAGCTCAGTATACCGCAAGCTACAGCTCACGGTATACTGAGACGCCGCAGCCGGAGCGGATCCCGACTTAGACGATGGGATCCGCCCAGCTGCGTGAGTGATAGCTGGCTCTGCCTATCTAGAGGCAGAGCCAGCTGTACCCGCCCCCTCCCCCGTCCGTTCCGCCAGTCAGCGCTGGCAGATCGGAGCGGGGAGAGGGGAATCCAGCCCCTCCCCCTGTCGCGGCAGAGAGCCGTGACAGGATCGAGAGGTGAGCGAACCCGGTATGTGTTCGCTCACCTCCCGATCTACTGAACCGACCTGTGACAGTCTCATTGTCACAGGTCGGCTAGAACTATGAGGTAAGTGAAAAGCACTCACCTCATAGTTCTCCTTTAAGGTATGTTTTTTTCTTTCTTGGCTGCATCGATTAAAGGGAGGGGTAGATCCATGACTTGAATGGAACTTTAAGCAGTTCACTGATGTTTTTTCTTGCTACCAAGAATGGCCTGAAAAGGTAACAGGGTTCTTACCCCTTTGTTGTTGTGTTACATAGCAAGCCAAAGTAAAGTAAATGTAATTGAAAAAATATTAAATTTGTATCATTATATAACAATGTGTAATACAATGTGTAAGTTTAGCTCTGGGATTGAATGAACGAATGTGTCAAAACTTGGCTGTATTCATGGGACTGCAGGCAACACCACAACCACCTACATTTAAATATAATACAAAATTAAGAACAATTATGAATCATAACAAATTACTAGACCAAGTAAGATTTGCAAAACAGAAGCTGTGACACTGTATTGGTTTACTTCATAAAATGAACTATTAAAAGGTAACATGAACATGTGTAGCGCTCTCCCCCAAATGAGCCGCTGGAAATCCTGGGTCATTCATAGCCTGTATAGGGGATTTTAACAACCAGCTGCCCCACTAGCATTAACTGCCTTTTTCTAATATCCAACAGAGCTGAGATCTAGGCCAGAAGAAGTATGATGCTGCAAATCTTTTATTAGAACGCTTGAATAGGGAGAGAGGGTTTAGGGATTAGGACATCCATGAGAACAATAGACAGAACAGATTTCCAGACTCACCAGTCCCTTTCAGAATTCCACAGTGTAGGATTAATAGGAGCATATGCTGACACAGGGCATTTGAGCAACAGCTGAAGAGCAGTACCTCTTGGTTGGGGTGAGGCATTCTCCAGCCCCGCCCCGTCCACCGAAGCCCCACCTCCTGTCGACCAAAGCCCCACCCCATCAGGTGAAGCCCCACCCCCATGCTAGTGTAAAGGAGGAAGGGAGGAGACAGGGAGGAGCCTCCCTGTCCCGACTTGCTCCTCACCACTGAGGCTCAGTGACTGGTTACACAGCGGGGAGGATTTGCCTGCTGTGTAACCTGTTAGATGCCAATCTGAATGGAGAAAAAGCTGTCAGCTTCAGACATGAAGCTGACAGCTTTTTCCTCGATAATTCCTGCCTCCCCTGACCGCACGTCCCTGCTGAAGAGGGCTGAGCATGAGATGTTCAGTAGGAGAGACACGAGACTTGCTCCTGAGGTCCATTTCAGGTACATCCAGCAGCCATCAGTTTATCTGGTTCTCCTCCTCAATCAGTATTAGGCCTCCTCCAGGCTTGAGGCCTAGCAAAGCCTTTCGCCCACTTGAGCTTTCCCAAGCCTGGGACAGTTCTGGCAATCACAAAATTTCTAGTAGTCACTACGCTAAAGGTGGTAGAGGCTACACATGTAACATTAATACCAACAATAAAGTTATAAGGACTCTAGCTATATCAGCATGAAATACTTCATTACAACATATAGTTAGGATTGCCACCCGTCCGGTTTTCAACCGGACAGTCCGGGTTAATTGTGACCGTTAATAATATTCCATCCATCATTCACTGCCATGGACGGCATATTATTGACGGTCAAAATTAACAATTAGAAACAAATACTTTGTAAATAAATGCCGGTTTCCTCGTTAATCCCGTCTGTACATAAGCGCAGATACTGGGTCAGCGTTCTCGACAGAACACCGGCACTAAAATTTTAAACAAGAGGCTGCCCGAGGTCCCGCACTTGCTGGGGACCTCGGCAGCCTTCCTGTTAACCACGCGGTGCCATGGCGGTTGGGGGGCCCTTCATGGTTTCTTACACCGGGGCCCTGAAGGTTCTAGTTACGCCTCTTGAAATCCCAGGACAGTCTGGCAGAAATCAGGATGGTTTGGTGGTATGCCAAAGTGAGGTAAATCTTGCCATTCCGTGTCCCATTCAAAAGATTTCTCCTAACTTCCTGCAGGAACAATAGGAAGTGAGAGCAAATGGGCGCGGTTTAAGGGTAGGGTTGCCACCAGTCTGGTTTTGGAGTCTTGTGTCCGGGTGTCCAGCCAGTGGGCACCCGGACACAAGACACTCAGTGCCGACACCGGCATTTTACATTTTCTGACAGATGCGTCTGTGGAGGTCTTTAGGAAGTGCAATCTCGGGCAGCCGCATCTGCCTAAACCCGGATCTTTCTCTGAGCTGCCGGCAGCCTGTGTCTGTTTACAGGTGCCCGCAGCTCAGAGGAAGGGCCGGGTTTTAGGCAGATTCGGCTGCCTAAGATCGTGCTTGCCGAGGACCCCCACAGACGCATCTGTCATTGCCTTCTCCTCCTCCAGCTCCCTGACATCGTGCTGCCCACCTGTGGACCCCTGGTGAGACAGCATAGCCCATTTAGCCCACCACGAGAGCCCGCACAACCCACCAGGCCACGTGGAGACATCAGTGCGTCAACACAGAACAACACAGAGTATGTAGCTTCATATTATTTTGTATTGCTGTATAATGTATTGCTGGGATTTGTAGTCCTCTCTAGCTGGTCTCATCACTCGCTCCCCTGGCTGCCTCTCCTCTATATTAAAAAAAAAAAAATTGCCGCGTGCGGCGCTAGAGTGTTCGGGTTTCACTTGAAGAAAAGGTGGCAACCCTACATATAGTTCGTCTCCTCTTTAATTTAAACCATGAAAAACCACATAGATGTGCCATGTCGAGGAGGGGAAGAAGGGTTGGGAGCACGCTGTGGTGTGAATCGGTCAACTGGCACATGCTGGCTTCTTTTCTATTGAATTCTCGGGCTAGGTAAGCACTACCTGGCTTAAACAGACAGCAGAAGCATCCAAGGAAAGATGAAAAAAATAGGTTGTTGTCCCATTGGGGTGGGGGCAAATAATTCACAGCTCTCTCTTGCCATTCCATGTAAAAAGTATTTAAATGTTTAAAGAAATGCATTAACAATTTTGTAATTCTCACTGTTTATAGATGAAAACAGTATTTGATGAACAGTCTACTGTAAACTGCCTGTGCCATTCTTTGTGTATTTTTTTTCTTTAATTGGCCAAGCATGGCACACAGAATGTGGAATGTGTTAGTTAACACGGCAAGCTGCGATTAATTTTAGCTATGAAGGCACACGTCTGAGCAGCTGTATTTATTGGAAACGTAAACCAATGTTTTGCTGCATATAAAAGAGGCTCTGGATGGATGGATGGAGATGAGCTTTTTTTACACAGTAACACTTTATGGTTCAGCATGTTCTTTCTCATTCAACTACAGTTTTAATTATCCAACAAATACAATGGCAGGAAGCACAATAAAATGGTTTATTTGCTTTTGTAGCCCTGTTTATTTTCCTTTGCAAGGAGAGAGTGATAATTACATATCTCTGTGTCCTTCCCTCTTTTGAGAAGGACAATACACTCATAGTACGCAGTATGTGCCATGTAGTATTGGTTCATAACAGCCACAGCAAAGACGGGCAGATGTGATGGACAGATGGGTGGACTATTAAAACCAAATATATTATTAGCAGCTTTTCTATAGCTTGAATGTCAGCCAACAGAACACGGACTTGCCAATGCAGCCCTGTAAAGCACCCCCAGAGAGTTAGGAATATGAATTGTATGCTGTTGTAGCACATGAATCAACTACATGTCGATATGCATCTGGAACATCCCTCTGTGTTATATATAGATTTATTGCTTCTCTTGTTGAAAACAACAGACGGACAACTGCATAAACCATTAATAGAATGTTTCTAATAGCACCTCTAGTTTCTACAGTGCATCTGATAAACTGGTGAGCTTGAATGCATCACAACTATTCAGAGATTTTTATGGACTATGTGTAGGGTTGCCACCTTTTCTTCAAGCCAAACTCAAACACTGTAGCGCCTTGCGGCAATTTTTTGTAAAGTATACACTATTCATATAGTTTGTGATTAAATAACATTGGAGTTATTGACAATGTATCACAAATCATATGGAGTTAATCACAACTTGCCACAACTTACATACAGTACCTTGCCACAGTCTTTAACGGATATACCAAAAGTAACGGGTGCTCGTAATGACTGCGGATGGCTCCGCTCAAATCAGAACTCCAATACAGATGTCACCAGCACCAAGATTCTATGTTAGTGCAAATCCATGTTATCGATAGCTGTCATTCAAACGACAAGCCATTTTGGGGCCACGCAGGGTCCCCTTCATCAGGCTCCGAAATGACATTGAATAAAAGTACCACAACCTTTACATAGACATACTTAAATGTCAACCCTGCGTGGCCCCAAAAGCGCTTGTCGTTTGAATGACAACTATTAACAACCTAGGTTTGCACTAACATGGCATCTTGGTGCTGCTGTGCTGGTGACATCTGTATTAGAGTTCAGACACCTGTATTAGAGTTCAGATATGTACTATTGCACATAAGGTTACAGGTTACTTGTAGCTATTTTTATGGGTGCATGTTTTATGTGCAATATTAGCCCCCTGCCCCTTTTCAATTGATATTTAATATAACATATATACGTTTATCTGTTAGTAGTGGAGACTGGAGAGGAAGACTTGGACGGTGCCGTATTTTTGTTCCTAGACCACAGCGCGTGGTAGAGACAGAGGATGATTTTTCCCTCTCCCTGATGTCACTTCCTCCCACCCAGTCCCAGCCGCGATGGAGAGAAACAGAGTGAGGGACTTGACAAATGACAATGCCGGCTCCAGCAGGGAGCCAGAAATCCAGTGTGAATAATGTGCCCGGATGTGAGGCGGGCTGACCTAGACTGTCCGGCTGAATCCTGGCCGGGTGGCAACCCTAGAGACTTTGCATGTCTCTACGGCAAAACATCCCTACCTCCCAGCAATTTTTTATTTTAATAACTTGCATTTATTAACTGTTTGCATTAAAGTCTGCAGAGAATTGCACCCACAATCTGTGCACAAGTTCCTGCAGACTCTTCCTCCAGTCTGTGCTCTGGGAGTTCCTCTGGTGTGATGGTAGATGGGACTTTTAGTGTTTTCATTCACAGAACTTTGTAAATGGATGACCCAGCTGTGTGGGCAGAGCCATGCACAGCCACACTAAATAAAAAAAAACCAAAATGATCTAGGGAGAAGCACCCCACAACTTAGGTAAGTGTGGGGAGGGGCGTGAGGGGGGGGGGATGTTTCATGTTTACCCTTAAATACCATGAAAAATGGTCCCAAAGGTGAACTAAGCCTTTTAAGTAGAACACCAGACATAACTTTTATTTGTTTTGTGTGTGGGTATTCATATACAGATGTTCCTCGCTTACCGACTTACCTGTTTTGCGACCACTCGCACTTACGACGGACCGCCGATCGACCTCCGACCTTGCGCGCCAGCATCAGTGCGCCGTGTCGCCGGCGGAAGTGGTGTCCTCCGATCTTCACTGCGGGTTCCGGTAAGTATTTTCATTGCCCGATGTACAGTACACTGTTCAGTACTGTACATCGGCAACGCTATACAGTACTGTACTAATGCAGTACAGTACTGTATAGAGTTCCACACTTAACGACCAATCCGTTTAACGACCTGGTCGTAGGAACGGATCTCAGTCGTTAAGTGAGGAATACCTGTATTATTATCTGTGTCCCCAACCTTCATTTCCTATTGTGTCACCTATAAAGAAATTGTGTCAGGTTTTGTTCTCCGGTCTGTATCCCTGATATGCACTCTTGCAAATGGAAAATGTCACAGGTTACCTGTGGCATTTTTTTTATGGGTGTATGTTTAGGGTGCACTTCTAATCCCCCCTTTTCAATTGATACTTAATTTGATTCAATTTGATAAATATCTGTTTTTAAGTACAGAGGTCGTTGAAGTGAGAAGGGCGGTCCCAGACTCGTCTCCCAGATGAAAGTGCTGGGCTCCATGACCACGCAGGCTGCCAGAGGATAATTTCTCCCTCTCTGCTCCCTCTCTCCCTGATGTCACTTCCTCCCACAACAGCCACGGAGGAGAAAAGCAGGGAAGGGAAATTGGAGGGACTGGAGACCGCGCCGCCTGCTGCAAGATATGCAAGTCTGCAGCTTTGCCTGGTTTGAATAATGTGCCTGGGTGTGAGGTGGGCTGACACCCAGGAACCAGGAAAATTGTATTTCATACTTACCGCAATTTTCCTTTCCTGACTAGCTCCATGGCAGCACACAAATGGGATGGCCACGCCTCCCTACCAATCTGATAGGACGTTTAACTCATAAATCTTAGCACCTCCCAGTCCTCAGCGTTACATTACTAGCACCTCCGACCGGGCGGGCACATTTGTGCTGCCATGGAGCTAGTCAGGAAAGGAAAATTGCGGTAAGTATGAAATACAATTTTCCTGGTTTCCCTGACAACTCCATGGCAGCACACAAATGGGAAATAACTAGACACCGGGGCGGGTATTGCAAAAGGAGGATACTTTAATATTGCACAGCTGCCGAAGAGGCAACAACCCTATGACCAAACCCCACAGTGGTAAGCGCAGCAGGTTCAATGCAATAATGCCGCATGAACGTGTGTATGGAGGCCCATGTAGCTGCCTTGCAGATAGTCTCAGGCGACACCTGTCCCGCTGCAGCCCATGAAGCTGAGACACTGCGCGTCGAATGAGCCGTAGTAGACTCTGGAGCTGCCAACCCCTTAGAAGCGTATGCCAAGGATATCACTTTCACCAGCCAAGAGGCAATAGTTCTGGAGGACGCTTTCCCGCCTTTCTTCGATCCGGCTGGTATGACAAACAGATGATCAGTTGACCTGAACGTCACCGTAGCCGTCAGGTACGACCTTAGGGTAGTACCAACATCCAATCTGGCAACCCGGTCATCCAAGTCCGAGTAGAGGTTAGGGAGGACGATTTCCTGTTGAATATGAAAGCGTGAAGCCACTTTCGGCACAAATCCCAACATGGGGACAAGGACGACCCGGTCCGCAAAAAAGACAGTGAATGGTTCATTGCACCCGAGTGCCGCGATCTCCGAAACTCTCCTGGCGGAGGAGATCGCCACTAGAAAGGCCGTCTTCAGGGTCAGGTACCAGAGAGACGCCTGATCATCAAAAGTATCCGAGGCCAGGAAATCCAGGACCAGAGGAAGGTCCCACTTGGGAAACATTGGTTTCCTGGGAGGTCTGATACGCACCACCGCCTTGAAGAACTTCACAATCAAGGGGTCGGAGGCCCACTGAGTGCCAGAGAAGGCTGACAGAGCCGAAACATGGCCTTTGAGCGTGCTGGAGCTGAGATGTAAGTCCAAACCTCTCTGCAGAAACTCCAGGATGTGAACAGTCCGTGGAGATTCCGTCGAGAAGTTGTGTAAGTCCGCAAATTCTTGAAACTTGGCCCAGATCCAGCTGTAGGATCCTGGGACAGTGTTCAACCCTAATGAACCCAGTGTTACTGGGCAACTCCTGCCGCCTCGGGGACCAGCAGCGAGGCTCCCCCATCATGGCCCTTTAGGCGAACCTGGGGGACTACACCCGACCGTGCGGACCAGGGTGGACGGCCAGAGGCTTTACCTCCGCCAGGTAGGCAACTCCCCACCTCCATCAGTAGTAGGAGGAGGAAAAAAGAGGAACGCTGAGGACTGGGGGGTGCTAAGATTTATGAGTTAAACGTCCTATCAGATTGGTAGGGAGGCGGGGCCATCCCATTTGTGTGCTGCCATGGAGCTGTCAGGGAAACAGGATTCCAAAGCCAGACTGATTAGAATCAGAAAAAGGTCAAATACAGCAAGCTGTTGGGGAAATGGCTTGCACTTGAGATGCATTTGAGGTGCTTTTAAAAAGTGTTTGAGCATACCTCCCAATTTTCTGACATGAGAAAGAGGGACACCTTCCAGCACAATGTATATAGGCAATGGATGCAACCCAGCCACGGCCCCAGTTATGTGGATCATTAAGAATTAATATGGCAAAATTGATTAGTTAAACCCAGAATTGTTTTTTTCACCCTAAATTTCCTTTATATAGGCTTTTCAAAATAGCAAACATGATCATTAGGAGATAAGACAAATGTTTTAGTGCAGGATATTACTTTTGGTAGTTAAATAGAAATAGGGGAACAACTGAAGAGGGAAGAGGGATTTGGTTCTAAAAGAGGGACAGCTGGGAGATGTGTGTGAGATATTATTATTTATATTCCCACTGATATTGTATGTTAGTGTGAGAAAGCTCAGAGTGTCCATAGTCTTTCTATGGGGACAGCCAGGGTTTTATGTCACTTTGAAAATGTACACAGACATTTTAAAGGTAAGGTTTTTAAAAAATATATATTTTTTGGTATGTTGTGTAAATGAAAACACATAACAAACCTTTTTGTCTGCAAAAATAGAACACTTTACTATACACTTTAGAGAACTATGGGGTCATGGCTTTTCCCCATAGTTCTCCTAAGGGTCACGGGAGAACACAAACTAGCATTCTCCCATGAACCAAAGCTCAGTATACCACAAGCTACAGCTCGCGGTACACTGAGACGCCGCAGCTGGAGCGGATCCCGACATTGCTGTCGAGATCCACCCAGCTGCGTGATTGACAGCTGGCTCTGCCTATCCAGAGGCAAAGCCAGCTGTGCCTGACGCCCGCCCCCCCCTCGTACGTTCCGCCAGTCAGCGCTGGAGGTTCGGAACGGGGAGGGGGGGAATTCCTGCAGGGAGCCATGAGTGACAGTCACAGCTCTCTACAGGGATAGATCGAGAAGTGAGCGAGTGACGGTATGTGTTCGCTCACTTCCCGATCTACTGAGCCGACCTGTGACAGTTTCATTGTCACAGGTCGGCTCAGATTATAAGGCTGAGTGAAAATCACTCGCCTCGTAATTCTCCTTTAAGCAGCATCTCTATTCTCACTTATAGGAATGAGCAAAATTGAGAGTTTAATTCCATAATAAATCTGAAGATTTCTACAAAATGTCACCTTTTTGGCAAATGTCATTACAGTCACTGGTTTTTGGGACATGTACCAAAGCAAAAAAACCTAAACAACCTAAACAAAAAAACCTAAACCTAAACTTTTCATGCAGCTTAAAGGGCAACAATGAAAAAACACAAATCCTTTAAGTAAAATGCTTGACAGATACCCTAAAACTGCATGTGGTATTACATTTTGAAGTAAAGCAACCCTCCTCCAAGACAACTCATCTCAATGTTGTGTGACAAAGGCCTGTTCCCCTTTACAAAAAAGTGTGAAGTGAAAGCACAATAAGCAATTTCAGTACACGAGAGAAGCCTGTACAACTGTGGAACATTGAAGGTAAGGCTGGAGTTCAGCTTTAACACCAACATTTCAAAATGTACTACAACAAAGGGCAGCAACTATCCCCCATACCCTTCTCATTCAGACCAATAAGATTTGGTGAAATGTTGGGTTTCAACTCTTCTGTAATGTTATAAATGTTTGTGCCATTGCTGAACTAAGCAAATATCAAACCTGAGCATCATATTGTTTGAAAAATCTGTCTAGATATTTTTATGGTCATGTCATGCATTTATTATTTACCGGGAACCCATGCAAGGACATACAGTATGTGGTGTCCGAATGTCATGGTTCTCACATCCCACTAAAATATGATACAGCATACAATAAAAAGGCAAGTGAGTATTACCTAAACAAGCTGAGTTCAAGGCCCCTGACATTTTGGAAGAACAGTAAACCAAGTAAAGCCCAGGCCAAGTATTTTTCAAATCATAGCAGTGGCAACATTTTGGAAAGGCAGCATGAAAGTAAGCAGAAAAAAATATACAGACAAGGTCAAAATCTCAATAACAGAAACTCACAAAAAAAAAACCTACACTTACCAAGAACCAGCAGGCATCTTTTTGTTCAGGCACTGTCATTGCATGGAGTGGTGTTTCCATTTTCCTATTGGTGACCACATAGGCATGCATGAAAGTGCCTATGCTGCATTCTCAACATATACTTCTACAGTGGTGGAAGGGCATGGACCTAAGAAGAGAAGACAACAGGGGGTAAGCACTGACTACAGGGGATAATTGTAAGGTACCGCCAGTGCCTTACAATTAACACTGAAAATACACAATTTCACATTGTTTTCTTGTACAACAGCGTATAAATTTATATTACTTTTTAGTTCTCTTACGACTTTGACACCATTGAAAGAATAAGTACCATTTAAACAATTCAGTACTTTTCGAGATGCTCTTCAAAATAAGTATTTAATTACTAAGCCTGGAAAACCTTTATTTATAGGGGCGGTAACAAACTCAATTCTAATTGCAGAATATACAAACATACAACTACAAAAAGAGAGAAAGAAAAACAATGAATCACTTTGAGGATTTTGGCATTGTAAAAATAGCTCATTATTCTGCTGATCTGCATTGTATCATTGGTGTGTATTTGTAGCTACAATAGTACATAAAAGTTCTAAAAAAGAAGAAAAAAGTTTAAAAACTCAATTGCTACCAAATAACTTATATTTTGTCTGCGAAGCTACATAGAATTTTCAGTTTCAGCGGCTTCCACAGTTGATACAACCAACTAGTGGCTTCTTTCTAATGTAAAATAGATATGTAATTTGTTAATGTGGCTGTTAATGGGGACCTAATTATATTTATAGATTTATATATTATAGATATATTTATAGATTTAATGATAAAGTTATTCTTCAATTTCTTAAAGGGTGTACACTATAAACCCTAACAATGAACTCTTGTTTGGTCCCTATTTACCTGTTAAACACACCGTTAAAAATGTTTTATATCTGTTTGATAAGTGCAAAAAAATAACCTGTTGATCTTGCCAGATATCATGTCAGCTGATAACATCCTTTGCTTTCTTGTTTGTTGACTGTTATCAGCTACATTTTTCTAGACACGTAAGTTTCCTTTCATTCTGAATGCATATTCGGATTAAATTTCATAAACTTGGACATTCGGATGCATCCGAATGTCCAAATTCCAATGAGGCTGAATGCAAACGACTCAGAATGTTCTTTTAATGAAATTTTGGGTCATCCAAATTTCATTCAAAATGAAATTAAATCCAACACATGCATGTTTTCTGGCCCATCAGAAAACCCCATGGGAAAATATAACGAGATTCTAAAAGATCTGAATCCAAATAATGAAACAGTGTTCGGACCTGTACCTGAAAGATCCGAAATGAAACAAATTTTTTGCTGACTTACATGTCTACATTGTTCTCATCTATCTCCGAGGACTGCAGAACCGCATGACTCTATGTTAAGGAGAAGAGCAGAGGGCTGAAGTCATGTAGTCCATTCCTGTTTCTGCTCTTTTGTTCCAGTGCAGAGCTTTGCCATCCTAGGACTAGAAGTGTGTCACTAATAGGATCGCAAGGTGAAAATAAAAGAAAAAAAGACTAAAAAAAAGAAAACGTATGCAGTCTACAGAGGAACTGGTAAGCTACCTACAAAGGCAGGCATAGGGAATGGACTAGTCACCAGTATTGCATGTGGTCTCCCTGCAGCTGATATTCTCCTGTAACTGAAATATATATTCTTTTAGCATCTCTTCCAAAAACAATTATAACAAGTTATTTGTTTGTGCTGCAGTAACTGCATTGATATTTATGGTTCACAATGAATCATAACAGCTATAGATTA
The DNA here is from genome assembly GCF_000935625.1 of Nanorana parkeri. Taxonomy (NCBI): domain Eukaryota; kingdom Metazoa; phylum Chordata; class Amphibia; order Anura; family Dicroglossidae; genus Nanorana; species Nanorana parkeri. Next base: position 1,951,400 of record NW_017306412.1, on the reverse strand, counting down.
GCATTTATCTATTCTGGCAAGTTCATTTAAAAGTATTTAATGTAATAAAACAAATCTCCTAATATTAAAAAAACATTTGAAATACATTTCTGTAGGTAGTTTTAGTGTAATTTATTTTTACTCAAAAAGCTATATACTGCTAGTTATGTGATATCATTAATTTCACAAAAAAACAGTGCTCTGTAAATCTCTATTTTATAGCTGATCGTGTAGAAATATAGAAAACATAAATAGCGTATATTCCTAAATTAATAGAATATAATAAAATACAATGAGGTCACATCTTGTCTGACCAATATTTTTCACCTGATATTTTGACATTTATCTTAATAAAAAGTATTTACTAAATATGTTGTATTATACCTTAGTATAAGCAACCAAAGGCTAATTATAGAATTCAATGGTATAGCCAAGAAGCCTGGAAGACTTTCCTTAACTTTATACCTCCTAGGCAGTGGCTTCTAAGGATGTTGAAGATCTCACTAGATTTTTAGTGACTACAGATATGATTTTGCTATCCACAAGCATCAAAAAAATTGTGAAGAATATGAAAAGAATATACAATTTAATATTACATATGTGTGGGATTGCTCAACTTAGGCAGGTATCAACATCTCAATTTATTGTATTACAAAACTGTGCAAATTACTCGGACTTTGAAGGTGCCAGAATAGTCTACACAAAATCGGTAGACATAATAGTCATGTAGTGTACAGTATTCTCATATTGCACGCAATCCTCTCATCATAAAAATTACAAACATATAACTCTGTTCGTACATATCAGAATCCCAACATGTAGGCGGGTGGAACTATTTTTCAATCAACGCATTTCATAGACTTTACATCCACTTCTTCAGGAGATGGAGGTATTCATGTGTATACAGGTAGTGACAGCTAAAACCTGGATCATATTTTTTTCCAGAGGGATTGTCTGCATCGCATGAGGGTCCACAAGAGGTACAATTCAGGTCTCTATTTGTACTATTGTACAGTACGGTGTTGAGTTTATTCATGGACTTGGAGAAAACATCCATATAATCATAAGAATCATATAGAGTAGGTATAAACCTATTCCTTTTAAACAATTGGGGGCTTTTGGACAACCAACATATCAAACCAAGAAATAGAGACAACAATTTTATAACAATTTAAAACTTTTATTAATTACATATACAATTTAAAACCTACCCTATATGATTCTTGTTTTCTTTCTCTCTTGTTGTAGTGTCTGTTTGTATATTCTGCAATTACAATTGAGTGTGTTACCGCCCCTATAAATAAAGGTTTTCCAGGCTTAGTAATTAAATACTTATTTTGAAGAGCATCTCGAAAAGTACTGAATTGTTTAAATGGTACTTATTCTTTCAATGGTGTCAAAGTCGTAAGAGAACTAAAAAGTAATATAAATTTATACGCTGTTGTACAAGAAAACAATGTGAAATTGTGTATTTTCAGTGTTAATTGTAAGGCACTGGCGGTACCTTACAATTATCCCCTATAGGGGGATAAAAACACAAAATGAAACCGCACACTGAATCAGCTGGAAGCACTTTTGTAGGTCCGTATGCCATACGTCCTTGGCAGCGAAAGGGTTAATCTACCCTACCCTACCCTACCCTATATGATTCTTGTGAAATAATTTGTAAAGGGTTTGACCGACTAGACCTTCCTCCACTGATCACTGTGTTTGTTTAAATCCATATAATCATATTGAAAACGAATTATTGGAATTGGTGTCATAAAATTATATTGTAAGGATCCATCCATGCTACATATCTCCCAGCTTTCTACCACTTTGTGTCAATATATTAATCTGCATCAGATCAACCTCTGACCACTTGCTTTCTTGAGTCAATATATTAATTTGCATCAGATCAACCTCTGAACACTCATGCATCTGTCCTGCAAGTACTCAATATCCGGGAAAATCGAATCAAACTTGATTGATAACTTTACAGCATACTGATACCTAGTGTGATTCAAGTTCCTATTTGTTGTAACAGTACTCATTTTGATTGCAAATGCTTTTACTCATGTAGAAAATGTAAGTTAATAGCAACAGGAAAATGATTTAATATTAGGTCTAGCAGTATGGAAGAATATTATGAATTAAAATACAGTGAGAGAACAACCAGAAGGATCAGGGGCTCATGTTTCATCTTGTCTCTCTATGCATATAAACTTCCTACTCTTCCTTCTGTTCTGTCACACCCAACCACCTCATCCTTGCTTTCACCATTCAGCCAGGTGCTTTTAAAAACTGGGGCCAATATCCATCAGTCACGACTTCCGGTTCCGGCGCCAGATGATTTAGGTGTGCGCACCGGAGCTCCGTCCAGCCACACACCGAGCATCGCCCACATCTCACTGTCAGGCACCGCACCCGCCAGCGAAATAACAGCCACTCACTTCAGGCATACGTGGGGGACATGAAGCGATATATCGCCCGCTCACAAACGGCCAGACGCACCTTACAAGCGGCCCTCAGTGAGGACCGAGACCCATCCAAGATGGCGGACGCGGCAGACACTGAGGACATGCAGCTCTCCCAGGAGCCGGACATCACAGGGGAACACTCATTGCCCCCACCCTCGGATTTGATCGACTACCAGAGGCTGGCAGCTGCTGTGGCTTCCCATCTTAAGCCTGAGTTCTCCACTGTCATCAATGAGTCTCTGCAGCAACATCTAGGTAAGCTGGAGGCATCACAGACAGCCCAGGGCAAACAGATCAATGCACTGGAAATGAGGGTAGCTAACCTAGATGACGATTCTTTCTCTGCTAATAAGACCATGACCTTCTCAATAAATCAGTTCAATACTTAACAGATAAAGTGGACGATCTAGAGAATCGGTCACGCAGAAACAACTTACGGATCATAGGACTCCCAGAGTCGGTTACGCCCGGTGAGCTCCACCAGTTCTGCTCATCTGTCATTCCACAGGCGCTGGGGTCAGCGAAGCCATGCAAGGTGGAGAGAGCTCATAGGGTCGGCCCTTCCAGAGATGACTCTAGGCCTAGACCCGTAGTGGTGCGTTTTCTGGACTATTCTGAGAAACATCAGCTACTCCATGCTTATCGAGCTCAACGCAATCTGGTGGCAGGGGGTCACAAGCTATTGTTGTTTGCCGACTACTCTGCTGACCTCTCTAAGAGAAGGAAAGCATTCCATGATGTTTGTCAACAACTGGTGAACAAGAGGATCAAATTTACCCTAGCTTATCCGGCGGTACTGAGAATCACATCCCCTGAGGGAAGAGCCCTGCAATTCGATTCGCCTGACCTGGCCCACAAATATCTTTCGTCCATGTTGGCAGAAGTTTCAGCGTCACCCTCCAAGAGTCCTCCTTGGAAAAAAAAGGCTTGAAGACGTCTCACACGGCATCTGACGCGCATCTTAATGCTCATGCTTCATAGGGTTCACCACCCACTCGTTGGCGTGCGCACTTCATCAAAACCTGCTCATAAGCAGGTTGTCCATCAATGCTCCAGTTTTTTCTTTTTTATCTTACTCAAGATTTGTTATAATGGCGGATTTAAGCTCCACCTTATCTTCCCGTTCGCACTTTCTCTGGCTTCACCTGCCTGGCGGCCGCCAGGCTACTGCTGGGGAAGCCCCAGTTAGATGCACGCTCATCTGGAAAAAAGGAAGTCACTATTAGTAGGTTGTTGTATGTCTCATACAGCGCTTTTGACTACCACTTTTGTTATTCTAACAAAGTAACCATCTTCTTCTTCAAGTAACCATTTTTACACCACAGGTCACCGTATGACTGTACCTACCCACGACCTTCGACTTGCCACCGCGCTGATAGGAGGAATGCCACGGGGTCCTCCTTCAGCCCGTCAGTTGTATGGGGTATGTTTTTTATTAACAATAAGACACTTCCATTCTGGGGACACACATACTGGTTGCGCAAGCAGCACTGGGACACTTGTATGCAACCTTCTCACTTTTAACACCTGCATCTTAACGCAACATCCACATCGAGTATGGGAACCCCCGTAAACGTAATAACGTGGAATGTTAAAGGGCTCCGGTGAATTAAAATACAGTGAGAGAACAACCAGAAGGATCAGGGGCTCATGTTTCATCTTGTCTCTCTATGCATATAAACTTCCTACTCTTCCTTCTGTTCTGTCACACCCAACCACCTCATCCTTGCTTTCACCATTCAGCCAGGTGCTTTTAAAAACTGGGGCCAATATCCATCAGTCACGACTTCCGGTTCCGGCGCCAGATGATTTAGGTGTGCGCACCGGAGCTCCGTCCAGCCACACACCGAGCATCGCCCACATCTCACTGTCAGGCACCGCACCCGCCAGCGAAATAACAGCCACTCACTTCAGGCATACGTGGGGGACATGAAGCGATATATCGCCCGCTCACAAACGGCCAGACGCACCTTACAAGCGGCCCTCAGTGAGGACCGAGACCCATCCAAGATGGCGGACGCGGCAGACACTGAGGACATGCAGCTCTCCCAGGAGCCGGACATCACAGGGGAACACTCATTGCCCCCACCCTCGGATTTGATCGACTACCAGAGGCTGGCAGCTGCTGTGGCTTCCCATCTTAAGCCTGAGTTCTCCACTGTCATCAATGAGTCTCTGCAGCAACATCTAGGTAAGCTGGAGGCATCACAGACAGCCCAGGGCAAACAGATCAATGCACTGGAAATGAGGGTAGCTAACCTAGATGACGATTCTTTCTCTGCTAATAAGACCATGACCTTCTCAATAAATCAGTTCAATACTTAACAGATAAAGTGGACGATCTAGAGAATCGGTCACGCAGAAACAACTTACGGATCATAGGACTCCCAGAGTCGGTTACGCCCGGTGAGCTCCACCAGTTCTGCTCATCTGTCATTCCACAGGCGCTGGGGTCAGCGAAGCCATGCAAGGTGGAGAGAGCTCATAGGGTCGGCCCTTCCAGAGATGACTCTAGGCCTAGACCCGTAGTGGTGCGTTTTCTGGACTATTCTGAGAAACATCAGCTACTCCATGCTTATCGAGCTCAACGCAATCTGGTGGCGGGGGGTCACAAGTTATTGTTGTTTGCCGACTACTCTGCTGACCTCTCAAAGAGAAGGAAAGCATTCCATGATGTTTGTCAACAACTGGTGAACAGGCGGATCAAATTTACCCTAGCTTATCCGGCGGTGCTGAGAATCACATCCCCTGAGGGAAGAGCCCTGCAATTCGATTCGCCTGACCTGGCCCACAAATATCTTTCGTCCATGTTGGCAGAAGTTTCAGCGTCACCCTCCAAGAGTCCTCCTTGGAAAAAAAAGGCTTGAAGACGTCTCACACGGCATCTGACGCGCATCTTAATGCTCATGCTTCATAGGGTTCACCACCCACTCGTTGGCGTGCGCACTTCATCAAAACCTGCTCATAAGCAGGTTGTCCATCAATGCTCCAGTTTTTTCTTTTTTATCTTACTCAAGATTTGTTATAATGGCGGATTTAAGCTCCACCTTATCTTCCCGTTCGCACTTTCTCTGGCTTCACCTGCCTGGCGGCCGCCAGGCTACTGCTGGGGAAGCCCCAGTTAGATGCACGCTCATCTGGAAAAAAGGAAGTCACTATTAGTAGGTTGTTGTATGTCTCATACAGCGCTTTTGACTACCACTTTTGTTATTCTAACAAAGTAACCATCTTCTTCTTCAAGTAACCATTTTTACACCACAGGTCACCGTATGACTGTACCTACCCACGACCTTCGACTTGCCACCGCGCTGATAGGAGGAATGCCACGGGGTCCTCCTTCAGCCCGTCAGTTGTATGGGGTATGTTTTTTATTAACAATAAGACACTTCCATTCTGGGGACACACATACTGGTTGCGCAAGCAGCACTGGGACACTTGTATGCAACCTTCTCACTTTTAACACCTGCATCTTAACGCAACATCCACATCGAGTATGGGAACCCCCGTAAACGTAATAACGTGGAATGTTAAAGGGCTCCGGTCACCCAATAAACGACGCAAAATTATACGCCACTTACGCAGACTTAATGCGGACATAGCATTATTACAGGAAACTCACCTACAGGAGGCAGACTTCAAACGTATGCAACAATCTTGGGTGGGGTGGGGTTGGCAGTAGGCGCCCCTGCTATGGGCAGAAAGGCTGGGGTACTCACCCTCATCAGGAAGACTCTACCCTACACTCTGATCTCTCAAACCCGAGATGAACAGGGTGGTAGATGGTCTCACACCACCATTACACTAGGCAACTCAACATTGGATTTGTGGAATGTGTATGGCCCAAATAACGACAATGAGCCTTTCTGTGCATCTCTATCCACCTCCCTACTGAATCAGGGCTCACAATCCTACACACTGGTAGGCGGAGATTTCAATGCGACACCATCCACCCTTGAAGATAGATTCTGGGAACTTAGAAAAACCCACCCGATGCCTAACCCGCAGGACAGAAATTTGCAAACTTTACTAACCAAAACCGCATTGATAGATGTATGGCGATTCTTTCACCCCCTTGCAAGAGACTACACTCACTTCTCCCATGTTCATAAATCTATGTCTCGCATTGATCTGATTCTTTCCTCCTCCAATATCCTACCTAAAATTAGGTCGGCTACCATTGAAGAGATGGTAATCTCAGACCATGCACCAGTGGTAGTCACCCTACAGGGTCTGGATTTGGCCTCACCCCCAAAAACCTGGCGCTTCCCATCCTATTTATATGATGATGATACTTTTCAATCGTTGTTAAAGACATGGTGGTATGAATATGCAACTGATAATAATGTACACGTTAACGACTATGTAATTTTTTGGGAAGCGGCGAAGGCAGTACTCAGAGGTAGAATTCTGGCCTACGTGACTTCTCGGAAAAAACTGACCAAGGGTAAATATGTGGAGGCAAGTATGGCAGCTAGAGATGCTTATTTGCAATATAAAAAATCTCCAAACCCTCAAACTAGAGTTCACTGGACTACACTCAAACAGTCTTGTGATCACTGGATGCAACAATACGATCTTATCATCCGATCCCGCAAAGATGTAGAGCTTTTCAGATTTGCCAATAAGGCGGGCAGAATGCTGGCTAACCTGGCTCATGGTCAGCGGCCCGCTTCCCACATTGTCCGTTTGAATGACCCCCAAGGCAACACTTGCACTGACCCCGATGCTATATGCACCCTGTTTAGCAATTTCTATTCCTCTCTTTATGCTGCTGAACCGGGAGACATCCCAGCTGGAAAGAAATTTCTAGATTCAGTCTCTTTACCTTCCCTATCTTTTGAAGATCGAGAACAATTAAATAGTGAGGTCTCACTTGAGGAACTCAAGCATGTCATCCGCACCTCCCCTCGCTCTAAGGCACCTGGCCCAGATGGCTTAACTACTGAATTCTAAAACTGGGGTCTGGGAGGACCCTGCCAAGAGAACTGGGAAAGCCAATAGGAAGTGTCCACATCACCCAGGCAGTGATGTAAGCATCTGAAGTACCCTCCCACTCTGCAGTATGGAAAAAAGAAAACTCAGGACCCTGAGGTTTACTTAAGCACAGATTTAGGTAGGTATTTTATTCTGCATTTTTTGGGGGGAATCCAGCAATTAGTTTGAGGGCGCTGGGGGTATTGTTCATGGTAGGGAGTGATGCCTTGATGTAGCAAAGCTTTAAAGAATACTTTTTCATGTTGGTATGTTAATTAGTTTTTTGTTTTTTTCCGATAGACTGTATTAGCCCTTGTTCAGGTAGGAAAAACACAAAATGAAACCGCACACTGAAAGAATTAATCTGGTTTTTCTTATTAGTGATTTATATCTTCCTGACATGGTTTTACAGGCTTTTATTTGGTTTTCCTGACTGTAATTGGTGGGCATTTTCAACATTTTCTTTATCTAGATTGGGAAGATATCTCTCAAATGTTAGTATTATTTACAAAATAACCTAGGGAGTTTGAGAGTTTGAATTTGACAAATGACACAAAGTGTTAACAATTGTAAAGGGAGAAAATTGAAATCTATATTATGATGCAGGTTGTGTTAAGAAAGATATTATTAATGTCAGCCAGAGGACTAAACACATAGGGGATTGCATAAAGGTGAATTGGTTGTTCACTTGGCAAAGGAATGTTCCCTTAGCTTAGTGAATGAAGTGAAGCTTGGCTGATTACCATCCTCATCTACTGTTTCTGTATGTCAATGATGCTTGGCAGTGTTTCTTACCTGTCTTGTCTAAACGATTGTACAGCACTGCAGAATATGATGGCGCTATACAGTATAAATAATTGTAATTCCATTATCCAGTCATGACTGGACTATGACTATGATAGTGGGAATTAGAATGGATCTCATGTACTTTAAAAGATGTAAATATATATATAGAGTACTTTTAAAGAAATAATTACACATACAGAACATTAATATATTATTATGTGTGTCACGTTTGTATTAATCAGGTTTAAAAAAAATTCAGATTAATAGAAAGTTATTTTATGAAATAAAATAAAAAATCTGTGCTTTTAAGATATGCTCCTACATGTTTCAAGATACAAGGAAGCTGTGAAACTCATTTAGATGAGGAAAAAAGATAAATTAAAAAGAACTACAAGAAGCCTGAGATCCACTTTACTATATCGACTGTTACTAGAAGGACACAACAGGGCTACTTTTTCATACAAACCTTTGTTCTGAATAATTTTTGCAGCTAAACGGTCAGACTCTGCAGATTGTGTTGTCATTAGTACTTTGTAATTTAATGAAAAATAACCATTGCTCTTACATCCTCTTTTGTGTGTTGCATTGATTTTTGGGAATTTTTGTGTTAATATTATATTTTCTTTTTCCATTATAAATAAGAATTTGTGTTTTTAATTTTTCATTTGTTTTTAGGCTATAGTTTGGTGTATAGTTTAGTGAATAGTTTTAATGAATATTCACAATCAATTTTATACATTTTTTGGAGAGCTTGAAGGATAGAAAACTACAAGACATGGTTGTGGGATTTCCGATTATGGATATCAAGCAACCAGATGATCGAAGACCTGCAGGGAATATTTCTGTTCCCGCACAGATGGTGGCACTCGATCGGGGTATGTTTTAGATGATCTAGAGCCTTGGTTTTCAACTGGTGGGTCGTGACCCCATGTTCAGTGGGTCGCCGTGTACCTTCCACTTTCCTAGGTGAGAGCCTCCACATAGCGCAGCACTGTCATTTCTTCCGCCAAGCAGCCATTAAAAATTTGCTGCCCGGGACCAAGTGTCAGCTTGAGGTGGGGTGGGTGGGCTGGGTCTATGGCCGCGAGGGAGCTCCATCCACACATGCATTGCTTACAGCTCCCTTTCTGGGGTACTCACCCTCATCAGGAAGACTCTACCCTACACTCTGATCTCTCAAACCCGAGATGAACAGGGTGGTAGATGGTCTCACACCACCATTACACTAGGCAACTCAACATTGGATTTGTGGAATGTGTATGGCCCAAATAACGACAATGAGCCTTTCTGTGCATCTCTATCCACCTCCCTACTGAATCAGGGCTCACAATCCTACACACTGGTAGGCGGAGATTTCAATGCGACACCATCCACCCTTGAAGATAGATTCTGGGAACTTAGAAAAACCCACCCGATGCCTAACCCGCAGGACAGAAATTTGCAAACTTTACTAACCAAAACCGCATTGATAGATGTATGGCGATTCTTTCACCCCCTTGCAAGAGACTACACTCACTTCTCCCATGTTCATAAATCTATGTCTCGCATTGATCTGATTCTTTCCTCCTCCAATATTCTATCTAAAATTAGGTCGGCTACCATTGAAGAGATGGTAATCTCAGACCATGCACCAGTGGTAGTCACCCTACAGGGTCTGGATTTGGCCTCACCCCCAAAAACCTGGCGCTTCCCATCCTATTTATATGATGATGATACTTTTCAATCGTTGTTAAAGACATGGTGGTATGAATATGCAACTGATAATAATGTACACGTTAACGACTATGTAATTTTTTGGGAAGCGGCGAAGGCAGTACTCAGAGGTAGAATTCTGGCCTACGTGACTTCTCGGAAAAAACTGACCAAGGGTAAATATGTGGAGGCAAGTATGGCAGCTAGAGATGCTTATTTGCAATATAAAAAATCTCCAAACCCTCAAACTAGAGTTCACTGGACTACACTCAAACAGTCTTGTGATCACTGGATGCAACAATACGATCTTATCATCCGATCCCGCAAAGATGTAGAGCTTTTCAGATTTGCCAATAAGGCGGGCAGAATGCTGGCTAACCTGGCTCATGGTCAGCGGCCCGCTTCCCACATTGTCCGTTTGAATGACCCCCAAGGCAACACTTGCACTGACCCCGATGCTATATGCACCCTGTTTAGCAATTTCTATTCCTCTCTTTATGCTGCTGAACCGGGAGACATCCCAGCTGGAAAGAAATTTCTAGATTCAGTCTCTTTACCTTCCCTATCTTTTGAAGATCGAGAACAATTAAATAGTGAGGTCTCACTTGAGGAACTCAAGCATGTCATCCGCACCTCCCCTCGCTCTAAGGCACCTGGCCCAGATGGCTTAACTACTGAATTCTAAAACTGGGGTCTGGGAGGACCCTGCCAAGAGAACTGGGAAAGCCAATAGGAAGTGTCCACATCACCCAGGCAGTGATGTAAGCATCTGAAGTACCCTCCCACTCTGCAGTATGGAAAAAAGAAAACTCAGGACCCTGAGGTTTACTTAAGCACAGATTTAGGTAGGTATTTTATTCTGCATTTTTTGGGGGGAATCCAGCAATTAGTTTGAGGGCGCTGGGGGTATTGTTCATGGTAGGGAGTGATGCCTTGATGTAGCAAAGCTTTAAAGAATACTTTTTCATGTTGGTATGTTAATTAGTTTTTTGTTTTTTTCCGATAGACTGTATTAGCCCTTGTTCAGGTAGGAAAAACACAAAATGAAACCGCACACTGAAAGAATTAATCTGGTTTTTCTTATTAGTGATTTATATCTTCCTGACATGGTTTTACAGGCTTTTATTTGGTTTTCCTGACTGTAATTGGTGGGCATTTTCAACATTTTCTTTATCTAGATTGGGAAGATATCTCTCAAATGTTAGTATTATTTACAAAATAACCTAGGGAGTTTGAGAGTTTGAATTTGACAAATGACACAAAGTGTTAACAATTGTAAAGGGAGAAAATTGAAATCTATATTATGATGCAGGTTGTGTTAAGAAAGATATTATTAATGTCAGCCAGAGGACTAAACACATAGGGGATTGCATAAAGGTGAATTGGTTGTTCACTTGGCAAAGGAATGTTCCCTTAGCTTAGTGAATGAAGTGAAGCTTGGCTGATTACCATCCTCATCTACTGTTTCTGTATGTCAATGATGCTTGGCAGTGTTTCTTACCTGTCTTGTCTAAACGATTGTACAGCACTGCAGAATATGATGGCGCTATACAGTATAAATAATTGTAATTCCATTATCCAGTCATGACTGGACTATGACTATGATAGTGGGAATTAGAATGGATCTCATGTACTTTAAAAGATGTAAATATATATATAGAGTACTTTTAAAGAAATAATTACACATACAGAACATTAATATATTATTATGTGTGTCACGTTTGTATTAATCAGGTTTAAAAAAAATTCAGATTAATAGAAAGTTATTTTATGAAATAAAATAAAAAATCTGTGCTTTTAAGATATGCTCCTACATGTTTCAAGATACAAGGAAGCTGTGAAACTCATTTAGATGAGGAAAAAAGATAAATTAAAAAGAACTACAAGAAGCCTGAGATCCACTTTACTATATCGACTGTTACTAGAAGGACACAACAGGGCTACTTTTTCATACAAACCTTTGTTCTGAATAATTTTTGCAGCTAAACGGTCAGACTCTGCAGATTGTGTTGTCATTAGTACTTTGTAATTTAATGAAAAATAACCATTGCTCTTACATCCTCTTTTGTGTGTTGCATTGATTTTTGGGAATTTTTGTGTTAATATTATATTTTCTTTTTCCATTATAAATAAGAATTTGTGTTTTTAATTTTTCATTTGTTTTTAGGCTATAGTTTGGTGTATAGTTTAGTGAATAGTTTTAATGAATATTCACAATCAATTTTATACATTTTTTGGAGAGCTTGAAGGATAGAAAACTACAAGACATGGTTGTGGGATTTCCGATTATGGATATCAAGCAACCAGATGATCGAAGACCTGCAGGGAATATTTCTGTTCCCGCACAGATGGTGGCACTCGATCGGGGTATGTTTTAGATGATCTAGAGCCTTGGTTTTCAACTGGTGGGTCGTGACCCCATGTTCAGTGGGTCGCCGTGTACCTTCCACTTTCCTAGGTGAGAGCCTCCACATAGCGCAGCACTGTCATTTCTTCCGCCAAGCAGCCATTAAAAATTTGCTGCCCGGGACCAAGTGTCAGCTTGAGGTGGGGGGGGTGGGCTGGGTCTATGGCCGCGAGGGAGCTCCATCCACACATGCATTGCTTACAGCTCCCTTGCGTGCCCTGTAGAGGTGCCTGGACCAGCACATCTACATGGCGTGCAAGGGAGCTGTACGAGCAATGCACATTTGGATGGAACTCCATCACAGCACAGCAGCCTACACTGGTGTAGAATGTGCTCTGATTTTGGGGTGCCTTAAATTACTGATGAACAACTGAATCTTAAAAAAGTGTTGGGTTTATTACAAATAGGGATATACATACATTCTAATTACAATTATGGGAAATGGAGAGGGGATTTGGAGGGGATCAGTAGGGATAGGAATTGAGGTTAGGATCCTTCAGCTAGCAACCACATTCTCTCTCTTATTCACATATGCCATGGGTTTTTCTCTGTGCTCAGAACACTCCTCTCCAGCAGGTCTCAGTGAATCACATTCTTGATTGTAGAGTCCAGTCTTGTCCAGAAGGTCACAAAGGTTAGCATTGTTCCTGCTTGTGAGCCCACAGCCTGCTTCCGACAGCTGGGCGGAGCCAGCTGTGATCTTACGGCTGGCTCCGTTCACTTGCAGGAATGCATTGCTAGATTCCTATTGGCTATTTCAATTTGCAATAGCCAATAGTAAACTAGCATTGCACCCGCCCTCTGCTGATGGACCTGATGGAGAACTGCAGCAGAGGGCTCCCGATGTACGGCTGATTTCAGCCGATATATGGCTGAAATCAGCCGTACCAGCCTGAACTGAATAGCCGAAAAACGTCTGGCTCACTTCGCTTTAGGTCGGTCATTCACTCGGCTGCCTACGGCAGCTTAGTGAATAGACCCCTTAGTGTCAGCTGCTGCTCTATAAGGTAGAAAACACAGATGTTTCAAACCTATTATCAAACTTTAGAATATATACCCCACGGCATTGCTGGGTGGATTATATATTCATAAGCGATTTTACACTTGTGTACATCTGAACACAGAATATATACGATTGGACTTTCCATACGGATATCCACTATTAAGGATTGACACTTACAAGAAATTTCAAGTGTGAATATATTGATTGCAAAAATATTGTTTTAGCACATATTTATTATAGATATTTGTCAAGTTTTCATTTATATACTTTGATTTTTTTATTTGAAGCGCAGCACATTTATTTTTATAATTTTTGTACATTCAAGAGAGTAACAATTCTTATAGTGCTTACAGCTACACAGGCATTGGCGTGAGGTGCTATTTGTCATTTGTGATCATAACAATCCACAAACCATGGCATTATTACATCAACCCACTATTGTGGATGGGGAATTATGTGGATTTCCAATTAATATTGTTTTCTGTATCCAATCAAGCTCATTAAGTTGTTACAAATTGAATCATGTTGTGTACCGAGGGTCACGCTCTGTTCCTAGGGCAGTGTTAGTAGAGAGCAATCATTCCATTCCACAGCCCTATGAAAGGGCCTCTCTGTATGTTATTTGGTCCTTTTTCATTGGAACCCCAATCATGTATGACGACAAGAATATAGGATAAATCATGTATGTTTCTGTTAATGGTGAGGTATTGTGTATGTGGAAAGAGCTTTTTTAGGGACTATCTACTCAATTTTAGTATTGGCTTTAGGCCTTCTTTGCTTCTTTTTAAGATTTATATGAAATAAATAACTATATTTTTACATATTGTGGTTGGAGTTGTCATTTTCTGGTGCTTTCAAAACCCCACTTTTTCTTTCCTTAAAAGAATTTCTTTGTACATGAACTATGGTAAATATACAATTATATTATTGCAATGTTATTTTCTATTTGTCTGTACTATCTATGTTGTAAGTTAATGCTGATAAATTAAATTAAGACTCAAAGTGAACAAGGCACAGTAAAGTATATTATAATTTATATATGTGACTGAAAACTAGCAATAGGTGAGATTCCTACACACCACATGCAGCATGCTGTGTCACCAATTATATAACAGAGCACCTATATGGCAAACTATGTGAACTCAGGCTACTGGTCCAGTCTACAATATACAATAATCTATGGGGTCATTGGTTAAGAATGTGACAGTTAGGATAAGCCATGGATATCTCGTAAAACTTACTCAAAAAACTGCCACTTTTCCAGAGACGTTTACAAAGTGACTCATACAAAGAGAGAGCAATGACCAAGTCAAGACTTCAGCACCTGGAGATATTCAAAAAGTGAGTTATACCAAGACTGAGCAGCATGTCAAAATGCCAATGCACCAAAATAATAACTGACACATACATAGTTGAGTTCACAAAGTGGCTTATTCCAAGAGAGAACATCAAACCAGGAGATCAGCGCACTAAAAATGGAAATGAACATTTCCCGCAAAGTTTAAAACATGGGTCTTTCCAAGAGAGCGGTAAACTCGCAAATCAGAAATCCAATACACAAAGAAAATAATCTAATAACTCCCAAACAAATTATGGGTTATTCCTAGAGATATCAGCAATCCATGAGCCCAGGGGACCAGAAAGAAACTATAGCTCTTGCTTAATGTCCCTGGTCTGCAGTGGTCAGGACCTACCAAAAGTTGTCCAAGGAAGGAAAACCGATGAGCCAGCGACAGGATCATGGGCGGCCAAGTCTCCTTGAAGCGTGTGAGGAGCAAATGCTGGCCTGCGTAGTCTGATCTAATAGAAGAGCTACTGTAGCTCAAATTGCTGAAAAAGTTAATGCTGCTTCTTAGGGTGTCTTAAAACAGAGTGCATCACAGTTTGTTGCATATGAGGCTGCGTGCTGACCGCGTCCACCATCAAAAATGCCTATAATGGGCACGTGAGCATCAGAACTGGACCACGGAGCAATGGAAGAAGGTGGCCTGGTCTGATGAATCACATTTTCTTTTACATCATGTGGATATCCGGGTGCATGTGTGTCGCTTACCTGGGGAAGAGATGGCATCAGGATACCCTATGGGAAGAAGGCAAGCTAGCAGAGGCAGTGTGATACTTTGGGCAATGTTCTGCTTGTGAAACTTGGGTCCTGCCATTCATGTGGATATTACTTTGACATGTACCACCTACCTAAACGTTGTTGCTGACCAAGTACACCCCATCATGGAAACAGTATTCCTGAATGGCAGTGACCTCTTTCAGCAGGATAATTTACTCTGCCGCACTGCAAAATTGGTTCAAGAATGTTTTGAGGAACACAACAACGAGTTTGAGGTGTTGACTTGGCCTCCAAATTCTCCAGATCTAAATCCAATTGAGCATCTATGGGATGTGTTGGGAAAAAAAGTCTGATCCATGGAGGCACCAGCTCGCAACTTACAGGACTTAAAGGATCTGCTACTGACAGCTTGGTTCCAGATACCACAGCATAAATCCAGAGGTCTAGTGGACTCCGTGCCTTGACAGGTCAAGGCTTTTTTCACGGCAAAAGGGGGACCTACTCATTATTAGGCGGGTGGCCATAATGTTATGGCTGATCTGTGTATATCTATAAACAATGTTACTGCTTTGTCACATTGTCTCTCTGATGAAAGGACCCTGCATGACCCCAATATTTTGTCTTAATATGACCTATGTGACGTTGTTGCAATAAATTGGATTGTGATTGTATTTTAACCCTGTGTGATGGTGACTTATTTTCCATGACTCTAAAACCCTAGTTTTCTGGAACCTCTAGATTCCTCAAATTGTATGTATATCAATTACATACAACAATTATTTTAAACATAGCATCAATAGGTTAAAAAAAAACATATTTTTGATATTTTACCAACTTAGGACATCTCCAGATAAGATGTATAAAATCTTCTGGGGCCTTTCCACGTCTAGTACAAATAGGACTATCCAGAAGGCTTGCTTTACTGTATAAAATGAGTGGAGAGTTCTATATGGCCAATGATCAATTAATAAGTGAAACCTAATTGTAAATACTGGTAAAAACCTTAAAATCTTAAAAACCCTCCAAAGGATGTTTCCCTTCAGCCTATACATGTGGTTACCCCTAATAGGTGTAAAAATTAGTAAACCCTTTATCCCTAGTATAAGATGCTAAGCTATAGACCAGGGGTGGGCAACTCCAGCCCTTCAGCTGTGCTTAAGCTACAAATTCCAATATGCCTCTGGGAGTCTACTGTCAGTCTTGCAATGCCTAATGGGCACAACAGCTAGAGGGCCAGAGTTGCCCACCCCTGCTATAGACAAATCAAGTTTACACAATGAATTACACTGTGCCTGAAATTTGACAATCTGTGAATTCCATTTGGTGAAGAATTATACATCTTAGGGTTTGTAGAAATTATCACTCCTAAATATTTAAAAGAGTTTAGATGTGGCAGACCTGGGTAAAGGACATTTCATGTCATCAATAGGTAACACTACAGGCTTACTCCAATTAATGAGAGTGGCTAGTAAAAACAGAAGAACATAATATATTTTTTCTTCTTTTGGACCTTGTTTAAAGCCATTGATGGCTGAGGAATGGCTGATTATCACTGCCAATGGATCAATAGCCATCACGAATATTATTGGGGATAAGCGGCACCCAAGGCAGGTGGCATGTTGTAATGTAAATTGAGGAGATAAGCAATTATTTATTCTAATTTTTACACAGGGATACTCATATAACATTTTAACCCAGATTATAAATTTAAGGGCCGAAATGAAATGTTTCCATCACTACTCATTAATAAGCTCATGCAATACTATCAAGGGCTTTAGTTGTATCTTGAGATAATATTGCTTTAGCGCCTATATTATACATAGATATCGGTACATTTGAAAAGTGTGTTGAATATTAAGGGCCCTGGATTTGTTAGGCATAAAGCCTGTTTAAAGCCTGTGTTTAGGCATAAAGACACAATAATAATATCAAATAGTGATGGTAAGAAAATTTCACTCTGCTGGGAAACCATTCCTCCCAGTGGCTTATTATTAAGAAGGATCTCCAACACTCATTCTGTTCTGAAGGATCTCCAACACTCATTCTGTTCTGAAGGATCTCCAACACTCATTCTGTTCTGAAGCAAAAAATCTAAATATCTGTGTCCTCCACCTCCAAAACTAGTAAAGCTATCTGTTTAAATAACTATCTAGTTCTTCATCTAAACATGTGCTTTTAGAGGCATATAAATTGCTATAAAATCATTAGAATGTATCTACTATATCTGTTGCCCCCATGTAAGCTGAAGGCTGCTGAGCCAGTGTTATATTTGCTAATAAATGCACTACTTTATCTCCCTCTTCAATGTAATGCTGCTTTGAAAAAGCCACACCTATATTTTACCTTCTTCAGGGCATATTTTTACTAGAACCTGTGCTGTTCCCCAATAAGTTTTATAAATAATAAAAGGATTATAAATATATATTACTCTTCTGCTCTATTCACATGTACCATCAGATCCTCTGCCGATTCCTTTGTGTTTACTTTAACAACTGAGATGTGTTTCATAAGGACCCCTTAGAGATACACTATCAAAGGCATCCCATACTACCAATAAAGAAATCTTAGAATTTTTCCACTGCAAATAAGCATAAAGATCAGATTGAATAGAAGAGGACTCTTGGAACTATCCTAACCAAAAAGGATTTAGGGGTCTATTCACAAAGCCGCCTAGGCAGCCGAGTGAAAAACCGACCTGAAGTGAAGTGAGCCGAACACTGTTCAGCTTGTACGGCTGATTTCAGCCGTATATCGGCTGAAATCAGCTGTACATCGGGTGGCTTCAGGTCGGCCAAACTCAGCATGTTCGGCCAACCAGAATTATCAATTTAATTTTTTTTAGATTTTTATTTATCATATTTACTTTTTTTTTAATTTTTTTAGCTTATTATTTTTTTATAATTATTTTCTTATTTTTTAGTAATTGGTTTCTTTTTATTTTTTACTTTTTAATCACCTTTTTATTTTTTTATTTCATTATTTCATAACATAACATAAATAACATGCATAAAATACATTTAATGCACATATAATCTTATGGGAAGATATTTATTATTAGAGAATGGTCTGACAACAGGGTATTTTACACAGGATCAATACACAGAAAGACAAGTAAGAAAGATGTAGAGAAGATAGTATTTATTAGACATGTGCTGGGCAAAAAAATTTTGTTTTGAACGAAACAAACGAAAAACATTTTAATTTGTTTTGTCAATGGAAACAAATTTTAATGCTGTTTGTGATTCGGAGGCAACGAGCCTCCGAAACCCCACAAAGAAACTGCAGAACGGGCGGCAGCCGTATTGGCTGCCAGCGCATTCTGCACATGCGTGCCGCCATTTTGGAGTATATCTTAGCATACACCGATCAGCCATAGTATTATGACCACCTGCCTAATATTGAGTAGGTTCTCCAGTTGCTGCCAAAAGAGCCCAGACCTGTCCCGGCATTTCCTCTCATTTCCCTTTGAGACACTCTTGCCACCAATGCTTGTCTGTCACCAGGAACAGTTCCTGCCACCTCTCCTGGCCTATTCTTGTGCTCTGACACTGTAAAGTTTCCACACATAATGTGTAAGGATCTGGATCTAAACCCAGGGTCTCTGCTGTAATTGGCAGTGTCTTTTCCTGCTGAGCAACCTGAAACTCCGGATTGCTCCTCTGCACTTCCTGTTTGCTAGATTATTGTGCTGCTGCAAATATCTTGCTTCCTGTTCTTACTGGCAAATTACACCCTTAACACTGCTACCCATGTACTGACCTTTGGCTGCTTATAACCGACCATGCCTTCCACTTTAAACCTGACGCCCTTTGGTTACTGATCTTTGCTTGATCACTAACAACGCTTCTGCCTGCTCCTATACTGTTATCAACTGTTTGTGTACCGAATCTGGACTGTTTCTATCACAAACTTGTCTGTTGTTTCAGCTACTGGACTCTGAGCCTGATTACAGATTGGGACATTGTTTTTGTGCTCTGTGTCTCCTAGTTTATGGCCCGTTTCAATACTCTCCGCAGGTCTATTTGATGCCAGTTTGAAAAAAGTAAAGGATGAAGATGTATCACAGAGGCAGAAAGATTGTGGTATAATATTTTTTCTCAGAGTGCCCTTTTTTTACACAGTATTTACTTAACGCCGGTGTTTCGTGACAACCTGTCAATTCCTCAGAAGTAGTCATGAAACGCATTTTTAAGGTGTTGATGGCTAAGACCACACTGTGAGAATATATATTATACCATGATCTTTCTATGGGCATCTCTGTGATACATCTTCATCCTTTGGGTTTTTTCAAACTAATATCAAGAGCTTTCGACCATACTGAAGTCACCTGGCTAGACTTGGACTGGCCCCTTTGAGCATTGAGAGTGATCTTTGACTGAACTTTAATTTTCCACAGATGTACAGTTACACAAGTTGCAGTCACCATCTGCAGAGGTAATTTCACCTTTCCAATCAAATTTTCTTGTCATCTGATTACAAGCACTATATGAGCTCTCTTGCTCTCTCCTTTCCACTTGGGTTTGTTCCTGAGATTTCACTTCCTATTAGGATCACCACACATATTTCCTACATACTCTCCAGGCTCTGTACAAAATTTGTGGCTTTTGTCTATGAAATAAACACTCTAATGTTTATTGCAGGATGAAGCATGGCTTATCTCTCCTTCTTATATTATGATCTAACCAACCGGCTTACATACTGTCCATCAGCTGTACAATATTTGTGGCTATTGTCTTCTGAAATCACATCAAGTGATTTTAGAAGATAATTTTTATTTCAGGATAAAACTTTCCTTGTGTCTCACTCTTATATTGCAGCCTTATCATACTGTCCAGCCACTGAACAATATTTTTTTTTATTGTCTCTGAAAAACATTTTAATACACTCTAATATTTTATGAAAGATAAAGCCTACCTTGTCTTTCCCTCTTAAATTGTAGCCTAAAGAGGCTTATATTATATTAGAGTGTACATATTTCACAAAGTTCAACTTTCCTAACAAAGCAATAACGACGCCAGAAACTGAGTCGGAGCAGCAATTCCAAAATGCCACCTTTGCCTCTACATCTAGCATTCCATCTGGCAAAAGTAGACCTGTCTGTGACAGATTTCCTCCCTGCTCTATTCCTTAATGGAAGATGGCTCTTGGAAAATAACCCAATCTGACTGGCAGCTGGTGGAAACAGGTGCAAGAGATATTATTTGACACCTTTAATTCATTTGGCTTTGTAAGAGCAGATTTTTCCCTTTCTCTTCTGCCTCCAAATCATTCCAGGCTTTTTTAATTTCACCTTCCCTGAGAGAGAAATGTTTGAAGAAGCACGGTATGGTGTGGTAAGGTGGAAGTCATAACCATCCTTTGTCATGTGACAGTTAATAACAACCCATGTTTGCCACTTTTCTGACAGCTCCAGATAGCGGAAAGAAATTGCACATTTATTCAAGGTGACAGCAAACCGAATTGTTCAGCTTTGTGGCATCATAAAATAGGTACAGAATATAATAATTCAAGTGTTGCAAAATGGAAAGTCATAGAATGACCTGCACTGTTATATTAGTGTTGTGAAAGGAGAATGCGAATACATGCGTGTCAATTTTCACATAAAGGTAAAAAAGTAGAATTGAGATGCTTAAGTATTTCACCAGGAAAAGTTAGGCTTGTGTGTATGTATATTTTATATATTAAGTAATTATATTTTCTTTTGATATACATGGCAAACCTGCTGAAGCAATCAAATGCAGGTCATTGCTTTGGAATGCCCTTTATTATTTAAAGCCTCAAGTTGTAAAGCAATAATTATTGGAAGCAAGCTGTTAAAAGTGTTAGAGGACAAACCATGTTGAAAGAAAATAAAGTACAAAGGTATGTCAAAGTCCTTGCGTCTCTACATCCTGTTTTGAAATATATGCAGCATTACATATGACAAAGAGAGAGCAGCTACTTCAGTAAAAGCTGTAGCGAGAAATTGCTGCAAATGCTCCATTATCAGTAGATTTTTGCACCAGTATCCAGGTTTCCAGAACTGCATGATTTTGACTTCTGGTACAGCAGGACAGGAGTTAGTGTTAGAACGTAGTTTATTGGTTAGGTTAGAGTTAGGATCACTTTAGGGGTTAGGTTGTGTTAAACATATTGTTGGAGGTTTAAGTGATAAGGGTGAGGTAAATAATATGTGTCTAGGTAAGGGTTTGTTAAGTGTTATAAAAAAATCTTCTCATATTCTATACACATTGGTTTTCAGCACTGGAGCTACCTGCTCAAAACAACTGCATTAAGCTGACCCTAGAACCCTTAGCGGGAAAGGCCCATTCCACTATATTACATGGATTGGCAGGTATTCATTCAACCAGACTGTAATCTGTGCATTCACTCCAAACTGATCACTACCAGAAGGAGGCTAAGGAGATCCCCCAGTTAGCTATATTTTGCAGGACCTTTTTGAAACCTGAAAGGGAAAAGGGACTTGAGGGCTGACTGAAAAAACAGTTTGTACTGGTAATGTGGAGTCTACAAATCTGCAAGACTGAGTAATATGTTGGAAACTCCTTAGTTGACCTTACTGCAACTTCATAGTCAGAGTCATGACTGACTGCAAGGCCAAGTAACCCTCACCTAACCCCACCTAAAAAAAAACACTAAAACACCAGTAACTTCAAAGAACATTATATAATAACATTTATTGGAAGGTTGAATGGCCACAGAAATGTAAACATATACAATAATAACAGAACATACTCAAAATAACATTACTTGTGAACTAAATCTCACAGAAAATAGTGCAATGTAGCACCAAAAAATACTTAGGTCCCTGACGAGTGCCAAAAAACACCACTCACCTTCTATGGGGGGTGTACCATGACACATTATTTACCGTACCAGCCACAAGGCACCCATATTCTGGCCTCGAGTGGGTATGCACACCAACAGTTGCCCAAGTCTTTCTGGCTACAAAGCTATAGAGCCCAGTAGCCCCACCATTGTCACTTCCCTATTACTTTGCCCCTTTTCACTTTGTGGAGAACCAGTTCTTCATCTTCAATGTGTGGCACTGCTAGGGAACCACCCAATGGACAACCCACCTAGAAGAAAAATACTACAGTAGAAAGAGTGTATCCCTCCTCCCAAAATTCCAGACTTGCAGAAACTAACCCTTTGGAAACATAAAAAATCCCAACAAGTCTAAATACAATCAGGGAGGGAGGCTGACTCATTTTCTCTCCCACATAAAATGGTTTCCTACCTCACACAACCCAGTAAGATGGCCCGTTCAACTCCACCACCCCCAGCTAAACCCACCTATTGTAATGAATCGTACAAGCGTAACTTGGTGTGTAGGATCACAGCTGCGGAGTATAAGTTGAAATGGCTCAGGTGGGAGGTTCACGATTACACTTTAATTACAGGGAGTGAAGACGGAACCTCTTACACATCATATGCCATCTATAGTGGGAGTAATGGGAGTGGTTGAACTGTAATGCACGGCTCAATTGTAAGGCATTGGGCCGTGGTGGGTTTTGTAGTTCGCCTTAGTTACTTCACTAGGAGGTCGAACGTAGTTTAACCTAGTATGCGAGAGAATACAACAGTCCACTATAACTTGTACAGGAGATGGCCTTACCACAGAGTGTGAGTAATTGCAGATGGTAACAGCTTCAGGCTGAGCATATACAGAGTTCTAATGGACATCAGTAGGAGCGTACTTAAATGAATTCCCCACAAGGTGGCAGCAACAATCACTTCAACAGTCTTCAGTGTAAGTTAGTAATACTTGCTGTTGAGATGGAAAGTCCATGCAGGGAAGTGAAGCGGTCGCCTTGCTGTGATGGCAGTCCTGAAGGGTGATCTCCACCTTCTGGTGCAGCAGGTTCTCGGTGGTAGCCACAGTGAGGCGGTCTCCTTTACTTGGGTCCTAGTAGCTTGCTCGACGTGCTCTTTTGCTAGCACGTCGAGCAAGTGTTTTGCTAAGGCTTAAATAGGCAGAGCAATTGTTGGGGGAGGAGCCGGAGACGAAGCCCGACCCGAGCGTCTCCTAGCAACGGAACGCCGCTGGGCCGAGGCTGTCGTCTCGTCCTGCTGTGTAGAGAAGGGGGAGGTGGAGCATTGCGGAGCGTCCGCCCGTTGCCTAGCAACGAGACGGGGATGTTGTGGCCGTCCTCGCGCTGGTCTCAGCAGATGTAGTCTGCGTTCCTGACACCTATCACCACGCTAGCTGGCCCTCCAGCCCCTTTTTCAAATGCAAACAGAAAAAAAACCTCCCATCCAATACTCACCTAATTCCTCCTTGTTTCGGTCTGACCTGCATCAGTCATGTCTCTTCCTCCACCTATCGCTCCACAGGGAACTTCACCTAAAGCCAAGAAGAAGAAGTAAAACTGCCATATAAGGTGAGCACATAGTGGACTGAGCCTTGCTATGGAAAGCAATAGTTCTAACAACTTGGCTTCCATGCCACCCTGTTTAGACCTTTTATGTTTGGTATCTGTAAGTGAAAAGCAAATAAACCTGACATTAGTGACACAGGGTAAACAGAATGTAGTCAAACAAACACAGCATTCCTGCATGTAGTACTGCTGGAATAGGTTCCTTGCTAATCTGGAACAATGGCATTGCTCAATTGGATGTGATATGTCTCCAGATGGTGTCTTACATATCATCCGATTTTATCTTTCATTTATAGAGCGCCTTTTATGCCGTAGATTAAAAGAGGAAGGAAAGGCTAAAATGTTTTACTTTGAATTTCAACTACAACTTTTCACTCAATTTTGTGTTATGGTAATTCTCACACACACAAGAAACCCCCAAGTGATTTGGAGAAGAAATACTTCTTGACTGCATTTTGATGATGTTTGTAAAATTTAACTTCTTATGAATAATGCAGAGATGTAATGTAAAGCGTATACAGCGCTTGTTTAAAATTTAACTATTATAAATAATTTAGCTTTAATAAAAATGGCAGCCATTTTAATTCATTTCTTTTCTTCCTCAGAAAAATAGAATATTATCCAACAATTTAACATGTTATAGATACACTAGATGCCTCAGCTGATTGAAGGTTACATTCATAAACCATAAAGCTGAAATATAGGCAGCATAAAAAAGCCTTTATTTTCTTTCAGGCATGAAATAAGTCTTTTTAAAGGGACTGAATCACAGTTAATTGTTACTGTTGGAGAAACAGGGTAGACTGAGCCACTGCTGGGGTCACTCTCTAATGCCTACTATTTCCAGGATCTGAACCTGTCCAACAATTCCCCTGGTCCTCATATGCTGCCTGACAGTCACAGAGGAACCATTACCATGGAAAAATTGAACCAGCTTTTCCCACATCTAAAGAACAATTGTAACAGAACTCCCTCAAAGCATATCTAAATCCAAGAAGAAAATGTAATGTATTCTAGCTTACTAGTCCTTAGATGTGGTGGCTATTTTAGGAGGTTAGGAGATCAGCTCACTAAGGTCCAACCAAAGATTGAAATATATATTTTATGGAAAGAAACATGGCAATTGTTTATGAATTAGTGGTGATTCACTAATAAAGACAGAGGTAGGGAATAGAGATAAGCAAATCTGTTTGTTTCGATGTGGGCGCATCGAATCCTGCTTAAAGTCAGTGAAACCCAAATTGAGCATCAAACCCCATTTAAGTCTATAGGAGCTGAATCTTGTTAGTTTGTTATGATCACTTTCAAGGCTAATAGGCAAATTATGGTTGGGAGACATGCACCAATGCAAGAATATTGAAGAAAAAAAACCTTCAGGGCGAATGTATTAAAATAGGTGCAGAGAGAATCTGGGGTAGTTGCCCATGGAAGTTAAGATTTTAAAATAAAAAAGAGAAGCTGATTGGTTGCCCTGGGCAACTGCTCCAGATGCTGTCTGCTTCAGTTTTGATAATTTCCCCCATAGTGTGGAGAGGGTCTTTTCACACGTCTTCAAGGGCAACATTAAAAACACACAAGGGGGGATTTATCAAAACTGGAGTAGAGAGAATCTTGAGCAGTTGTCCCATGGAAACCAATCAGCATCTTTCTTCAGTTTGCTCAGGTAAGTATTTGAAAATGAGACAGAGAAGCTGATGGTTGCAGTGCAAATCTGCTCCAGTTTTGATAAATTCCCCACACAAACCCTTTAACCCTTGACTGCGAACGACGTATGCAGTACGTCAATGGGAGTGGGCCCCTGTAAACATATTCTGTTTTCATCTGTAAAGCCAACTGTTGACTTTACACTGAAAGGGATTCTGACGGCTGAGCTGCCACCAGATTTATTTCCCGGGGCGGATGAAGAGTGCCCCTCTGCCCAAAACCCTGCCTTGCTGCCCGGACTCTGCTGCCCCTCCTGCGGGCCCGGGACCAGTATCACAGGTGTCAATGATAAGCGGGGAGAGAGGCCAGTTAACATCCATTTGCCAATCTCCTTCCCGTTGAATGGAGCCGGAAACAATGTTGACTGCAACACTTCCAGCTCCTCAGCTGTCATTCGCCGGAAAGAGAAGCCAGGGAAGAAGCTATAGAAGCCTGATCGGGACTTGAATAGCTTCTTTGATGTGGAAAGGTTACACTAGGGGTCTAATAGACACCTAATGTTACCTTAAAGAATACTGATTAGATTCAATGTACTATAACAAAGGGGGTTTGTGAACTCTCCTATGTGACAGCAATGAAGTTACCGGTAAATAAAAAAAAAAGTTTTAAATGAAATAAATTTAAAAATATCCCCCAAAAAATAAGTCCTCCGCCCCAGTGAACGTGCGCATAGTAACGTGAACATGTTTCGGGTGCACCTACATACAAAAATGACGGCTGAGCTATACATGTTAGATATCGCCACAAGCGACAGAGTGAGAGCAATAATTTTAGCGCCAATAATCACAAATAACTCTAAGACTTCCGGTTCCGGCGCCGGATGGACTAGACGGTGTACACTGGAGCTCCGTCCCCACCACATCCAGACCGCAACTCCCGCAGCTAAACCGGAATATACCGAGCACCCCACTCATCTGAAAAGACTCTACTGACCATGGATAAGTTTGTGGCTCGTTCGCAGCCGTTCCGCCACAACCTCTGCGCTCCATCCAGCCCGGCGGTCACACAGCACGAGTCCGCGGCCATGGAGGACATAGACGCTGATGACGTCACACCGCTGGGTGAGTCTGCTGCTGCATCTCCACATGCCCCCCTGGAGTACCAACAACTGGCACCCACTGTAGCTTCTCATTTAAGAGTGGATATCAGCTCCATCATAGCGGACATCCTAAAACAACACATGGGGCCTATAACGGCGGCCCTGGAGGCACAAGCATCAAGGATTCAGACCCTAGAATCACGTGTCAGTGACATGGCGGATCAGGCCTCAGGCACAGCCAGATCCCTTACTGAAGACAAAAAAACGCTGCAATATCTACAGGAAAAGGTTGACGGCCTTGAAAACAGATCACGCAGAAATAATATTAGGATCATAGGGATCCCTGAATCAATTATGCCAAATGATCTCCAGCGCTTCTGTTCCTCTATACTACCACAAGCTATGGGCATCACATCCACCTGTGCAGTGGAAAGGGCACTCAGAATAGGCCCCCCCAAAGACCAGGAAAGACCCAGACCGGTCATTGTCAGATACCTTGACTATTCAGATAAACACCATATCCTGCAAACCTACAGGAGGCAGCGCCAGTTGGTAGCGGATGGTCATAAATTATTGCTCTTCGCTGATTACTCCGCGGAGTTGTCTAAACAACGCCGCTCCTTCCACGAGGTCTGCCAGACCCTTGTGCACAAGCGAATCAAGTTTATACTGGCATACCCGGCTGTGTTACGCATCTCTGATCCAGAAGGTAACCAACACCGCTTCACGTCTGCGGCTCAAGCCCAAGGCTATGTGGACCGCCATCTGTCCAATTATACTGCACGATTGGACTCACCACTCAAGAGCCCGCCGCGAAAGAAGAAGGCCTGAATCGGTGGCCTCAAAGTCCTTCTACTCTTGCTGAGGGGTTTAGCGCAAGGGACAACTTGCACAACTTGCTCGCATTGTTAGGTAGATGACGGGAGTTTCTAAGTCATTGACAGAGTTATTTCATTGTGGTTCATGTTATATTTCTTTCCACATCTATGTTACGAGACTCTTTATTACACTAGTGGCGGGGAGTGGCATCCGGAAGTTGTCGACCCCATGCTCACCGTGGCTATCCGAGGGGTTCACATCCCCTCCACCGCTGATGGCCGGACCTTCATACAGCGCCATCCGGAAAAAAGGAAGTTCTGGACAGGTTTATCTTCCTACTTGCTTAGTTGCATACATGTTTTGTTTATCACCTTCATTGTTTTTGTTCTTGCTCCGCTAGTTGAGAGCAGATGCATCTACCCAGCAGTTGGGACAATGCTCATCATCATTCTCCAGACTGTAGTGACATGTGGGTCACTCATCTACTTACCGGGCACCGCGGGCCCATTGAATCGGAGCCGTTCCTGGAGCACTGGGACACAGGTAATGACTCACCTCTCTTTGTTACTGGTCTACCATGACCTTACCATCTTATCATCACATCAACTGTTATGGGAACTGCCCTCAAATAATCTACATGGAATGTCAAGGGACTTAGGTCACCACAAAAGTGGAGGCAAGTGTTACGTCACCTTAAAAAAACCAGAGTGGATATTGCACTATTACAAGAAACCCATCTTCTTCAGGATGATATATCCCGCCTTAAGCAATAGTGGGTGGGTACAGCAGTGGGGGCCCCCTCTAAGGGCCGCTCCCCGGGGACGGCCATACTGATTAACAAGAATTTACATCACACTCTCCTTTCCCAACAACACGACACGGAGGGGGGACGGTGGTCCCGTGTCTCTATCCAAGTGGGGTTAGCTATATTTGAAATATGGAATGTCTATGGGCCCAACGCAGATATCAAGCCTTTTTTCACTGACTTACTATCTCGGCAAGCTCCCCCAGCCCCCGATATGTATGTCATCCTTGGGGGTGATTATAATGCAGTCCCGCTCACCTTGGAGGATCGCTCCTGGACCAGGGGACGACCCTCAGGAGCAACCCAGGCCCAGGGCAGCAACTTTGCGGCAATGATCCAAGCGGGTGGCTTCATAGACATCTGGCGATATCTTCACCCCCTAACCCGTGAATTCACCCACTTCTCCCATGCACATGACTCTCTCTCCTGGCTGGACTTGTTCCTT
Organism: Nanorana parkeri; assembly: GCF_000935625.1. Lineage (NCBI taxonomy): Eukaryota > Metazoa > Chordata > Amphibia > Anura > Dicroglossidae > Nanorana > Nanorana parkeri. Next base: position 1,922,845 of record NW_017306412.1, on the reverse strand, counting down.
ATATCGCCCAACTTGCTACCTAAAGTGTTAATAATAGGTCTCGGTCAATTTAATAACCTTCTTTTACAGTGTTTTCTCTGTTAAAACACTGTTACCCTCCTTTTTGTTCTGATTACTTTTGGTTATATGACCTTGATGACCTATTCCAATGATTAATTAAACATTAAAGGGGATATTTAAGGTATATCAGAACTCCAGGGAACAAGCTTTTTCTCACCGATTGCTACCTAAAGTATCTGCAGTGACTATTGAGGATATGGTCATATCGGACCATTCTCCGGTAATGATTGACATTCAACATGTGGGTCTGCCCTCCAGACACGTGGTATGGCGCTTTCCGGCATATCTGGCTACTGATGATAACTTCCAGGCACACCTTGTCTCTTGGTGGGGGGAGTATGTCTCTGATAATGCATCACACATCGGGGGTACCATCCTGTTCTAAGAGGCAGCAAAGGCAGTCCTGAGAGGCAGGATTCTAGCCTATGTCTCTTCTCAGAAGAGGCAGACCAAACAGAGTTATGTAGAGGCATGTACAGCGGCCAGGACTGCATATTTAAATTACAGACAAGACCCTTCTCCTCGAGCCAGATCAGATTGGATACAGGCGAAACAAACGTGCGATCACTGGATAGCCCAATACGATCTCCAAATTCGGTCCCGCAAGGAGGTGGAATTCTTTAAGTTTGGCAATAAATCTGGAAAATTGCTGGCTAACTTAATCCGTTCCACATAATGACCCTGGTCCAAGACAATGGTGAGATATCCAGTGACCCCGAGAGTGTTTGTGAGACTTTTCGCTCATTCTATCAGTCCTTGTATGCGGCGGACGGCGGGGACTTGGATGCGGGGTCCTCTTTTTTGGATTCGATATCCTTGCCGTCTCTGTCCGACGCAGACTTGGAATTAGCTGAATGCAATGGTAACGCTTCAGGGGGTGCAGGCGGCTATCCATGGATCCCCGAGTTCAAAGGCTCCTGGGCCTGACGGACTGTCAGCAGAATTCTTAAAATCCGTAACTGACCCTATCTCTCCTATTCTAGTCTCCTTGTACAACCATATCTTGAAAAACAGCTGCTATCCGCCCACTTTTAGCTCAGCTTACATCAGGTTGTTGCCTAAAAAGGGGAAAGATCCCAAACTTCCCGGCTCTTACCGTCCCATTTTTCTACTTAACTTCGATGCCAAACTACTTTCCAAGATTATGGCCAACATACTGGCCGCTGTGCTGCCTCATCTTGTCTCACCAGACCAGGCGGGCTTTGTGTCAGGTCGTTCCGCGGTATTGAATGTGAGAAAAATACTTACTGCACTGGAGGGTATACCGGGGTTGGGGTCCTCTCCTGGTCCAATGGCACTGTTGGCCTTGGACGCGGAGAAGGCCTTCGACAACGTTAACTGATCCTGGCTCTCTAAGGTAATGGAACGCTTTGGCTTCTCAGGGTTGTTTTCGAAATACATTTCCACTATGTATAGCTCCCCTTCAGCGCAGATATACACCTCCGCGGCCCTCTCCACACCCTTCCGCTTGCACAAGGGGACCCGCCAGGGCTGTCCTCTCTCCCCATTATTGTTTAATCTGGCTATAGAACCCCTGTCCCTATCCTTGGCTACCCCCCACATTTTTACTGGTTACCAATCTGGCCCATATGACACTAAACTAGCATTACTTGCAGATTATATTTTACTGCTCCTCTTTGACCCACTGAACCAAATCTCCACCATCCTTGACCACATCGCACTCTATGGCTCGTTTTCGGGTCTTAGGATCAATATTAACAAAAGTGAGCTTCTCCCTCTCACCTCGGATAAAACGTTTGTAGCTGCCCTTTCCCGCACATACCCAACTCTACTAATACAGCCACGCTGCATCACCTATCTAGGAGTCTCTATTCCCCGCTCTGCCAGGGATTTATATGCATTAAACTACAAATAACTCTAAACTGATGAGCTGTACGTGCTTTTAAAGCATTGCTTATGGACAATTTGGGGTACTGTATTTTGTCACTGTTTCACGGGCGCACGCACTTTTTAAGCTTAGCATATTGGGTATCTATTTACTCAGAGTAACCCCAAACATTTATATTATATTGTGTTTTTATGCATTAAATTAACTAAATTGTAATTTTTACTGATATTTGGGGTTTGATAAAGTGTTGCGCTAATATTATGTGACGTAAAAGTTTGCTACTGCTGCCCTTTTACTACAGAGTCTGTGCTTTCAGAAAATATAAAAATATATCAGGAAATGTATGGATTGTACCATGTGTGCAAAAAACACTGTGGCAGGGTTTACATAACACGCCTAGAGGATGCCTTAGAGCAGTATGTGGTGTTATCGAACAGTACATTTTTTACAGACAGTCCCAGCAACAGCATACACTGGCACTGCATATTTGGCCGTGAAATCTATTTTTTTCCTTTTACAAATAGCTTGGCTTCCATACAGCAGCACTTCAATCTGGTTCATAGCAGTTTGAATATAGGGGTCTATTCACTAAGCTGCCGTAGGCAGCCGAGTGAATGACCGACCTAAAGCGAAGTGAGCCGAACGCTGTTCGGCTATTCAGTTCAGGCTGGTACGGCTGATTTCAGCCGTATATCGGCTGAAATTAGCCGTACATCGGGTGGCTTCAGTCGGCCGAACATGCACAGCATGTTTGGCCGACCCGAAGTGCAGAAGAAGTTCGACTCAGCCGATCCAACATCAGTGAATAGCCGAATGCCGCTGAGCGATATTCGGCTCGGCTGTTCTGAACAGAAAAACTGTTTAAAAAGTAGAACAATAAAAATAGAAAAGGATTGTGCGGAGCTAGCAGTGACAGCTGGCTCCGCCCAACTGTTTTCTACTCTCCTAGGCGCTCCGGGAGTCTCCCGTGTCAGAATAAAAAAAAAGAAAAAGCAGTGTTTCTCTCCTTGGCGGCCGGGAGCAGGAGACTCCCAGAGCGCCAGGGAGAGTTAGGCTGTTTGGAGATCAGTGTCCCTGGTTAGCTGCTAACCAGGGACGCTGATCTCTCAACAAGTGGCCGGAGCCAGCCGTAAGATCACGGCTGGCTCCGCCCAGCTGTCAGAAGCAGTCTGCCCACTGCGCCTCGGCCTGGAATGCTGCAAAGACTGCCGATCCCAGCAGGCAGCAAGCGGGCGAACAAATTGTAATGGGGGAGCAGGGGGACACGGGCCCCCTACTGGCCACGGGCCGTGTTCGACTGACCGAATGGTCAGTCCGCCCCTGGTGTGAGGTGATTTTGGTACACACAGATTTTGCTCTTAATTTTGTTTTGTTTTTTCCCTTTTTCTTTCAAAAGATACAGCAGTGTGCTGTAAACAAAAGGCATCTACCAGAACCGACTGGCAATAAACATGATGCTGAGCTTTGAGCACCTAAACTTAAAAAGAGAATCTATCAACCTAAAATAAAAATAAAAAAATCCCAGAAAGAAACAAAAACCTAAAAATACCACCCATAATACAGAGGCCATTTGTAAGGGTAGCAAAAAAAAAAAACCTGAACATCAACATACAGTAAAAAAACAATATATCCCCAAAATAAATAACCATTCCAAAATAATACCACCTAAATCAAAAGTCCAATTTTTGGAGGAAAGCCTTGCTGCAAAAAAAGCAGCTTAAGCTAAAATAAAGGTCCTATCAACATAAGATAAACCCCAATATACCCCCAAAATAAAAGAAAACCTTAAAAAATCCTGCCCCCTGAAACAAATGTCTATTTTTTTTATTTTTTTTATGAAGTCTGGTGACAAAAAAAGGTTGCTATGGAGAGGGCATCAGTTAAATGTGACCGTTGACCTTTAATCAGCCACAAAATAAACTTGAATACAAATAAACGCACAATAATAAAAACAAAATAAAGGCAACTTAGCAGTCGATTGCCTCAGGAGATACCAGTTAGCATTAATAAACAGTTTCCAAATCAAAACTAATTATTCCCTGGGCAGTTCTCACTGTCCTTTCCTCCCAGCAGTTTTCAATACCCTGACACTATGGCTGCTCTGTGCCCTAGTTGGCACATAACAAAGACCCAATTATTGATCCCCTCTGAGCCAGCTGATCTAAGTTCAAAGGCCTTTGAAGAGCATTATGATTGCAAAGCATTTGGCCTGGCAAAATCCTGCATTAGTTTGCTGGGTGCTGAAAAGCCAGAATCCACCTCAAACCCATGGTATACCTGAACCTGAACCTCATCCCTAGTAGAGTAGATACTCAACTGAAAATGGGTTGGGTGCCATTGAGAATAAAGGGCAATGCACGAGGGTACCTAGCAGGTTTTGTGCAATAGCAGGTACTAAATGCACACATTCTGTTTAGTGCAACGCTACGCTTTGAACCGGATCACCCTCCTGGCTAATGCATTACATCAGCTTTTTTTTTTGTTTGGTATGACTATTTAAAGAGAACTTTATCCACACTCAGAATCTTAATCAATACTAATTATGGGCAGCCAGCACGTAAATGAAATAGTCATTCAAAAAATATCAATTCAACCTCACTGCATTCCTTACCTTCTGTGATTAATATGACATATATGGAAAACATTTTATGTGAATCATAGATGGTTTAGCGCTGCTTTGGCGGTTTACCGTTGATTTGATATTTAAAGAGAAATGCAGGTTTCTTTCTGATATCGGGCCTTGGAAAAAAACTGATAATGCTTCAAAACATTGCTGTATGACAAAGTAAATTGTATTTTATTCTGCTGCTGACATGTTTGCATTAATAGAAATATTGTAGGCCCGTTGACAATTATTTCTATTGTCACATAGAGTGTTATTATCCACCTTGTTACAGCAATAAACTAGGTAAAGGAACAAAAATACTTTAAAGTGTGTATAAAGGCTTTTTTTTAGTTTTGCATTGGGTGGTTGAGAACGCTACTCAATTTCTTTTAAAGTGACACGAAACCCAAGAGTTCAATCTTAAAAATACATTCAAGTACCCCAACTATTAACAAAAATGTATCTTATTTGTGTATCACTCGGCTCTAGATGATTTGAGGATAAGATACATTTTTATTAATATTTAGTTTACTTGGAAAATCCTATACAAACACAAACACACACAAACTACATCTTGTACACGCATGATCACTGGCGGAACTACCAGGGTCACAGCGGTCACAATTGCGACTGAGCCCTGGCATTGTGCCTGTTGGGGGGCCCAGAAAGGAAGCAGAGGGCCCGCAGCTGCCTTATGCCCCCCTCCCCCATATAGTGCCGCTCCCTTCCCCGCCGCTCTGCCTCCCACAGCAGTAGAATGTACGGGCCGCTGTGCAGGGATGGAGAGGAGGCTGTGTCTGTCACATTTCTGCCTGGCAGAGCCGCTACCAACATTGCAGGCACCGCCAGGCAGCACAATCAGCTGTTGGAGAGGGCCCTCTCCACTTAGTCCCGCCCCCTGGGTGCTGTGATGAATTTGAAGCTGGTGGTATTATCATTTACATTAGAATGTATTGCTGGGACTTGTAGTCCTGCATAGCTGGTAGTATTCTGCATTGCTGTATAATAATTATACAGCAGGGGTCTCAAACTCACATTTTTTAGTCCCGTGGGGGCCGCTACTATATACGGTACCAGTTTTTATGTATGCACATGTTACGAGCGACAACTGTCACCGATTTAAATTAATGATCGGGTGACAGCTGCTGCATGTAAACGCCTGCACATCGCATGTAATCAGAAGTGAAATGATTACATGTAGTTAGGAATCAATCACTATCCCTGGATACATCAGAAGTGAAATGATTACATGTAGTTAGGAATCAATCACTATCCCTGGATTGTGTATCCAGGGATAGTAATTGTTTTTGTAATTGTACGATTACATGCGGTATGCAGGTTAGGGATTCCTGCTGCAGGAAAACGCAAGTTTGTGACACAGGAATCCCTAATGGTACCTGAAATATAGTGGAGTTCGGGGACGAAGAGGAGCTCAAAGGGAGATTGTGTACTGATTTGATCTCCTGTGATAGAGTCGCCGTGCTGGACCACACCGGGAACAGCAGATCTCAGCATCGGCGGCGACAGCGGGTTGGGGGCAGGGTTATGCGCTGCACACCCGCACCTATGAATGGCAATGTTCCTGCAATACACACGTATTATTGCTGATTTCACTGATTTCATTTTTTGTTTGGAATTGGGATTGCACATTGCCCAGCAAAGTATTTATTTAGATTTTTTCCCAAACACTTCCAGCCATAATGTTTCAGAACAGCTAGCTCCAACTATTTCTGCTCAGCTTCCCTGAACTTCCTGTCCAATACACAAGGGAGAGCACAGTCACCTGCAACTGTCCATCTAATAGCTTGTTGGTGAAAGCAGGAGGTAAGAGGGGGGGGAGCAGAGGAGTGGCTTGTCTTGCTGTGTCTGTGTGTTTGTGGAGAATAGAGATTTTGCTGCACTCCTTACCGGATAGAGATGACCTGATAAACAGGTGGGTTCTTGTAGGGACCATGGATAGCACCGTGAATAAACTGAATAGATAGAAATGTCACCAGCACACCATCTCCTCCCTTGCCAATGCATAGATGCAGTATGCGGTTTATCATTGTCCTGCTGTAATATGCAAGGCCTTCTTTTAAAAAGACATTGTCTGGAGGGAGCATATGCTGCTCTAAAACCTCAATATATCTTTCAGCATTGATGGTGCCTTTTAAGATGTGCAAGCTGCACATTCAATACGCACTAATGCACCCCCATACCATCAGAGATGCAGGCTTTTGAACTGAGCGCTGCTAATAAGCCGGAAGTTCCCTCTTCCTTTAGTCCAGAGGATGCAGTGACCATAGTTGCCCAAAATTTTGATTTATCTGACTACAGAACAATTTTCCACCTTGCATCAGACTATTTTAAATGAGCTTTGGCCCAGAGAAGAAGGCGGCGTTTCCGGATCATGTCCAGATATGGCTTCTTCTTTGGATGATAGTGCTTTAAGTTGCATTTTTGGATGACATGGCACTGTCTGTTTGCCACAGACAGTGATTTTTGGAATTATTCCTGACCCCATGCAATGATGTCCGTCACAGAATTATGACTGTTTTTATTGCAGTGCCGCCTGAGGGCCTGAAGATCACGAGCATCCTATATTCCGTTTCGGCTTTGTCTCTTGCGACAGAGATTTCTCCAGATTCTCAGAATCTTTTAAATGATATTATGTACTGTAGATAATGATATATTTAAATTATTTGCAATTTTACATTGAGGAACATTATTCTGAAATTGTTCGACAATTTTAAGATGCAGCTTTTCACAGATTGATGAACCTCTGCCCATCTTTACTTCTGAGACAGTCTGACTCACTAAAATGTTCTTTTTATACCCAATCATGTTACTGACCTGTTGTCAATTAGCCTAATTAGTTGCAAAGTGTTCTTCCAGCTCTTCCTTGTTAGTACCACTTTCTTTGCTGGCTTTTTGTTGCCCTCTCCCAACTTTTTTGAGACGTGTTGCTGTCATCAATTTCATAAGTACCTTATTTTTTTCTTAAAATTATGCATTCTCTCAGTTTAAACATGTTTTACATTTTCTATTGTAAATAAAATATGGGTTTATGAGATTTGCAAATGATAGCATTCTGTTTTTATGTAGATTTTACACAGCATCACAACTTTTTTGGAATCAGGGTTGTATATTATTTTGATCTAGATCTATTATTGGAAAAAGTTTGAGTGTTTAATACTACTTTAATTACTTGCACTGCAACGGCAGTTTTTGTGTAATTTCAAAAGTTCAGCTTTAACAAGGACAATTTATAACTGTCCTTCAAAGGTTTGGTGTATTCAAAATTGCCTAAAAGAAAATTCATACCACACGTGTTAGCAAAGAGAACAGAAGTTTTTCAAAGACTGGTGTAAAGATGCCTTCATTTAATCTAGTTATCTGTTCACAAAAAAAGCATTTTCTGGAAAACTACAGGTATTATAAAGCCTAAGGCTGAAAAGCTGAGTAAGCACAACATTATTTAGAGACAACCTCAGCAGCAAAGGAAGAGTTAATTCTACAAACATTGGTGGACTAGATGAACTGCAGGTTGTATTGCTTGCAAGCTATAATAAAATTTGTATACACAATTTACCTTGGGCCTTGAGTTTGCTTGGCAAAACCTTTGGTAAAAGCAGCTGTACAGAAAATAAGTATCTCTTAAATGGGAAAGACAACGCATCTCTCTCCAAATGTGTCAGACACAACGGAAAGTAAAAGGAGATCTCTCCAATGCAAAAGGAAACACCAGAACAGGTGTCCCTATTGGATGATACCTCTCCATTTCTGTTGTTGTAACAACTCAAACATTTCTGGAACAGAGATAACGGCAACGACAAATAAAAATATGAATGTCCCCATCTCAGAGGATCTAACCCTTCCACGTTCTATTTTTAAAAAAATTGGCTTTGTGGGCTTGGCTTGGACATGCACGGGTGAAGACATATTTTCCCAAGGCTTTTCCTGACAACTTACTGGGTTCCCAGGGGTTTTTCACCTAAGTTCCTCTCGCACATAATTCCCAAATAAAAGAGGTTATCGATGCAGCCGCCGTGGACCCTAAAACTGAGAAAGGGGTGTTAGGAGCATGTCAAATGCTCCTATTCCTGATGCAACACACGCTGGGGGTGGGTAACTTCAACGTCACTGATTGCTAGGACTGCCGGCGGTCCTAGCAACCAATGACTGCAGAGGAATTGGATACCTGATGTCATTTATTGCTAGGATGCCAGGGGTTTTAGCAACCAATGACTAAAACTGAGGGGGGCCTGTGCTGGGTTGTGGTTGGCAGTGGATGCACCAGCCGCAGAGACTAGTATATCCACTGTCAAGCTGCCATAGCCCAGTTAAGGTCAGTGATCATGTTCCAGACAGACCTAGGTCCACCATGTAGGGACACCTGCTACGTGGTTAGGTAGAATAAATATATTAACGATGGTCATCACAGGCTTCTGTTCCATTTGCAGATGATCCAAGTGCTTTTTTGGCAACTTAAAAGTCTGGTTTGGAATACCAAGAAGCCTCATTTGGTTTATTCTGTGCTTATTAAAACTAAGTATTCTAGTGGCCTAGGGCTTTCCTTATTACAAAGCAATAACACTCCAGCAGATTCTCAATTGGCACCATCATGGCCACACTAAATTATGGGTTCCTATAAAGAAGAGCATAGCAGGCTGGAATTTGACTCATGCCCCATGGCTACCATAGGACCTTCGTGGTTTAACTGAGATGTTCCCCCTGCATGATACTGCATTACCTTGCTATTTAGGATGCACTTCACTGTATACATACTCTGACTCCACCTGTGCCTCCCCTGTCCTCTATTGGAAGGTTTTTGTTGTTCCCCCCTGGGGAGCGGGTTAGTATTTTTTCTAAAACTTGGGCCTCAGATAGAGATGTAAGGTGGTGTAAGTTTTTTAGGGTTGGACAATTGTCTGCTGTGGGGGACCTGCAGGAATTTATTGGGAGCTTTCCAATTGATGCTTGAAGGTAGGGACAACTATGTAATTTCTACTACTCACAAATGGCAGTGGTGCACCCTATGGCTTCTCTAATTTTATTTGAAAAATTGTGTACGAAATGCACACCTCCAATTAAATTGATATCTCTCCTTTACAAAGTGTTGCTTTCGGCCGAATCCACGCGCAAGCTTCTTTGTCCCAGGGAATAGGAAAGGGACTTGAGAATCAAGGCCTCTAATCCTCAAGTCCAGCAACTGCTTACATTGGCTGATAGTTCTTCTATGGACTCCAGATTACAAGAGACTTGCTATAAGCTCTCTCTCATTGGTATATGGTCCCTTGCCATCCAAATACCAAGTATTTATCCATCTGTATCCTCTTTGTGCTGGAGAGGTTGTGCTTAAGAGGGATCTCTTTTACATATTTGGTGGGAGTGTTTGAGCATACATCCCTTTTAGCAAGGCATTAGATTATAAATTGAGAGGATTCTAACTATAGAACTGTCGGACAAACCGGGACCTTTCTTAAAACATTTAGCTTCTTTGCCAATCTCACAGTATAAGGAATGCACTCTGCCTCATCTTCTGAACAATGACAGGCGATTGATCCTGCTTCTTTGGAAGTGTACTGCGGTTCCAACAAGGGCTGATTGGAGGGTAACGAGATTATGGAAGTGAAACGTTGGGTGGCCACCTATAGAGATAACTATGATAAGTTTTTGTAATTGGGCTCCTTGATTCACTGAACCTCTGAGCAACCTGACTCCTGATCTTAGGTTGGTCCCCCCTTCTGTAGATCCCCTTGGGTTATATTGAAGGAAATACTCCTTCCTTACCTGGTACTTCCCCCTGTATTTACATTCTGGATATTCGTTGTCTGGTATTGCTATTTACCTACTTTTGGTATGCCCTTGCATCGTTTGAATTTGTTCTCTTCATCCTTGTTCCTTTATGTTCCTTCTTGCTTTTTCTCCTGTTTCTTGTCTTCCATTCTCTCATGACTCTAGTTTCTATCTTAATCTCTTTCCATCCTTTCTGATGCTCTCTCTGTTAAGTAGTATGTGGCTATATGCTAAATTGCCTACTATAGGTTAATGTTTTGCAACACTTATACTGTACTGCATACACTTTTTTACTTATGTATTATTTAAAATGTAGGTTGAATTGGTAATGAAGCTTACACATTTTACTGTTTTCTTTTTTACTTGTTTCATTCATTGACTAAATAAAGATTGTATTAATATAAAAATTGTCTCTACATGAACTATAACTGAGGGCCAGTTCACACTTGTGTGGAGAACTGTGTCTTTCCTGCACGCAGAAAGCAATTGTGCAATGCAAGTGTGATCTTCAGTGCAATGATTTGCCGTGCAGTACAGTGCACTGCAAAAAAAATACAGACTTGCTGCATTTTTCCGCAGCACGCTGGATGGCAACACAGGTCATTGAACCACATTGCAGTTCACCATGCTGCTGCGTGGGGACTTGAATGGAGTGTACAGTTTGTACACTTCAATTAAAGTAAAAGAAGAAAAGTGCTGCATCTTACCGTGTGGCTAGTTTGAACAGGCCCTTATAGCTGCAGATATCAATGAATGTTACATTTCAGCAGAATATTCTTATCTATGTGTTATGCTTTGCTCAGGACATTAAGGGGGTTATTCAGTGAATAACCCAGCCGGTTAAGTGAGCCGAATGCTGTTCGGCTACTCACTTCAGTCTTGTACAGCTGATTTCAGCCGTACAGTGGCTAAAATCAGCCGTACATCGGCTGCCTTCAGCTGCATTAGCTGAGACGAACATGCTCTGCATGTTCGGGTGAGGCGAAGTGCAGCAGGAGTTCGACTCAGCCGATCCAACATCTGGCATTCGGCTATTCTGCTCAGTACCTCCGAGGTAGCGAGCCGAATAGAAAATAAGTGAAGATATAAGACGTCACGGCCGGCTCCACCCAGTTGTTATTGTTTAATGACAGATCAGCATCTGTCATTACAACTGGGCACAGTGAGCCGTGAGATCACGGCTGGCTCCGCCCAGCTGTCATGTGCGTGGAGATTGGACGGCTTCGGAAGACTGTTCTCCACTCTTCGGGTGTTACTACGGCTCAGCCAAGCCGAAACATATGCGCTCAGCTCGGCTGCCTTTGGCTGCTGCACGGGCTATTGTGGGTGTGCTGTCGCAATTCTTGCCTTTAGTAAATCAACCCCAATATATTCACCAGTATCTGCTTCATTGGTAGGATAGTGTGTAGTGTGAGCCATGGTCTGCTTACAGCATGTTCCTTCTCAACAAGTTTACATGCAGAACATCTTACTGTCTCTCAGTCCTGTCCTCTTCTCTCCCAGTCTAAGTGCGGCTGTATAGGAGATTGCAGGGTGCTAATTTCAAGTCAAGTTTCATTAACAAAATTGCATTTAATTATGTTCTAACATTGAACTCTGGAATAGTTTCAAAATTATCTTGTTCATTTATACTATAGAATGGCAGCAAGTGCTCTCCTCTATTCTCCTCTGCTCCCATGTTGTGTGTGCCTCCCCTGGTGTACTCATTTACAATGCAGGGCTACTGGTCCTGCATCATAGGTGATGACATTGAAAACCCTGCGACTGGCAGAGCACCGAAGGGAAGCGGCTTTAGGGGACAGGTCTTGCAGGTAGGAAAAGGCCTGCAGGGGTAAAGATTAAGGTAAGTATCACGGCTTATTCCTCTACCCCTAGACTAAACGAGCATTTAACCCTTGTAGTGTGGAGGTGACCCCACTGCAAGGGTATGTTTAAATGCTGCTTTTTTGAAGATAAAGATGCATGCATTTGTTTCTTTAACCATATATCTGCCTAAGGTTCAGATTAAAATATATTTAGGTATATTATCACATTGACCTAATACAAATATAATAAATGACAGGATACATTTTCATGTGTTTTATTTCAGGTAACTACAGTCAAATTCCTGCAGCAATGTCGTTTCAACAGCTTTCTGGAATAGACCTTATCAGTAGAACATGTATGATTTACCTCATATAGTATATAAGCCACTCTGCTGCCTGTTAAAGAAATGATGGCTTCCAGATTAGCAGAAAATCGACTTTCTATTGTTCGCAATGTGCACTCTTTTCATCTCTCTGCTAAATAAGTCTTGTGTTTTTACAAAAGCCAACAAGAAAGCATTTTTTTCTGAAACTGTCAGAGAAAGGGCTTGAAAATAAAAGAGAGTAATTTTGCTAGAAAAAGAGCAAAGCAAATGTGTTGCAGAATACCATAGATGTCAAGAGGTAAAAATATATATATATGTATAAAGAAAAAAAGAGGGAGATAACCATTCTGCTTGGAAATGCAAGCTTGGGCTCACTCTGAGGTGTTTAAAATTCTGAGCTCATACTCTCTCTCCGGCAGATGCAGACAGTGGCAAGGGCCAGAGATTTACAAACCCGAGCTGTGTAGATCAGAAGCACAGTATATGATTATACCTAATTATCTTTAATGCCAAAATGAATTTGGATTGCTGTATTATACTGTAAGATGCTTATATGCTAGCTTTTTTTTCTCTTCCTATCTGCTGTACTATTTAAAACAATCACTCTCTGACCTTTACTAGCTGCCTCAGAGTTAAACACAACGTCATCAGTCTATTACCAAGAAATTATGCCTTCAGCTTCTGCATTAGAACAATTATTTGCTGTGTGGTGCCATAGGCATAAATGCAGAGGTCCCTTGCACAGGTAATAACTACCGATGAGTAGAAATACAGCATGATCAGTTTGTGATCATCATTGTAAAAAACAAAAATATTTATTTTTATATGCGTCAGACTGCACAGTATATTAGTATCCAGCACTTTGAGATCAGCTCTGGAAATATTCAGCATTTAACAGAGCAATGTGCTATCATATGGCACTCCTACCACTAACCCTTCCTGTTACCCTAACACTAAGGGGTCTATTCACGAAGTAGCCGAAGGATCTAGCTTCGGCCCCAGCACCCCTTCGGCTAGCTTTGGCCCCAGGACCCTTTCGGTTCAGTAGAACCGAAGGGCTGCTGTACAGGCTATTCACTATAGCCCGTACAGCTCCCGAACTTGGCCGGGCGGCTCAGTTGAGCTGAACGCATATACTCAAGATGGGCAGATCGTACGTTTTTTTAATTACCTTACAACCACCGCAAGACAAAAGTCTTGCGATGGTTGTAAGGTGTATGGGCACCTTAACACTAACCCTCACTGTAGCCCTAGAAATCACAGGGCTCCCAAACCCTCTCTCACCGCAACCTACCCCCAACCAACCGTCTCCTTCTCTTCAGCTCTGTTCCACTCCGCTGCCGCTTTGCTACACTGCAGCTGCCTGGCAGTCAGGGCCGATTAAGGGCATCATGGGCCTGGTGCTGAGGATTTTGGTGGGCCTTTTTGTGGAAATGTCATCGGTCCAGGCTGTGATTTGTAGTCTCGTTACATCTTTGAGTCAGTGGTGGATCACCGGGGTACTGTTGCAGCTGTGGCCCTGGTTGCTCTGCCATTGACTCCAAGCTGTAGGGGGACTATAAATCTCAGCAGTACATTATACAGCAATGCAGAATACCCCAACTGTAAAGCAATACAAATCCAAACAATACATTATACAGTAATGCAGAATAATATTAAGCTACATACTCTGTGTTGAAATCAGTCGTCGTTTAAACCCAATTAACCATTAGAAAATCTAACAAATGTTTAAATGACAAATTAAATTCAACAGGCTTATAGCCAGCTTAACTCTCACCCTAACCCTCCCTATTTTTCTCTGTAGCCTAAATTCTATCCCTACTCATAACCCTCCCTATAATACTAACCCTCCCTGTAACCCAACACTGAACTTCACACTTATCCACCCTGTAATCGCATCCCAAACAAAAACCCTCCTAGTAGTCCCCATAACCCTAACACTAACCCTCCCTATAAACTTGACACTACCCCTTATGTAAAGCTAACCCTTTGCTAGCATTCTCATGTTCTGCAGAAGTCCTTGCAGCAGATACTTTTAGCAGGCCGCTGGAGGAAGGGGGAGTGCTATCAGCTAGTTTACAATTTTGAGCTGATTCAATGTTCTATAAAATAAGAGCAGTGTCCGCTATTTGGTAAATATGAATCATTTGTATGGAGTCAAATCAGACAGGTGTAGGGCACACAACATTTATGTGCTGTGTTGTAAATGCTAATTAAAAATTGTTCTTTCAGTTCAAAAAACAGGCCTCTAGCATTTTTGCTGCAATTAAAAGCTCAGTTACCTCCAGTTCCTCAGAAATGGTGATGGAGATCAAACTTTATAGGCATCTAGACTTTGGTGTTGATAAACTAATTTCTAGCCAGAGTTCCCCAAGTAATAAAGACATACTAGTAGTTACATTTGTAACAAAGGCCATATCACTTCGCTTTATAAATTGCTTGAATGATTTGTTGCAATAGAAGCAAAAACATCAACAACATGAAGACAGAAGTTTGCACCGTTTTATCAACCAAAGCCAATTCAGATTAATGCTAAGGCTCCAAATCTGTGTGCTGACAAACATTACTAGACAGAGAGGTTGATGTACATGTTGCCATCTACTGTTCATTATAACTATTGCAATTATAAGTAGTGCACTCCACATATCCCATTCCATCGTTATTACAGAAGAAGAATACAGGAAATAAAATGTAGTTTGTGCCCCCCTTAGTTACTTCCAATATACAGATTGCATGTTCAAAGTAATAATATAGTAGGTTAAATTGGTTAGGTGGGCAGAGTTAAATCGTGGTAAAGCATTTTAATTAAGAAATGTGCCTGCAAAGTAGATAAACGTGAAGAAAAAATGCTGAAGTAGGGCTTTTGGAAAGTGGCGCTGAGGTTCCTAAATCAACTAGCATTCTGTCATAATAGCAGCCCTAAAATTATGTATACATGTTATAAATAGGTGCCACCTGCATTTCCAGACAAACCTCCCATTTATCTGGCTGTTACAAAAGCAATATGTCCCATGCATGTGCAGTAATATGTTTTACTATACCCACACATGCCTACTGTACTGCCACTCCTATGATCCCAATGCATCCTTGCTTTGTATTGCCTACACTGCACTTTTGCACTTTGCACTTTTATTCAGCAAGGCAGTAAACAAACACTGTTCACTGCTGGAGGGCTTTGTACAGCACGGTCCATACCATAAAACAGCTGCTCATCAAAGCCACTAAATAAACTTATGTCAGTTCCTGATTAACAGGATCCCCACTAATGGGCAGCACATGTACCTTTTTAGTGTTCTGTCAGCAGTCAGCCTTTTTACTCAGCAGCATAGTCTCACAGCAGAGAGAGTGAGAGTGAAACCTGCGCTGCCATCTGCTGCTGCCAATTACAATTCCAGCCCTGGAAGGAGATCTTTATATCAAATCATCTAGAGATTCATGTGGTTGTAGTATCTTTTGAGTCCAATCAAATCCTTATCCTGATGAATAAGGCAGTGTTGTTGTTCCTGAAAAGCAGTGGATGTTTTTTGTTTGATCAAACTGTGAACAATTAAAAGGCATTTTTTAAGTCTTTCACCTTTTGGTTTGATGTCCCTTATTTTTGAAACCTAAGGTTCACTCAGCTTACATAGATTGTAAAAAAGCCCATGCACATCTGAGACTAATAAACAAGCTCTAGTTAACAGGTAAGGTGAGGCCCAAGCGATGGAGATTTGATCCCATCCAAAGCTCTGCAAAGCCTCCCAGACCAAAATGTATTAAGAGACAAAAATCCTGGAGCCCCTTACTATGTTTAGGTTAGAAACCTAGTTGACTCATATACACCATTGACAATCCTGTAAGCCAGTGCCTCACATACCTTCCTTCTCTGCTTAAACCTGTGGGAAGGAGCACATTTTGCAAACATACAGTGGGCATGTGACATCCATCAGCATTCCCTTGTTGATTCCCTGACTTATGTTCTATAAAAAAAAAAATGTGAAGTCTTGCAGTGCCAGAAATCACATTGTGACCCTTTGTTCCAATATACTCATTTTAGTTCAGAATGGTCTGTAATCAATCGGAACTGTATGCCCAAAAGGCATTACCTCAATAAGTCTAGCACTCACGTTATTTCCAGGCACCCCCATTCTCACTATTGAGTTCCTCTCTGCAAGAGTTAATCTATGGATGAGATATGCCACTGGATGTTCTTCTCTCAAAATTTCCTGGAACAAAACTGCCCCCAGGCCAACATCAGAGGCATTTGTACAAGAAATTCTTCCTGGAAATGAGGGGTAATAAATACTGGCAACTTATACCAAGTGCCTTCAGCACGCCTTTCTGGATGGCATCTAAAACTGCCTGGACCTTTTGTAGATAGGAAGCCCATTAAAGACAGAAAATGACAACATTATCTAGATATGCTAAAGTATGTGCTTTTTGGGGGCTTAAGAATGTGATCCATCATTCTTTGGAACCATGGTGTCACAAAAACAGTTTTTTCCTTTGCCTTGTCTGTTAAGGGAACTTGCCAATACCCCTTCATATGAAAGAGGGTGTAAATGTACCTGGCGGAACCTAACCTTTCTATTAATTCATCCATCTAGGGCAGGGGCAGTAATATTGTACAGACCTGATGGTAATGTAAACAGCTTTAGTAGGTTGGAATTTTAAAGAGAGAGAAACCAAGCAAGAGTTTGGGATTAAAAGTATAATTTCTGTGTTTGCAGATGACACCAAGCTTTGTAGTGGAATAAGGTCCTTACAGGATGTCTCCAACTTACAAGCAGATCTGAAAGCACTCTTTGATTGGGCATCTATATGGCAAATTATGTTTATTGTTGATAAATGTTAATGTAGGCACTTGGCGACTAAAAACATGCATGCATCATACACTCTAGGGTGAGTACAGGAAGGTTCAACCAAGCTATTGAGAATAGCGCATACAGCAGCTGAAAGCAGCTGAAGTAAACAGCCAAAAGCAGCCAAGCCAAACGAACAGGCTGATGCCCGATGCCACCGAACTCCTGGTCTGGCTCGAATGTAAACAAATGGCGAGACTCTTTTATTTTGGCGAGTTGGGGGCCATCGTTCATCATCATTGGTGAGGATCTACATCACTGGATGACGTGATTGACCTTTGGATTGCATCGATGGATACTTTTTTGTGTTTATTTTTTTTACTAATGAAGGACAGCCTTGTTTTTTGTAAGTACTTTTTCCTTTTACTATTTTCTTTACCATTTGGTGAATACATAGGGGTAACAACTACTCCTTACTCATTCACAAGGGGTGGGGGCCGTGTTTGGGTGCCCCATTTATGAAAGGGGGCACCCAGATGCAGATCAGCCCCAATGCCCACAGACCCCCACAAGGCCATTGTCCTCATTGAGATGGGGACAAGGTGCTTTTCCAGGTTTGTGGGGTTTTTTGGCTTTGGGTTCCCCCCTGAATTTCCTATCAGACCTGAAGGGTCTGGTATGAATTGGGGAGGGGGCTACACGCTTTTTAAAACATTTGTTTACAGTAACATTTTTCATTCTGCTTTACTACCTCTGGGGTAGTGTACAGAATGACCAAACCGAAACACGAGCTGAACATTTGGCATTTCACTCTCTGTTTCACCACTTGGAGAAGTGATGTGAAACAGCAAGGAATGAACTGCCGAACGTTCGCTTTAGCCGATCCAGATGTTGCATTGGCTGAGGCAAACGGGCTCTTCCCACCGGTTATATTGTGATGTTTGGGGAATTAGCTGGACCACAGGACACAGGCTTTATCAGAAAAACAGTATTTATTTTCCACAGCAGTAACATAAATAGCCCTTTCTTTCTTCAGCACCGCAAAACAACTTAAAAGATTGCTTGTTTCACCATAGAAATGATACACTTTACAGTTTCTTGCTTTCTTTAGCACAGAAAATAATAATAATAGCCTCACCGGCTTGGATGGCTTCAGTCTACAAGTTTATCACACTCTTAGGCCTCATTCACACTAGACCGAGTGTGTTCCGGCCCGATTCTGGCCAGAACGCACTGCATCGCATTACGGCCGGCTCACTATGTTGTGGTGCAGGAGGGGCGTGGCGGTCCAATGAAGTGAATGACGCTGTAGCCATGCCCTCTGGCTGCACGGGATCGCAAGGCACATTATGCCTGTCGTCCGGTCCAAACAAAATAGTGCAGCATTTTGTTCGGACCGGACCGCAGGCGTAATGTGCCTTGTGATCCCGTGCAGCGGATCTAATTGTGGCTGGAGGGTGTGACTACGGTGCCATTCACTTCAATGGATCGTCACTCCCCCTCCTGCCCTACAACATAGTGAGCAGGCCGCAATGCGATGCAGTGCGTTCTGGCCATAATCGGGCCAGAACACACTGTGTCTAGTGTGAACGAGGCCTTACTCTTAGGGATTCTCTCAGCACACAGGCTTCCAGTAAAGTTCAGCTGTTTCACAGCACCAGTACCTTAGTCTGCTTCATAGCCTTGTCTGCACACATTACTCAATGCTTCTCTCACCTGCTGTCTCTAGCTATCTATCCTTTTGAGCACACTTTCTCCAGCAGTTGTTAACCCATTGCTGTCCCTTAAAGCAAACACAACCCAAACAAAGGGAAATAGACAACCCTCCCAGGACCCATCTTCTGGCGTCCTGTACAATATATATATACACAAAGAGCTCCTTTTGTCAAGAGACCATAAAACACCTGCAGTCTTGTAAACACTTGAATTCAGCTCAGTGTGTCACTTCATATCACAGCACAAAGCACTGTGTACATCCGTGAGTCCCTTTAATGCATCCTTTTATGCTTTTTGCAGTTTTATGTTGTATAGTAGGGGCCCTTTTTACACTAAACCAAACATTTTATATTCTATTCTCCTTTCTTTTAACACCAGCATACTAGTTCCAGTGACAAGCAAATGGACGTCACAAACCAAATGTCGACATTGCAATAAAACTGTATTGATCCAGTGATTACTCCCCGCCCTCCTGTGTCCCTCTCTCTGACGCATTTCACTAATGAATGAGCTTCAACATAGAGTTGGCAGTATGAGGAATGGAGGAGATTTTTTAAACAGATTTCATTCACGGTTTATATTATCAGGCAAAACCTTTTATGAGACATTTTCAATAACTTCACCAATGGTATATATACTGTACACATATTGTAATATATTAAATTGATGTCAATTGGAAAAGCCTTATTGTAAAAATTTAATAATTACAAAAATATTAACTTTACTTACAGCTTTTTAATTTATCAATAATCTATGATAAAACCAACAATAAGTTTACTATTAATATTTAAAATAAATTATATATATTGTGAGGCACTTGCTGGTAGGATTGTTGACAGTGTATATCTGCCACCTAGGTTTTTCACCTACACATTGTGAGGGGCTCCAGGGTTGATGACTGATATGAAGAACAAAAACTTGATGTTTTCTCAGAACCTTAATAAGTCCTGTTCTGCATCCGGGGAAAAGACCCATTTCTAGGTTGACATCTTACTTGGTAATCAGACATTGTGATGAGTTCTAGCTGAGTACAGCCTTTTGATGGCCTTTTTGTACAAAAAGATTAAATCCTTATTCAAATGTCCCTCTCTCTTGCTTACAACTTTACAAATTAAGCTACTGTTGCAAATATCAATGTAGAAACAAAATGCCCCCTGCAAAGAAGACATCTAAAGCTGATCTCTTCTTATGGTTATGCTGTTGATCTCTGCTGTAGTCAAGGTGCAGAATCTGATCATTCCAGGAGTGTTGATTTCATGGTCCCACACTGTGGTCTGTGGTTCCACCAGCCAGCCCATTAGTCAATACAGGACACAGGGACAGGTGAGTCTAACTATTGAGTGCAGGGGGAATGAGGAATCCAACACTACCTAAAGTTCTGAATCCTGCATCTTCAGCCCATGCTTTCTCTTGATTACAGCAAAGATCACGACTCTGGCTCTAGGAGAAGTAAGTATTTAATATCTTCTTTCCAGGGGGTCTCTGTTGCCACATGACTTTTAGTGACAAAGTTGCTTTACGCTCATTTCCATTTGGTGTGTGGCCTCCATTTTCTTTGGCACTGAGACTTTGATGCAGCCTTTCATATACAGTATAGTGGTTAAACTGAATTTTAGTATTGCACAATGCATTAAACCAAAAGATACAAAACTTATTAATAAACAAAGAGTCAGGAATCTGCCACTAGTCTTTTTGGTAGGAGAAAACAAAGTTAGTTATTCTGTACTAAGAAATACACATCACTTAAACCTCAGACACAGTGTACGGGAGTATACAGCTATGCACATGAATGAAGCTAATATCTGACTTTTATTGAGGCATCATAATGTATAGGATCTGACAGGTTTCTAAATACCATCAGTGCTTAGTAATAAAATCAGCACACAAAGAATCAGCCATTGCCTTGTCGCTTCAGGCAATCAAGATCAGTCATTCTTTACTACCTTGGATGAAACTGTCTGTTCAGCAGATTTTCACTGATCACTAGTGCTGCCAAGATTAATGGCGTCAAATGGACAGCGGACATATCACAGGCAGAGCCAGGCCAGGAATCAAAACTATTAGTAAATTGATTCTATTTAAAAGTACTTTTAAATGCTGCTGATTTTATTATCACTTAATGTTCTATATCTCATACTATCCGATGAGTCAAAAAAAACAGAGCACAAGCAAACACAAGCATTTTGGATCATCTGTAAGGGCAGAGCTATGGTTTGGGAAGATGATAAGTATTTGGGTCACCATTCCAGAGTGTTCTCTCTCCTCCTGGGCTCTGCTTGGGCAAGATGTGTATTTACAAAGTTCCTTCCCCTGGGCCTTATCTCAGCCTGAAGCATGTGCCAGGGGCCCAAAGACTTATGCCACCTGCTGGAGTAGATATCTGGAAGAAGTTGGGGTGAATAATTGATCCTCTTGCTGAAGAGTGTCACAGAGGAGCTCGGTAGAAGCTGTCATCTGGATATTGAAGGTTCCTTGCCTACAGATCTGCGCTAAAGAGTCTGATTCATTTGGGAGAGAGAGAGGGAGACCTACTGCAATTTAAAGTGACATTAAAGTAAAAAATGTTTTTCCCTCCCCCAGTGTTAATTAAAGCACTTACCTTAAATGATGGTTTTTAATCCGATCTTCTTCTTTCCTGTCCTTTTCATCTGTCCCTCCAGTGCTGCTGCGGGTCTCCAATCCAGCGTTGACTCCTCTGTCCTTACTGGCACTTTCTGTCCCACGGTGTCTGCATGCGGGTGCACGCGTCCATATACTTACCTTGTGTCACGCCTTGTCTCCCGGCCGTAAATGTGAACTGTGCATGCGCCCGCCCCAAGATGCTTTGCGGCCGCCCGAGAATTTTCACATTTTCGGACGGGAGCGTGTGTGGAAGAACAGGTGAGTATTAACCTCTCTGAAAGCATTTAAAAAAAAAAAACTTTTTGCAT
This sequence comes from Nanorana parkeri, assembly GCF_000935625.1. NCBI lineage: Eukaryota > Metazoa > Chordata > Amphibia > Anura > Dicroglossidae > Nanorana > Nanorana parkeri. The sequence continues at coordinate 1,900,992 of NW_017306412.1, read as the reverse complement.
ATATCTACTGCTTGCTAGCAGTAGATATATGCAAAAAAACAGAGGCTTTAATAACCCTTTAAGGACAGAAAAGAATGAGCCTGCTCTTACAGGGTCATAGATCTGACTGGTTTCTCTTACAGGGCCAGTAATTACCTAGAGGCTGTTTCCAAAGGGCCTACTGGTATTACTATTGCTACTTTACAGTACATTTATTTGTGTGCTATCTTTAGGTATCCTGCACCTCTAAACCCTCTCTCCTGAATTGAGTTCAGCAATAAAAGGTAAAAAGATTAAAGTGAATGACACACAACTTATTTTTCTACCCCACCATATATCATACACCAAGGACCAGAACCTGAGATTAAAATGTTAGACTGTCATACTGCTTAGAGGGTCATTCTGCACCACCCCAACAGGAGTGCTATATACCTGTAAAGGATGTTTAACAAACATTGCATCCCTGAGTCTTTAAAGCACAGTAAAACATTGAGACAGACGTTTGTACATCTAAAAGTCTCAACACCCAAACACAAGTGCAATAACTAGGTACATGCAGTGCAGTGTAGTGAGGAATGTCCTATACAATGGGGAAACAAAACTACCTCTCCACAAAGGGATGGTCCCACATAGGTGGGGGCTGGGGGATTTGAACATGGCTTCAGTCATAGTTATAGTTTGGCCTAGCAGTGGTTATGGTCTAGTTCTCTTCAGCTTCTCCCACCTTGTACAGATTTAATAAACAAGAATTTGTGGACATGTGAAAGGAATAGTTTGTTTTGTGGGAACAATTAAGAGAGACTATGCGTTATCCTGTTCCAAGTCAGTTTACTATGGCTACATAATGACACCGTCTTCTGGAAATTCACAGAAGTTTGGCTGTCTAAGGGGTTCAAAAAATATTTTTAAAAATCCCCTGTTTATGAGACTCTGCAAACTCAAAATAAAAAAATGTGGTATGCTCCATTTTATAATAATAGTGAAGAAAAAATATGAAACAGGAAAATATATTATTATTATTATTATACAGAATTTATATAGCGCCAATAGTTTGCACAGCGCTTTAAAGAAAAAGATGTAAGATTATCCAAGAAACCACTTCTCACATATATCTAACCTATTGTACAAAATGACACAAAAAACACATGGTACAGTCTCATAAAATACTGCCTCATTACATATAAAAATTGCAATAAAAATAATGGCACAATGTTCATATTTTGTAATAATTCTAAAAAGAACCAGAAGGTCATAGATGTCTAGAGGGTTACCTAAGTGTGTTTGGCTGGCATTAATAGGGGGCATGTGATATTTAAATCAGTTTCTTTGCATAAATTGTATAAATACTTGCTTGAAGCTTAAAATGTAAAAAAATCTAGCACTTTCCTTTTGCTGGTAAAGTATCAACTCGTGTATATATACACTGAGTGGCCAGATTACTATGACCACCCCATCAGTACTTAGTTGGGCCACGAGATGACTCCACGAGATGTTGAAAGGTGATGCGAGGAATCTGACACTGCACTGTTGCCCTTCTGTTGTCTTGTACCAGTCTTGCCACTCTCCGTTCTGCCCTAACATTGACTAGTTGCTGACGGCCACAATTCGCACGTTCAGACCCAGATTTTCGGCTGACTGTCCAGTCTTTCAAAACTTTAATAACAGCTGCTCTTGAACATTTAACGAATTCTGCTGTTTTGCTGATACTCGATCCATGGCTTGAGCGCCAACAATCATCCCATGTTCAAAGGCTGTTAAATCGCGTTGTTTACCCATATCTTCAGAAAAAAATCACTTCTACTGTCGTGGTAAACAACCTGTTTCCCTATTTATAATGGTCTGACCCTCTAGCAACTTCAGCGCAAAATTATAGCTAATTATAGCTAATTTGCCTACAAACGTCAGGTGGTCATAATAATCTGGCCACTCAGTGTATATATATGCTTAATTAACTTGGATTATATGTTCACTGCACAAGACAGTGGTCTGGGCTCTCCTACAACAAGCACAAGTTCTATAGGTCCAAACTCAACAGTTTTCCTACACCCTAAAGTGTAACTTCACTTTTGTTGAGAAAAAAATCAATTCCCTCAGGGTGATCTATGTACATTACAAGGATTTTAACAAACTTTGTTGTAGATTCCTACCTGTTTTTTTTTTCTTTAAAACTACTACAGTTTTAAATGAATAGGTAATTGTTATTAACATTACATTGCAAAATGGCTTGTGCAGCAATTATATATGTGTTATTCATTTTTTTACAGTTTTTTCCTTTGAGAAAAAGGGACATTCTTTTAAAGAAGAACTCTGAGGGGAAAAAAGTCTTAACCCTTGCATTAGGGCTACCCCCACTGCAAGGGTTAAGTGCTTGTTTTCTTCTAGGTGTGAAAATAACAAAGCTATACTCACCAGAAACTCACAGCCGGTGTTTGGGAATTTGAACATGTCTTGCAGTGGTTATGTTCTTGTTAGGCAAGTTAGGCCTTGCAGTGGTTATGTTCTTGTTCCCTTCAGCTACTGACACCTTGTAGAAAGTTAATAAACAATAATTTGTGGACATGTGAAAGGTATAGTTTTATTTGTGGGAACAATTATAGTGCTCCCTCCCGCCTGTCTCCTCCTCCACTCCAGTGATAGTATATCCCTCGGAGTCCTCAAATCCAGTGCACAGTGTATTGGATGAATCTTAGACTGCTGCAGCAGAGAAGGAGAGAGGCTGAAAGAGGATCAGGAGAGTATAACTTTTTAAATGAGCACATAACCCTTGCAGCGTGGGGGTAGCCCCACTGCAAGGGTGAAGAAAAAAAAATTCCAGACTTTGTTAAGGAAAGCGAGATGCACATTTTCGATAAAGAAGACAACTGATTCACAAGAGGCACGAAAGAGGCAATTTCTGCCAAAACTGGGGGTTGGGTGGCTTTTGGCATCTGTCTTCCACATATAATACCAATTTAACATCTTTACCCTGCCAATTTGACAACATCCCATCCTGTTCACAATCAACATCTGCCTTGACAAATTCCATAATAATTGAATTAAGAGGACTATGGGACCTGTGTGGATATAAATGCTGGGGTATGTCCCTGCCACTCATTCGAACTGAAAAAGTGACTTTGATAAGCTGTGAAACATCTACAACATTGCAAAACAAGTCTAGTAGAATGTGACTAACTATACTATACCAGTCTACTGAATTCTAAGGAACTCCTATCGCAGGTTGAGTTGCATGCCTGCCAATATTTTTCCTTGAATGATGACTCTGTGAGGACCATAAAGTCACTATGAGAGGCCACTTATTGGAGAGGGCCACACACAGAAAAACGGGAACAGAAAGTAAGTGAGTTGTACGGCAAAATCGAGGAGATTGATAGACAACTGAAAGATAAATTTGACAAGAAACTGCCGGCAATATTGTCTTCTATTAAGACAGAACGAAACCATGTATTAGACCACTGGCCGGAGAAATTTCTTAGATGGTCCAGACACAAAATATACTCTAGGACTAATAAACCTGGATCCATGTTAGCCCATAAGCTGAATGCTTTTCCTCCAAGGTACACTATTATTAGACTTTGAAATACCCAGGTGAACGTGACTGCTAATCTGGACAAGATTCTTCAACTGTTCTGTTATAATCTACCAAAACTTTATTCTGCCTCTGGGTTCTTCTCTAATGCAAAAGCAGATGTTTTATTTACTGACCTATCACTGCCTGGAGTCTCCTGGGAAGCCCTGGATGGATTGCATTCGGCTATAACAGAGGAGAAAGTACTAAACTCTAATAAGTCTCTCAAACCAAAGGCCCCAGGCCCTGACGGATTCTCTGCCCTTTACTATAAAAAGTTGGCTACTATACTAGCTCCTAGATTAATGGCAATGTTCAACTCCCTTAGTAAAGGAGCTTATGTACACTCGTCCTTGTCGCTAGCATATATTTCCATGGTCCCTAAACCAGACAAAGAGCATCCAGACCCAGACAACTACTGTCCTATATCCCTCCTAAATGTAGACATTAAAATTCTTACAAAAATCCTGACCAGCTGACTCAACAGTTTCCTACCAACCATAATCCACAGGGATCAGGTAGGATTCATTCCTTTGCGACAGGCAGGAGATAATATCTGGAAAATCATCCTATTGATACATGTACATAAATCTAGAGGTGTTCCAGGTTTTTTTTTTGTCTCTGGATATCTAATGGGCTTTCGACTCAATCTCATGGGACTACCGACAATAAGTACTGGTTAAGTGGGATTTTGAGGGGTGCTTTCTTTCATGGTTCCATGCTATATATGCTAATCCCATGGCTCAAATTAAATATTTGGGACATGTATCCGATACTATTGCCAGTTGAGTTGAGGTGGCAGGGGTAGAGTACAAAACTAGTTTATTTGCTGACGATGTAATGTTAACATACCTAGGAGTGAATATAACTCCCTCCTATGATACCCTATATATAGCCAATTATATACCCTTATTTAAACACCTTAAGAATTTGATGAACAATTGGGTACACCATAAGCTATCCTGGTTTGGCAGAGTGGCTGCGGTCAAAATGTCCCTGCTCCCCAAATTGTATTATTTTAGAACCCTACCGGTGGCAATATCTCCCTTTGCCCTACAATCTTTACAGATAAGTATTCTGACATTTATATGGCATCCCCTACGACCTAGGGTATCAAGGTGGTCCTTATATAAACATAAATAACATGGCGGCATAGGTCTACCGAATATCCTTCTATACTATCAAGCATCCCAACTTCTCCCCCTTATTACTATCCGTTGTATAACCAATGTTCCCCTATGGACCATGTTGGAGATTCCTGACTGTTCCCCTATCCCACTGCAAGCTTTCCCATGGCTTCCTACCAAAGACTTCTTCTTCTCTGAGCCCACTCATGAAACATGCCCTAGTACATGAGGGGATGTACTTGTACTTGTACTTGGGCCTGAAAAAGTGGCATCGGGACATCCCTACCTGAAAGTATAGGACACACTCAAATATTCAGCAGGCCTTATATCACCTTATCTGCCCCTTCTTCCCCTCCTCTCCCAGCCTTTATTCCTTCCAGGATTCAATAACCCAAGTGCATTTAAATGGTGGAATACCCAAGGATATAATTGAGTATATGATTTATTACCAAGTGCTAATGTCCACACTTGGTCATATCTCAAGGAACACAAACAAATTCCTGCGGCAGAATTATATCAGTTTTTACAATTACAACACTGCGTATCCTATCTACGGAAAGGAAGAACTTTGAACAAACCACTCACTTGTTTTGAACACATCTGCCTTTATTCCCCATGTGGACCCAGGTTAGTATCAATCTTATACTCTAGGATGAATGCTCTGACAAGCATTAGCTTCCATTCTTACCCTAATAAATGGGTGAGGGATCTTAACTTAAGCTGGTATATTGACAACAGGAGAAAGGTGTGGGAAAATATCTCTAAATGCTCACTTAATGTTACAAATGTGGAAGTGGCCTATAAAGTACTAGTCAGATGGTACCTAGTCCACACCCGTTTAGCAAATCTATTCCCCATCTCATCTAATAAGTGTTTCCGTGGGTGCCCAACTCCAGGAGGCATGTTACTTGTCCATTTGCTTCCCGTTTTTGGACTAAGATCCACCAATTGCTATCCCGTATGTTTGGCAAACATATCCCTAAAAGCCCTACACAAACCCTGTTGCATGCATCGGTGCCTGGCTTAACTAGAAACCAAGGTTCTCTGGTGCATCAAATATTCCTTGTGACTAAATTGTGGAGTTGTGGAAGAAACAATGTATCGCTTTCCGAGAATTTACCCAGATAACGGACAACATTAAGCTGAATGAACAGTTAGCATGCATCCCATCTGGTAGCCACACTAAATTTTTAAATATCTGGGAACCCTGGATATTGCACCAGCACCCTAACCTAGATGCACATACCCTTTGATACCTATGATGGGGCTAGATATATGACGAGAAATAACGGTATAGGGACCCGGCATGGAACTACTGGCCTGTACCAGATCTAATAGTGATACCGACCATCTGCTGGACCTCCTCTTTGAGTTTCTTTTCTATTTTCTTTCCATTTAAAGTGTTATATTTGGTTGATGCAACTGTATTTGAATCTGAATTTATACTTCAACAATTTTGATTCGCTGTATGAGCGACACCTTGTGTTCTCAAATACTTTGTAAAGTGCCTTGTTTATATGCTATTGAAAACTAAAACGAAAAACTTTGTTACATATATATATATATATATATCTATATATATACACTTTAGTTGCTCAAATAAAGACAGCATCAAAACCCACCCTAATTTTCTCTTTCACTCCCATATTTTTGTATATACCCATCTAACTACTAAGAAATGCTGGCCTGTGGGGAATTAGGACAGTCGAGTACTTGTGACATTGTGAAAATCTCACAATGTCACATAATATAGTGGACTAAATGTTATCCTGAAAATGTTTTACCTACATAAAGCTAACTACTGGCGAGGCAACAAGATTACATTTTGTATAAGGGTGGTCAAACATGGCAATTGATGCACCAGAGTTGAGTAGGGATTGAGCCATCTGGGGCCTTTCTAAGGTGTTATAACAAATGCCTAAAATGATCAAAGATACACAGCTTTTGTCATTTTCCAATAAATAGAAAGAAAATATAAATAAAATGGTAATAATCATCCACCTGCGTTTGCTGCCGTCACTTGTTGGCTTAGTTGTAGAGAATGTAATGGTGGGTCCCTGCTGCAGAATGATCCATTCGAGGCCAGACAGATGTCTAATCAATACCTGTTCTTGATGAGTCATCGGCCATCCACTGTCATTCCAACTTGCTCGCCAAAATAAATCTAGTAATCAGCTCTTCTCAGCTCTCTATGGTTTGCTTTTTGCACCGATTATATCCGCCTATTTACGAAGTCTGTTTTGTATGCAAACATGAGTCAGCAGCTGTAAGCCGTAAAATCATTATTCATAATTAGTTTGAACACAAGCACTGCTTCTTTTTTATTATCAAAATGTATTATTCCCTTTCTGATGGCAGAAGATTCCAGCTTGAAATGACACTTTGTACATTGCTCATTCTTCACTCCGTACCATGTTGAAGACAATTTACTGTTTTTATTTTTTTTCCTCCTATTGTTTATTTCATGGTCTGTCTCCTTCTGTTTTGTCCAAAAGACATAACTTGTTTTTTCTCTGTTGTTCAGCTAACATTAATTCACAAGTATCTAAATAGATTATAAACAAGATGACTGAAAGGGATGCTTCTGTTCAGTTAGTAGGACTTGTACACATAGGCACAATATCATGTTGCCTGACTAGGGTTACTATTAGAGATCACGCTACCCTACTTAGACATGAAAAATAACATGTTTTGTACAAGTTCCACCCTGCCCCATATTAGGAGTATTGTTCTGTACACTCTGTCAATTAGACACCTGCAACGAAAAAGTAAGTGGCTGCATATTCCCTTCTACCTCATTTTTGAAGATCCCTTACCCCTTTTCTCCCTTTGGTTTTGCTGTTCTCACATGTATTCAGCAACAGTCAATAAACATTTAAGCTGTGCTACCAGGCAGCTTCCTTTTAAGGGGAATAGATATACGTAGACTACCGGGAAAAAGTTTTAGAACACCCCCATTGTTCCCGTTTTTATTGAAATGTACGCAGTTTAATGTCTCAATGTACTCTGAAAATAAAGCATAGAACAAATAAGCAATTGGACATCCAAAATAAATCATGGAATCGTTTTCTTTAACAAAATGCAATCTTAATTTTTGACTCATCAAAGTAGCCACCTTTTGGGGATATAACAGCTAAAACACACTTGTGGCATTCTTTCTACAAAGGAAATCAAATATTGTTCGGAAAGTTCCTTCCAACGCTGTTGCAGAAGTTCCCACAAATGTTTGTACTTATAGGTTGCTTTGCTTTTAACCTTCTGTCAATTTCATCCCAAACCAGCTCAATGCGGTTTAAGGCTGAAGAGTATGCTGGCCAATTCTTTGATTTGAAGCCTACCAACTTGTTCTTTTCTTCTAAAGTAGTTCTGACAGCCTGGAGGTCTGGATGTTTTGGGTCATTATCTTGATGGAGGATGAACCCCTGACCAACTAGGTGTACACCAGAGGGTATTGCAAGGTGCTACAAAATGCTGTTGTAGTAGTTTTGGTTCAGGGTGCCACTCATTCTGTGCAAGTCACTCTCACTGCCCCAACCACCCCCGTGCCTCCCCTTCCCCCACACTGAGCCACTATTACCTGGCTTCTCCCCACTTTTCCTGTCCTGCAGCCTGCTCAGTCCGGGTACTGACGAGATGCCCCGCCTCCTGCAGGGCCCGCACTGTACTGAGAGCCACGCATTCCTTGAGTCAGTGAGAGGCAGCCCCGGAGCCTCTGTGCCACTTCAATGACGGCCTAGGCTGCATGGTATCAGAGGGGCCCGGGGACCACCAAAATGTATTCACGGACCACCAGTGGTCCACGGATGATGTCACCGGTTGGTGACCGCTGCCCTAGACTAAACATCTTCCATCTCCTTACCCTCTGTCTATACCATCCCAGCCATCCACTTGCAGCTCAGTGGCCCCCTCTGCGATCTGCTGGAAAGGGAGTCAGTTGAGGCACTGTTTGTCACGTCTGCTAAAATTCTGAAAGCTTGGATCACAACTGCGGAGGATACACCTCGATAATGAGTGTAACTGAAGAAGGTTTCTCAGGCAGGAGTCCCTGGCGTCAGTCTTAATCTGAGCGGAGAGTTAGGGACTCTAGCATCACAGCCGTAATCAAAGCAATATAGTAGCGCAGGCTCGAATATTACGTCATACCCCTTTAACCTAACTCTCAATCGTTAATATAGAATCATTAAAAGGTTAACTTAGGCAACAATGAGCGATAACTTGAACTGGAACACAGTCTGCATAGAGTATGTAGATCAATCAGTAATAGAGGTAATCATCAATGGAGGTAACAGCAACAGTCCACAACACGTATACTGATTGTATGTAAGAGGCAAAGAAGGGCAGCTAGCACCAGGTTACTTGTGGTTTTGAGCTAGTAAGAGTAGAGGCTGTTCCAAGGTTGCAGGAGTATTGGTCCGGATCCTGTTTGGTATTAGGGAAATGCAGAGGTGGCTTGGGTCCCAGGAGACAGCAGGCGTTCTGACTTCAATAGTGGAACCCCATGCTATCTCAGCTGGATCCTTAAATATGTTCAGGAAGTGGGAGGTGCCGCTGGCTGGAACGAAGAGATTTCCGCGTTCCAGCGTGGAACGCAGCCTGTGCTCTCAGAGACCGGAAGCCGAGCGGCTTCCGCGTTCCAGGAGAAGGAGGTGGAGCCGAAGCGGCACCGCGATCCCTGGCCGAAGGAAGCCGACGGGTACCGTCACACTGTTAAGCTGCCCATGCACTGTAATATTTTCTTCTTTCAACCTGCGGTCTGGACAAAGAAAATATAACTGATTCCTCCATCAATGCTTCATTCATTGTAGTCAGACGGCGGCTGCCAGCCACTGTCAGAATACCTGAACAAAGCCGACAGCTCATTGGCTGCATACTCTATTCATTCGAAGATTTTCCAACTGGCTTCTTCGATCAGCTGATCAGGGGGTTCTGGCTGAAAGGGTGCCAACAGCGGAACTCACTGTGCAAATTCGCATAGTGTATGACCAGTTTCAGACTTCCTGCTGTTCCCTCTACTCCTGTTTATGCCTTTTCACTGTGCATCCTACCCCTGCAGTGACTGACAACAGCGCTATGGGAGCTGGTTTTCAAACCTAACAGAACTGAAAGACTGTAAATTATCAGAAGACAGAACAGGCAAGGGCATTTCGGATAGGAAAGACAAAGACTGCAGTACTCACAAAACATATGCAAAGAAGCTGGCTAGTAGTTAAGCTGGGAGCCCGATGTTTGTTTAGAGGAGGCATGTATCTTTCCTTCTCCTCCTCTAGAAGGTTGTGACCTAAAGCGAGGAGTAAGCTCTAATGCAGCATGCAAGAAAAAAGCAAAGCAGGAGAAGGATTCGCATGGGAGGTGGAGGAATCCTGAGCCGGCTCAATGGGGTGAATTAACAAAGCTTCCTCTGCCATTAGAAAGGAGTAGGAAACTAGTGCGAGTGGAGTGTGCCACCTTGACAAAGCAGATAGACTTGTTTCAGGTCTTTCTGTATCTCCCAGGCCAGTGTCTTTTTCAGAGCAAAATACACCTAATTAATAAAGAGATCACTGCAGTATTTAGCAAAGAAAACTGTGGCAGATACCCTCCAGATTGGATCTGGTGTACAGGATGTGAACTGTCTGCCAGTAACCTGTCGGTAAAACTATATGCGGGTCTCAACCTCTGTCCAACGTTGATTTGATAACCTCCTAGTTTAGTCACTAACAATAATTCTGTTGTAACATAATTACAGGGAAGAAAATGTTGACATTTTCACATAGAGACAATTTAGGGTCAGACTAAATGCAGCCTGTTCATTCTGTTCATCTTCTTTTTGGTGCACTAAAGCATAATGATGCCATGTAGAATGGACAATAAAGAATGTTCCTAACCTTTAGTTTTATGTTGTGGTTCTTACATGTGCTCCACTCACTGCTGAAATTATACGAACACATACTGTCAGAAAAAATCTGAAGTTCTGATTACACAATCAGTATGTTACAGTTTCTTTATGTACATAAACTCAAAGCTTAATTGTCATTATGGTCCACTCCACACAATTTTCCTAAGCAAATATTTTTTTGTGAATTTGTTGCAAATTGTTTTACCTGGAAATATTGCCAGTAACAACACTTCCTGTTTCAGGCTAACAGTGCTTAGCCATTGCCTTACAAATAGCAGCCTTGTCAGCCTGCCACCTGCACTCCTTCTGCTGGATGTTGGATTGCCTATCAGGTCTTTTGGATAGGCAACCAAACGGCCAACGATTTGCTTATGAAAATTGTATACAATGAGACTTGATGCCAACATACTGAAAAATAGATTTTGGGTTTATACACACATTTAAGTTTCCAAGGTTGGTGCATAGTCTTAGCTGTGTACTTCCAGTCCTTCCTAGGGCAGTGCCAACTGAGCAATTTATCACATAGACTTTTGGCATTATTACTTCTGATCATGAGATATGGTCCTTTACCTGGAGAGCTGAGTTTTCTAATTGAAATCGGAGAACAGGTTAAGCTTTCTTGTTTACTACAATAGAAGCCAGGGGGTTAAGACCTTTCCTAACAAATCACAGAACAGAAGTCTTCTGCTGTTTGGAGGCAATTTATTACTGCTTGAGGTTTCTTTATTGAAGAGAGTGAAGAACTTTTATTTGAAGAAATAGATAGGCTAAAACTATTCTAATCCAATATTAAATACATTTCCAAGCAGTGTGCAGCAAGACCTTGGAATAACAAGCAATAAACCTTGGTATCTGTAGCAGAGTCCTCTGAGGTCAGTAAAGGTTTGATTCTATCACTTAGACTCTCTTTATTGTGAGTGCTTTGAAACCCATCAGGTTCCTAATGTGGTAAATCAATCGAGTTTCCTTTTTATAGGCCTTCTGTGTACAATACAGCACTCCACAAAACTATTCATTGACTCAGTCTGCAGGGGAATTTGCATTGTGAGCGTTTTTATTTTCAGGCTTCCAGATATTGGCAGGCGAATCAAAATATGTTTTAAGCTTGGAGTGATAAATGGTGAGCTCAATTAATTGAAGCTGGATTGCCTCTGACGATCTGCAGTATGATAATGAGTTTTATACATCTGGGTAATTTTTCAGGTTTATTCCAGACCTGTTCTACAGCTTGATGGGAGTGTTAACTCTTGCCATACAAGGTCTGCTTTCTATTTCTTTTTTATCTTAGTTGCTTGAAATCATCCTCCAGTATAAGCAGGCATTGTCAGATTATCGAGTTTAGCTGATCTACAAACGCTACACTGCTCTTCATGTTCCTTTAAATGATAGTTTCTTTAAATGTGTTTAAACTGAAGAACAGAAATGTAATACATTGCAGAATACCAGATGTGGTGGGTGCATTGTTTTTGTTCCCTTATTTTCACCTGGTGGTCCTTCTGATAACACACTTCCTGTTCTAGGGTAACAATACTCCGTCACTGTACTGTATTAATGTTGGAGCAGCGTTGTCACCATAGGAAAGGTGTTATAACTAGGGATGCACTGACATTTCGGCCGACTAAACACATCGACCAAAAATGGCACTTTTGGCAAAATGCTGAAAATGACATATTTTGGCCGAAATTGCTGTGCATCCCTGGTTTCTTGCCTCCTTGCTGTGCGCCCTCTGACACAGTGCAGCATTCAGCAGGGTGGAGAGAAATTGTCAGAGGAGGCTGAGCGGTGCAGGGGTGGAGAGCAATGTGAACACTGGGCGTGTCACAGGAGGCCAGGCTCTCCTCCCGCACCGCTCCCCCTCCCCCTGAAACCAGTGCAGCATCCAGCAGGGAGGAGAGAAATTGTCAAACGAGGCTGAGCGGTGCAGAGGAGGAGAGCAATGTGAACACCTGGCATGTCACAGGAGGCCAGGCTCTCCTCCCGCACCCCAAACCCCCAGCATCCCCTGACCAATCAGGATGGAGAGTAGTGTGGGGGCGGAGACAGCCATGTGCTGTCACAGGAGTCCAAGCCGGCGTTGCGGGGGTGGAGTCAGCTGTCAAAATAGACCGAGCTCTCCTCCCCACAGCGCCAGCTCAGCTGTGACAGCGGGTCAGGGAGGAGAGCGGGTACAAACATTCAGCGATCACTGATAACAGACTGTTTGCAGCAAAGTTAGAAAATAAAAATATTTTAAATAAATTAATAAGTAAAAAATCAAATAAATAAAAATAAAGGTATCTTTTACCAGAAGTGTATGGTTTGTGAATTTCCTCACTGGAACAAAGCTGATCGCTGACTGAATTATGTAGCTTGATTGCTATTGAGAGATTTCTTAACGTGCAATGAAACCTAAGGTTGGGTTTGAGAACCTTTGCTCCAAATAACAGTGAACAAATTGACCTCCATACTCTTTTGTCTTTTTCCCTTAAAGGATAACTATGAGGTGAGTGCTTTTCACTCACCTAATAGTTCTAGCCGACCTGTGAAAATGAGACCGTCACAGGTCGGCTCAGTAGATCGGGAGGTGAGCAAACACATACCGGCGTTCGTTCACCTCTCGATCCTGTCACAACCCTCTGCCGTGACAGGGCAGGGGCTGGATTCCCCCCTCCCCGCTCCGATCCGCCTAGATAGGCAGAGCCAGCTGTCACTCATGCAGCTGGGTGGATCCAGACATAATTGTCGGGATCCGCTTCAGCTGAGGCGTCTCAGTATACCGCGAGCAGCAGCTTGCGGTATACTGTGGCGTCTCAGTATACCATGAGCAGCAGCTCGCGGTATACTGTGGCGTCTCAGTATACCGCGAGCAGCAGCTTGCGGTATACTGTGGCGTCTCAGTATACCGCGAGCTGTAGCTGTCGGTATACTGAGCTTAGGGTGACAGGAGGGCGCTAGTTTGTGTCCTCCCGTTACCCTAAGGAGAACTATGGGGAAAAGCCTTAACCCCATAGTTCTCCTTTAAAGTATTTTCAAGAACGTATGTTTTAGTGGTTATGCATATTTTAGAGAAGGGTTAAAAAAAAATTCAGCTTTTTTTTTCTTTTTCCTTTACTACCAGAGACACATCAGGAAGTCAAAGGAAATCTCACCAAAGCGAGTGGAAATCCCTTATTAGCCAGCTGAGACAGGAGTCTTTAAGATTTTCCCTTGCCTCTTTTTCTGGTGGCAACTCTAAAATTATGGATCTCCCATCACTTTCTGTCTCTGTACAAATAGAGAGGTTGAATCTTCCCAAACAATAATAGTATGGCAGAGGGGCTAGCCATTCTCGAAGACACAAGAGGAAGTAAGAAGAAATTGAACAAAATGAGAGGAAATCCCTGTTACACAGATGTCACTGGAACAAACATGAAAGTCTTTCCCTAAAAATATCGTTTTTTTACAAAATTTTCGGTTCTGGTGATAGTGGTCAGCAGGTCAAATAGAAAAGTTGTATCTCCCCAGTGGGAACACAGCGGTGCAAACCTGACAGAGGATTAAACTTATCCCTATTCGATACAAAACAAAGACAAAAGTTTGGCTTTAGATTGTTATTTTTTAAGTGGACACAAAATGTCTCCCCCCTATCGAATCTGCCACTGGCCCTGCCGGCGGCACCCGGGGCACATGCCCCCCCTAGCTTCAGCACTGCCCCAACCACCCCCGTGCCTCCCCTTCCCCCACACTGAGCCACTATTACCTGGCTTCTCCCCACTTTTCCTGTCCTGCAGCCTGCTCAGTCCGGGTACTGACGAGATGCCCCGCCTCCTGCAGGGCCCGCACTGTACTGAGAGCCACGCATTCCTTGAGTCAGTGAGAGGCAGCCCCGGAGCCTCTGTGCCACTTCAATGACGGCCTAGGCTGCATGGTATCAGAGGGGCCCGGGGACCACCAAAATGTATTCACGGACCACCAGTGGTCCACGGATGATGTCACCGGTTGGTGACCGCTGCCCTAGACTAAACATCTTCCATCTCCTTACCCTCTGTCTATACCATCCCAGCCATCCACTTGCAGCTCAGTGGCCCCCTCTGCGATCTGCTGGAAAGGGAGTCAGTTGAGGCACTGTTTGTCACGTCTGCTAAAATTCTGAAAGCTTGGATCACAACTGCGGAGGATACACCTCGATAATGAGTGTAACTGAAGAAGGTTTCTCAGGCAGGAGTCCCTGGCGTCAGTCTTAATCTGAGCGGAGAGTTAGGGACTCTAGCATCACAGCCGTAATCAAAGCAATATAGTAGCGCAGGCTCGAATATTACGTCATACCCCTTTAACCTAACTCTCAATCGTTAATATAGAATCATTAAAAGGTTAACTTAGGCAACAATGAGCGATAACTTGAACTGGAACACAGTCTGCATAGAGTATGTAGATCAATCAGTAATAGAGGTAATCATCAATGGAGGTAACAGCAACAGTCCACAACACGTATACTGATTGTATGTAAGAGGCAAAGAAGGGCAGCTAGCACCAGGTTACTTGTGGTTTTGAGCTAGTAAGAGTAGAGGCTGTTCCAAGGTTGCAGGAGTATTGGTCCGGATCCTGTTTGGTATTAGGGAAATGCAGAGGTGGCTTGGGTCCCAGGAGACAGCAGGCGTTCTGACTTCAATAGTGGAACCCCATGCTATCTCAGCTGGATCCTTAAATATGTTCAGGAAGTGGGAGGTGCCGCTGGCTGGAACGAAGAGATTTCCGCGTTCCAGCGTGGAACGCAGCCTGTGCTCTCAGAGACCGGAAGCCGAGCGGCTTCCGCGTTCCAGGAGAAGGAGGTGGAGCCGAAGCGGCACCGCGATCCCTGGCCGAAGGAAGCCGACGGGTACCGTCACACTGTTAAGCTGCCCATGCACTGTAATATTTTCTTCTTTCAACCTGCGGTCTGGACAAAGAAAATATAACTGATTCCTCCATCAATGCTTCATTCATTGTAGTCAGACGGCGGCTGCCAGCCACTGTCAGAATACCTGAACAAAGCCGACAGCTCATTGGCTGCATACTCTATTCATTCGAAGATTTTCCAACTGGCTTCTTCGATCAGCTGATCAGGGGGTTCTGGCTGAAAGGGTGCCAACAGCGGAACTCACTGTGCAAATTCGCATAGTGTATGACCAGTTTCAGACTTCCTGCTGTTCCCTCTACTCCTGTTTATGCCTTTTCACTGTGCATCCTACCCCTGCAGTGACTGACAACAGCGCTATGGGAGCTGGTTTTCAAACCTAACAGAACTGAAAGACTGTAAATTATCAGAAGACAGAACAGGCAAGGGCATTTCGGATAGGAAAGACAAAGACTGCAGTACTCACAAAACATATGCAAAGAAGCTGGCTAGTAGTTAAGCTGGGAGCCCGATGTTTGTTTAGAGGAGGCATGTATCTTTCCTTCTCCTCCTCTAGAAGGTTGTGACCTAAAGCGAGGAGTAAGCTCTAATGCAGCATGCAAGAAAAAAGCAAAGCAGGAGAAGGATTCGCATGGGAGGTGGAGGAATCCTGAGCCGGCTCAATGGGGTGAATTAACAAAGCTTCCTCTGCCATTAGAAAGGAGTAGGAAACTAGTGCGAGTGGAGTGTGCCACCTTGACAAAGCAGATAGACTTGTTTCAGGTCTTTCTGTATCTCCCAGGCCAGTGTCTTTTTCAGAGCAAAATACACCTAATTAATAAAGAGATCACTGCAGTATTTAGCAAAGAAAACTGTGGCAGATACCCTCCAGATTGGATCTGGTGTACAGGATGTGAACTGTCTGCCAGTAACCTGTCGGTAAAACTATATGCGGGTCTCAACCTCTGTCCAACGTTGATTTGATAACCTCCTAGTTTAGTCACTAACAATAATTCTGTTGTAACATAATTACAGGGAAGAAAATGTTGACATTTTCACATAGAGACAATTTAGGGTCAGACTAAATGCAGCCTGTTCATTCTGTTCATCTTCTTTTTGGTGCACTAAAGCATAATGATGCCATGTAGAATGGACAATAAAGAATGTTCCTAACCTTTAGTTTTATGTTGTGGTTCTTACATGTGCTCCACTCACTGCTGAAATTATACGAACACATACTGTCAGAAAAAATCTGAAGTTCTGATTACACAATCAGTATGTTACAGTTTCTTTATGTACATAAACTCAAAGCTTAATTGTCATTATGGTCCACTCCACACAATTTTCCTAAGCAAATATTTTTTTGTGAATTTGTTGCAAATTGTTTTACCTGGAAATATTGCCAGTAACAACACTTCCTGTTTCAGGCTAACAGTGCTTAGCCATTGCCTTACAAATAGCAGCCTTGTCAGCCTGCCACCTGCACTCCTTCTGCTGGATGTTGGATTGCCTATCAGGTCTTTTGGATAGGCAACCAAACGGCCAACGATTTGCTTATGAAAATTGTATACAATGAGACTTGATGCCAACATACTGAAAAATAGATTTTGGGTTTATACACACATTTAAGTTTCCAAGGTTGGTGCATAGTCTTAGCTGTGTACTTCCAGTCCTTCCTAGGGCAGTGCCAACTGAGCAATTTATCACATAGACTTTTGGCATTATTACTTCTGATCATGAGATATGGTCCTTTACCTGGAGAGCTGAGTTTTCTAATTGAAATCGGAGAACAGGTTAAGCTTTCTTGTTTACTACAATAGAAGCCAGGGGGTTAAGACCTTTCCTAACAAATCACAGAACAGAAGTCTTCTGCTGTTTGGAGGCAATTTATTACTGCTTGAGGTTTCTTTATTGAAGAGAGTGAAGAACTTTTATTTGAAGAAATAGATAGGCTAAAACTATTCTAATCCAATATTAAATACATTTCCAAGCAGTGTGCAGCAAGACCTTGGAATAACAAGCAATAAACCTTGGTATCTGTAGCAGAGTCCTCTGAGGTCAGTAAAGGTTTGATTCTATCACTTAGACTCTCTTTATTGTGAGTGCTTTGAAACCCATCAGGTTCCTAATGTGGTAAATCAATCGAGTTTCCTTTTTATAGGCCTTCTGTGTACAATACAGCACTCCACAAAACTATTCATTGACTCAGTCTGCAGGGGAATTTGCATTGTGAGCGTTTTTATTTTCAGGCTTCCAGATATTGGCAGGCGAATCAAAATATGTTTTAAGCTTGGAGTGATAAATGGTGAGCTCAATTAATTGAAGCTGGATTGCCTCTGACGATCTGCAGTATGATAATGAGTTTTATACATCTGGGTAATTTTTCAGGTTTATTCCAGACCTGTTCTACAGCTTGATGGGAGTGTTAACTCTTGCCATACAAGGTCTGCTTTCTATTTCTTTTTTATCTTAGTTGCTTGAAATCATCCTCCAGTATAAGCAGGCATTGTCAGATTATCGAGTTTAGCTGATCTACAAACGCTACACTGCTCTTCATGTTCCTTTAAATGATAGTTTCTTTAAATGTGTTTAAACTGAAGAACAGAAATGTAATACATTGCAGAATACCAGATGTGGTGGGTGCATTGTTTTTGTTCCCTTATTTTCACCTGGTGGTCCTTCTGATAACACACTTCCTGTTCTAGGGTAACAATACTCCGTCACTGTACTGTATTAATGTTGGAGCAGCGTTGTCACCATAGGAAAGGTGTTATAACTAGGGATGCACTGACATTTCGGCCGACTAAACACATCGACCAAAAATGGCACTTTTGGCAAAATGCTGAAAATGACATATTTTGGCCGAAATTGCTGTGCATCCCTGGTTTCTTGCCTCCTTGCTGTGCGCCCTCTGACACAGTGCAGCATTCAGCAGGGTGGAGAGAAATTGTCAGAGGAGGCTGAGCGGTGCAGGGGTGGAGAGCAATGTGAACACTGGGCGTGTCACAGGAGGCCAGGCTCTCCTCCCGCACCGCTCCCCCTCCCCCTGAAACCAGTGCAGCATCCAGCAGGGAGGAGAGAAATTGTCAAACGAGGCTGAGCGGTGCAGAGGAGGAGAGCAATGTGAACACCTGGCATGTCACAGGAGGCCAGGCTCTCCTCCCGCACCCCAAACCCCCAGCATCCCCTGACCAATCAGGATGGAGAGTAGTGTGGGGGCGGAGACAGCCATGTGCTGTCACAGGAGTCCAAGCCGGCGTTGCGGGGGTGGAGTCAGCTGTCAAAATAGACCGAGCTCTCCTCCCCACAGCGCCAGCTCAGCTGTGACAGCGGGTCAGGGAGGAGAGCGGGTACAAACATTCAGCGATCACTGATAACAGACTGTTTGCAGCAAAGTTAGAAAATAAAAATATTTTAAATAAATTAATAAGTAAAAAATCAAATAAATAAAAATAAAGGTATCTTTTACCAGAAGTGTATGGTTTGTGAATTTCCTCACTGGAACAAAGCTGATCGCTGACTGAATTATGTAGCTTGATTGCTATTGAGAGATTTCTTAACGTGCAATGAAACCTAAGGTTGGGTTTGAGAACCTTTGCTCCAAATAACAGTGAACAAATTGACCTCCATACTCTTTTGTCTTTTTCCCTTAAAGGATAACTATGAGGTGAGTGCTTTTCACTCACCTAATAGTTCTAGCCGACCTGTGAAAATGAGACCGTCACAGGTCGGCTCAGTAGATCGGGAGGTGAGCAAACACATACCGGCGTTCGTTCACCTCTCGATCCTGTCACAACCCTCTGCCGTGACAGGGCAGGGGCTGGATTCCCCCCTCCCCGCTCCGATCCGCCTAGATAGGCAGAGCCAGCTGTCACTCATGCAGCTGGGTGGATCCAGACATAATTGTCGGGATCCGCTTCAGCTGAGGCGTCTCAGTATACCGCGAGCAGCAGCTTGCGGTATACTGTGGCGTCTCAGTATACCATGAGCAGCAGCTCGCGGTATACTGTGGCGTCTCAGTATACCGCGAGCAGCAGCTTGCGGTATACTGTGGCGTCTCAGTATACCGCGAGCTGTAGCTGTCGGTATACTGAGCTTAGGGTGACAGGAGGGCGCTAGTTTGTGTCCTCCCGTTACCCTAAGGAGAACTATGGGGAAAAGCCTTAACCCCATAGTTCTCCTTTAAAGTATTTTCAAGAACGTATGTTTTAGTGGTTATGCATATTTTAGAGAAGGGTTAAAAAAAAATTCAGCTTTTTTTTTCTTTTTCCTTTACTACCAGAGACACATCAGGAAGTCAAAGGAAATCTCACCAAAGCGAGTGGAAATCCCTTATTAGCCAGCTGAGACAGGAGTCTTTAAGATTTTCCCTTGCCTCTTTTTCTGGTGGCAACTCTAAAATTATGGATCTCCCATCACTTTCTGTCTCTGTACAAATAGAGAGGTTGAATCTTCCCAAACAATAATAGTATGGCAGAGGGGCTAGCCATTCTCGAAGACACAAGAGGAAGTAAGAAGAAATTGAACAAAATGAGAGGAAATCCCTGTTACACAGATGTCACTGGAACAAACATGAAAGTCTTTCCCTAAAAATATCGTTTTTTTACAAAATTTTCGGTTCTGGTGATAGTGGTCAGCAGGTCAAATAGAAAAGTTGTATCTCCCCAGTGGGAACACAGCGGTGCAAACCTGACAGAGGATTAAACTTATCCCTATTCGATACAAAACAAAGACAAAAGTTTGGCTTTAGATTGTTATTTTTTAAGTGGACACAAAATGTCTCTCACTGAAGCCTAGGGTGGTTTACTTTACATACTTGTGTGTGTAAAGTTCAATTTGAGCTATTGAGCTTTGTATTCAACTGGGGAGCTAAACAGACAATGACAAAATGTGAAGCAGAGCCAGTAACTGTACTCGCTGGCTGAAAATGAAAACAAGTTTCAAATTAAATGAAAATTTCTTAAAATGTTTTTTTTTTTTTTACTCTTGACCCTATACAATAAAGAAAATATGCAGAAATCCTTTAACAACATTGAAGAAATGGCTGGGTTAGCCAGGGTCAGATTTCAAACAACTGTATTATGCACATAGTGGATTGTTAATTTCCCAAGCAGTACTAGTCTGCTGTTCTTTTGAAGTCTTGGCCTATGTTGCCTTGTAGCAAATTTGAAAATTAGTAGATGTCAGTAATTGGTGAATGATTGTACTGTTGTGCCCCCAAAAATCAAGGTGTGATTAATATGCACGCTGCTGTAAAGGTTACCCAAGAGTTTTATGACCCTTAAAAAGCATTTTATCACAGTCATTTTTCTTGCTGCCGTGAGGGAGCACAGACACAACATACATTCTCCAAGTGAATAATACGTAACAGTTTTCAGTATACATTATCAGACAGCCGTCTGTCTGTTGTGTAAGTAGACATTGCTTGCTAAATAAACAATGCATATATTGCATTTAATGGTAAAAAATATTGCAATGAACAACATTTTCTATAGTTTCGGATCATAATGTTGCAGATGAAAAATATAAAGGAACAGGATAGAAAATAACTTGATTTACTATGCGTGTTTTACCGTTACTGACTGACGGACCAATCTGTTGCATTGAGATCCTTTGATATGCTAATGGGAGGGCAACGAAAAACCAATAGGTGTAAATGGGGCTAGTTCACACTGGATCTGTTGCGTTACATTGCGCTGAAAAAAGTAGTACATGTTCTACTTTTTTCAGCGCAATGTAACATAATGCAATGGAATGGTGTGAACTAACTCCATTCACACCCATTAATTTTTCGGTGCACATAGCATCTGTTGAAAAACGTATTGCAATGTAACAGATCTGGTGTAAAATTCAAGCAGTGTAGAAAGAAATAATAGAGCTGTGATGGCAAACTTTTTTGAACCCGAACTGGATCACTAAACCAACTTATGTGTCTGAAAGTGCCTATGTTCATTCAAACCTGGGCTCGCATGTCAGGAGAGAGGGCCCTGTGTGCCCTCTCTGGCACGCGTGCCATAAGTTCACCAACACTGTATAGGGTGACAACAAGATGAGCACATAATTCTGCTACTTTTACTTTCACTGTCTAATCACAGCCTGGAGGAAGAACAAGACCTGTAAGTGTTACTTAATTGTAGCAGAGAAAAATCAGGTCTCCTGCCGTACAGGCCTTTCATATCAAATAAATAAATTCAATGAGAATCCAGAGAAAGGTTTGAGGGTCCATTTGCACTGCTGTATTTTAATGCTTGCATTACAATGAGCTCAAGCACATGTGTGCAGCTTCCCCAGACAAAAATCGTGCCTGTTCCTATTTCTGCGATGTGCTGCATTTTTCAAAATATAACATGCCAGTTTTTTTCTGCATTGGAAGGCCCATATTCAACACATTTAAAGTGTTTTGATTCATTGGCAAAAGGCATAACAAAGTCTTGGTCAATGGCTGTTAATTATTTCAACTTCAAACCCTAAATTTAAAAATACATAGGAAATACACGTCAACATGTGTCAATAATGCACGTCAACGCACATGGGAAATGTGCATTATTGCATAAAAACACTCCTGCCTAATGCTACAAAAAACACACCTATATGCACATCTCTAAATGGAGTCTTACAATATATTTTTGCTGTAAAGTATTACAGCAA
>NW_017306412.1:1842733-1878934 GCF_000935625.1 Nanorana parkeri | reverse complement strand
AATGCTACGCAGAGGACTGCTGCTATCTGTGTAAACAGTGGTCCCTCTGCATCCCTCTGCGTATCACCACACCCATCATCACAAATGTCCACACACAGCCTTGAGGAAGGGAAGGATGTGTCAGATCAGTTCAGTTACTGAGTGCTGATTACTGAGTGCAGAAGATCTAATTATGGTGCATTTTTTAACTGCACAGTCATATTTCGACACACTGCAATTGCTGGACCAGGAAATTAGTAGTAAGGCATTAGTAGCAAGGCACTGAATATATTACTGTGTCATCATTTGGGGTTTAATTAGTGCATGTACAAGCAATGCAGTATCCTCTATATGTTATTGATAGGTCGATGCAGTCTATCAATCAAGGACATAACAACAATTTATAGAGCCCTATAGCAAATCTCTGAGGAGTCCCCTCACTTCATGCTCCCTTCCATGCTCCTCTGCAGCACCCATCCCTTTACCACTGGTGGACAGCAGGCAATGTAATACAGCTGGTGGCCATCAGCTTATATTTCAAACCAAATAAAGATAGATAAATATTTATCACTGGTGGCACCAGTAGATTTGTGGCCTGTGATGGGCTGTACATGTAGTTCACAGTGATGATTAGAGGTGGTCTATAGTGCCAGCTTTCTAGTCCAGTGTAGTCTGTTCTTCTGAATGAATCCAGCAATCAGTGGCATCCTTTCAAACAGAGGCTAAGAAATGAATAACGTAATTTCTAAGGTTTTTTTCACATCCTGAGTAAACCCTGACTGGCACTCTTTCAGCATAGAAAGCAGTAGGTCCCTCTGCACTCCTTACAGTGTCTCCGGCCCAGATCACAATGGTGGTGCTCGCAATGATAATCACGGATGGTGCCGTGCACATCAAACAGTAGAAAGCAGGAATCACCAACACTCAGTAAATAGTGTTCAGATAATAAATGTCCATTAAATTAGACCAATCGTCACACATGATATAATACCAACGTTCCGGGGCCGCACAGGGTCCCTTCATTAGGGCAATGATGACGGGACCCTGAGCGGCCCCAAAACGTTGGTATTATATCAGGTGTGACGAGTCTTGGTGATTCCCGCTTTCTACTGGCACTCTTTCACACGCACACATGACAATGAGGATATTCTTTGTCTGTAGAATAGAATAAAAAAGTATACACATGATGAAAAATTAATAGTATTTTACAAAACAAAATGCAAAGTCCCATAGGCTGAATTGTACTTGGGTGGATGAATCCATCTTATTTCTCAACGTTGTAGAAGCAAATCTCTGTTGATATCTCTCCTCATTTTCAGGCTAAAATCAATGGCCATTAATCTTAATTGGGACACAGTATGTCCATATTCTTTTACAAATGATTTATTGTTTTTTAGAAAACAAAACAGTACATGATACCATGAAAGATAAAATAAAGGGTATAGTGTGTCTCAAAAGGTTACAAAACCAAAGTGAAACATGAATAAAACCAATCAGATAAGGCATAGTACAAATGCTTCAAATTTCACAATTGTTTCTTGAGAAAATGAGGCTACATGTTATATAATAACAAATCTAGTAGGATCAACCAGTAATATAATGATGAGGGTCACTCGTTTTCATGAGCTACCAATAACAAGATGAGGAAAAGTAATGTTTAAAAGAGAGAGACAGAGAAACTAGGTTAGGAGAATAAACAAAAGAAAGGAAAAGAAGAGAAGAAGAAAGTAAAGAATACGGTCCATCTGGGGTGTCTCCCTGGCTTAGGTATCTACAATCACTGAAGGTCATGGGTCAAGCCAAGGCGATGCAGGTAATCCAACCAAGGCAAACTTACCATAAGAAATGCACTATAGGAGTAGTTCATTGTGTTCGTGAGTCTCTGCTTGACCTCTTTAAAGTTAAGAGTGGGTTGTTTCCAAGATCTTGCTTAAGCCTGATGAGTAATCAAAAATACAAAATTGGCAAGCTTAGCTTCAGTTTTAAACAATGTCTGTGGACTTTTAACTCCTTTATATTTATTTAAAGACCAAAATCGATATAAAAACTAACACAAATTCACAAAGAATAACATATTACGGTTTACAACAAAACAAATATCTACAATCCAAGTTTTCTGCTTAGATGAGTACAATAGTGAAAAAGAAATACAAAAAATATATATATGATATAAATGATTCCTATACATCAAAATATGTTTGAACTTGTGTATCCTTGCTAAGCATTGTCTCAGTCCAATCATTTTGAAATACAAACATCAATTTGCTGACACAGAAATAGTTAGAGAGTGTGGTTCAGCATGTATCCATTGATGCAGAACTGGGGCATGACCGCCAGATATGAAACTTAGATCCAGGAGAGGCACATTCTCTAAAGTAATGAGAGAAGGTGGCAGGAACATATTGTGTCACTCTGCCCAGTGTAACATACCAACACATAAAAACTTTATAAGAGTTCTCCAGGGCAACGTCATTTGAGGAGCTTTTAGTCACAGGCAACCAGTTTGCATTCCAGTCAGCTAAATCAAGCATGCTACCCAGGTTTGCCTCCCATTTGACAAATATGGGTATTGTACAGGTTCAGTTTCATAAAGATTAAGTCCCTGTATAGGAAACAGAAAGCCCAGTGGTTTTTGTGTTAGGAAAGCACCTATCTTTAAAATTAGTCAACCTTAGAATGGGCCCAATGGAGAGAGGCAAAAAAGTGTTTACTTTGGGCGTCCCTAAATAGGGTGGAGTTTTCAATGTCTTTGTGAGATGTTCAAACAATCAGCAGCTGATGAGCATATTTCAGTCCTCTAGAGTCCCAGAATGTATAAGCAGCTGGTTACTCAAAAGCTGGTGAGAATAACGGGCACAGCAACACACCTACAAGAGGGAGGTTACATTTTTGGAATATTTAACCATATCCTGTTTTTTTGAATAGGGTGTACTATTTAATAGGGTGTACTAAAGTTGGATCAGAAAGTTTTGGGCAATGGGTCGGGGAAAACCAGATGAAATTATAATTGGGGACATTTAGGGCATTGGGGACAAGTCTACAACATCAATATAAACCTATAGCGGTAGATTCTGAGCATCATGAAGACTGACCAATGGGGCAATGTGCGACACTATACAGTAATTTTGTAAGTTAGGCATCCCCAGCCTTCCAGAAAGTTTATGTCCACATAGGTTACTATTGGCAAACCTGGGACTCAAAGAACCCCAGATAAACTTTCTTTTGTTTAATAGATAAGATATGTCTAGGAATAGGGATTGGGAGGACCTGAAAACTATACAGAAATTTAGGAAGATGAGTCATTTTCATAGCATGGATTTTGCCAAACCAAGATAAGGAAAGAGTCTTCCACCGATCCAGTTGTTTAGAAAGATTCTGAAAAAAAGAAAAAGGTAAATAGCATCATAAAGAGTACTACAAGAGGAAGAAAGATTAACGCCAAGATAGGGGAGTTCGGCAATCCAGGTAAAAGTCTAATTCGTACGTACTCGAGAAAGCTGCTGGGAGTCAGGAGGAATATTTAAAGCTTTTGCCTTGGCTTAATTTGTGCGGAGGTCCAATATATTTCCGAACGCAGAGAGCAACGCAAATAGATTGGGGAGAGAGAGGTGAGAATAAGCGAGACACGAAAGCATATAATCAACAAAGTACAACGCCTTATGGTGAATGGCAGCAATCTGGACACCTTTGACATTAGTATTTTATCTTATAGCTATCGCCAAGGGTTCCAATGCTAAGACAAGCAACATTGGTGAAAGGGGGAAACCCTGCTCAGTTCCCCTATGGATTGCACAGGTATCAGAGGAAAAGCCACTGTATTTAATCAAGGCCTGAGGGCTAGAGCACAAGTTGAGAATCTATTTCAGAAGGTCCTGACAAAAACACCACAGTATGTCCATATTAAGCAAAGTGCCTAGTAATTTGCAACTCAGTCTGTCTACCCCTGATGGAGTATTTATGGTGGGCAATTCTGTCTTTTAATGTCTTTGTAGTTTCATTTACATAGCAAACTCCACAAAAACAATAAAAAATATAGAGGACACATGAGCTCTGACATGATAAATAATGATTGATGTAGATGGAATGTCCTTATTCTGGATGAATAAAAAATTCCCCTCTCATTATACTATTACACTGAATACATGAAAGTAGTTTTCACAGGAGTTAAAGGAAGTTGATCATTTAATATCACCACATTATATACAGTACTCCCTTTTCTAAATTACTCCATGGGAAACACACTAACCTCAGTAACCATAGAGTAATTCTCCCGCAATATAGGCCAGTATTACTGGGTCTGATTGGTTTCCAGTAACTTCCTGTCCCAGAGACACAACAGAACATAAGAGGAAATCACTCCAAAATGAGAGGAAATACTCTTGCATACAGTAGTCACCAGAACAAGTGTCCCAAGTTGGAAGATTTTCTCTCATCTTCTCCAATTTTGGATTCCCCTTCACTTTTTCTGCCAGTAACAATGATCACCAGGACAAATAGACATGGTGGATTCCCTCAACAGGGAGACAGGGAGCAATACAAACTTGGCAGAGGTTCTAACACCTTGCCTCGTCTAACCTAAAACAATATTTTACTTCAGATATACTTAATGTAAATTGTTGTCCATGGCCCTTTATTCTTTCCTGTTTATTTTAGTTTTTTTCTGCACCACAGTCTTACCACTTCCTGTGCTTACCAGTTTAATATCAAAAGGATTAGAGAGCTGATGGGAGGTAGTATGTTTTGATTAGCCATAGACATCATCTCTGGCTTCTCTATGATTATGCTGTCTCAGATGATGTTCTCTTTTCTTATGGGGAACACCCCTGAGCTATAAAAACCTCCGCCATGAGCCCTGGGATCTAGAGAACTAGCCACTTAGCAACTGCAGGCACATATTCGAAAAAATCCAAACACTGGTGTGAATTAACAAAATATTAAACATGACACCGAGTTCTCTTCTAGTATTTTCTTTTTCTTTTATGCCTGATCTTTGAATCTCATGTTGCACTTTCTGAATTTTGAGTGGCAGCTACTAGTCCTGGCAGCCTTCCTACCCCTGCCTCTTACAATGCCTCCAGTCATGATTTAATTACCTTTTCTCGCCCCTGCACATCTCTTTTGTCTCTTGATCTCCAACACGGTGCTAGGCAATCAATTCTCAGTGCCTCAGAATAAGCCATCAGGCTCCCATTAGAAGCCTCTGCACTGAGGTTAACGCATTCTCTCCAGCACTAATTTGCAGGAAAGTCTGAACAAATAATAGGAAAAAGAAAAAGACAGAACGAATGGGAAGGGGATTGTACCTGTGGCATTTCATGTAACATTCAGTACTAAAGACTTAATTTCTTAACAGTTTGTGCCCTATCTCACTGCATTTTGCTCATAGGTTTCGACTGTCCAATATTATGTGGGCATCTGTGGAAATCGAGTTGTTACCTATGATGACATTAGAGAAAAAAGGCAGTGTTTTTTTATAAAAGGGAACTCAAGGGTATTCAAGTATCCATAAAACTTTGTCTAAAGCTAGCCATGCACATTAAGATCAGTGATAAGCCAAATTTGCCTGGGTTTGGTTTGCTTGGACATTTGCTGAACTCAACCAGAAATCTGGTTCAGCGAACGCACAAGTGAACTGGACCCAGGGCTGCATGTGTCCTAGCAAACAATGATGCTATATGACCCTCACATTGTCATCGGTTTCTAAGACACTAATGGCTGGGCCATACAGCATTATTGGCTGCTAGGTCACAGGGGGTGCACCATAACAACCAATAATGCTGTAGGGCTACCTGTGTTCTAGCAACCAATGACACTGTGCGACACACACAGTATCTGTGGTTGCTAGGACCCAGAGGAGGGGCAAACTAGACAAATAATTTGTTGAACTGCAAACTGCTTAAGTAGGAATGAGTTTTGGGTTCAAGTTGACCATTTCAACCCAAACCCAAATCTCATTCCTACTCAAGGTTTTTCTCATCTATGCCCATGGGCTATTGTATTCTAAGAATTTTCCACTCGTCTCCTCAAATTTCAACTTCTCTTTTACTGCACCCTTTGGCTGCTTCCCATAGGCATCCATGACCTTACACAGGATCCTGGCAAACCTAAGCATCCCAAATCTCACAAGAAGACACTCCAGACTGTGCAGGAGCACAGTCTTGTGGCAGTTGAAATCCTCAGCTATCCCAGGATGCTGCAAAAAGATCCAGTGATCTAGTGGATCTGCTGGAAGCCAAGGTGTAAGTTAAGTATTTTTTTATTTTTTGTTCACATGGTTGCGTTAAATTGTTTGATCAGGTGAATTCCCTGCAAGGCTTGCTTTAAGAATGTTTCTTCACCCAGCATGCACATTGACAGCGCATTTTGTACAAGATAATTTTTGCACAGTACATACCTCTGTAATAGAAATTGCTGAAATTTCCAAATTGTCCATTCAACATGCCAGTAAATGAACCCGTGTTTTTGCTATACAGGGTAAAGCAACAAGTTCACTTTTATGCTGGACCCATAAGTTGCACATACTTGCTTTGCCAATTGACTTAAGAGAGAGACTCAGAACTTACACAAGGTTGAGGACTACTTCCATGTGACAGTCTAGTGGCTGACTGAGAGGCCAATCACAAAGCACCAATGCTGTCATGTGAGGGATAGAGGAGTGAGTTATCTGCTTTCTCATACCCAGAAGTACCAGGTCATTTTCATTAATTATTACCTACTTATGGTGATAAAAACAAAAGCAAATCAAATAAATGTAAAGAATGAGCACTCATACCCTGATTTATAACTGTCCCCTAACTTTAAGACTTGACCTAACCCTTTAAGTTAACACAGAATAATTGTACTACTTTTCTGTACCCATTTTTCTTAAAGCTGTACACCAGGCACAAATTAATGCAGCTCTATAATCAATATGCAAAATACGAAAATCAAGGCAAGCAGTGTACTGTACGTTCCTGAATTTGACTTGTTATCAGGTTCTTGCAGTCTATTGTACAGTCTGTACTGCGGAGCTCAGAGATGGGGAGGGATAAGCAACACAACAAGCTAATCAGGTATGCAAGGAACTAGCAAATAGGAGGAGTGAGCAGCCTGACAGAGAGAATCCTTTGGCAGCTAATTTATATTTCATTTATGTATTGAGCTATTGCTTGGAGTTCAGCTCTGTAATTAATTAATCATTAAACGTATTTTAAATGCAAGCAGTGTACATACCTAATTTTTACCTGGTATCAGCCTCTTGCAGTCCCCTAAAGAGGGGTTGGGAGGAGGGGGCCTAAGAAGCCAACCAATTGTGCAAGGGACATGCTGATAGGAAAATGAAGCAGAGTGACAGAAAGATGAGCTCATCTCTGCACGGCTTCAGATTTTAAATGTCCAGTGACAGGCTGGGTTGTGGGTCCAGGATGACCTGGGCACAGAGAAGGTAGGTTGAATTATGGACAATAAAATTATAATTTAATGAGCTAATCATATTTATTTTTCTTTTGGGGCTTCTATTTTAAAGTTAATTTCTGGGTCAGTCTACATTTTTACTTAAATGCCCCCCCACCCCCTTTTTAACTGCTTACCCTGCTTCTCTCTTTATAAATCAATTACTTAAGTCCAGGTGATGTCATCTTCCAGTGTTCCAATCCTCAGCTTTCAGTGGCACAGAGAATAGGATTTTGCAGGGCATCCTACAAGACGTAGGCACACCATGCATAACTAAGGGGACATTGGGTAGACCGGCCATCCACTGGACAGCTAGCAGGCTTGGGTATGTAGTTAGCCGTTTGGCTCAGTACACCCTACCTGGTGGTTTGGGGGGCTGAATTCAATTCTAACCCTTAAAGGAGAACTATGGGGTTAAGGCTTTTCTCCATAGTTCTCCTTAGGGTAACGGGAGGACACAAACTGGCATCCTCCCGTCATCCTAAGCTCAGTATACCGCGAGCTACAGCTCGCGGTATACTGAGACGCCACAGTATACTGCAAGCTACTGCTCGTGGTATACTGAGACGCCGCAGCTGAAGCAGATCCCAACAATTATGTCTGGATCCGCCCAGCTGCTTGAGTGACAGCTGGCTCTGCCTATCTAGAGGCAGAGCCAGCTGTACCCGCCCCCTCCCCCGTCCGATCCGCCAGTCAGCGCTGGCAGATCAGAGCGGGGAGGGGGGAATGCATCCCCTCCCCTGTCACGGCAGAGAGCTGTGACAGGATCGAGAGGTGAGCGAACGCCGCTATGTGTTCGCTCACCTCACGATCTACTGAGCCGACCTGTGACAGTCTCATTGTCACAGGTCGGCTAGAACTATGAGGTGAGTGAAAAACACTCACCTCATAGTTCTCCTTTAAACTTAATCTTAGCACTGAACCTAACCCCATATTTAAACCCTATTTCCCCTAATCTTAAATACTAACCTTTAGAATTGACCCACTAACCTTTGACTCTAAGAAGAGATAAATCTTTAACTTTCTAATACTAACTTGACCCTTAAAAGTCTTGCCTTCAAGTCCAAAGTGGAGCCCCGGTCCTAAACAGCCCTCCACTGAGATACTACAGCACTGAGATCTCAGCTCTGAAACTATCGTTTCACTGTTGTCAGTGTACTTATTCGGCTGCTCTTCTGCCAGCCACTTCTACTCAGAAAATAAGTCTATCGTTTCACTGTTGTCTGTGTACTTATTCGGCTGCTCTTCTGCCAGCCACTTCTACTCAGAAAATAAGTCTACAATAGTATTACAGTATTTAAGAGGAACTTTTTGTTTCATGCAAAATCTTCATCCACAAGTCTATATTAAGGTTTTAAAGCATGATCTGCTAGGTGATTAGTGGGTTAAGTGCGATGTGGCACCATGGCAAAGCACTAGAGGACGGGGTGACACTGCCATCGTTCAAAAGGGATTGAAAGCACCAGCTGCTGCAGAACCTGCCTGTTGCACTGTATACAAAAAATTATTTGAATTTGTCGATTGTCAAGACAAACCTCTTATTGGTCTATCCACAATTTTAAGCCCTGATGAAGGGCCCCTGCCCTTGAAATGTGTTGATCTTTTATACAACCTGTGCCTGATCCTGCATGGAAATAAATGTATTGTCTGTGGACCTTTAGCCAACCAGATCAATAGGCTTTGCATATATAGCATTAACACAACTTTTTTTGGTTTCCTATTATGTAAACCAAGCTCTGAGCAGATATTAGGTTTGGATCAGATGGATTATCCTCAGAGCTAATCCCCAACAATGGGTACCTAGCAGATTATTATATTATTCAGATCACTCGCTCTTATTTGAAATGCAGCTATGTGAGGCTCAGATCCATTTCTGTCTACATACATCAACACTGCTGCTAAGAAAAAAAAATCCCAACTGTCCAAGAGGAGAAATGCCAGCTGGAACATTTACACAGATCGTAGTGACAATAAAAAAAAAATGTCCAAGTTTTAATTGCTGTAGTCAGATTTATATTAATGTACTAAATACTAATCAAGAGGCTGCTATGTGTGGAATGAATAATGCAGGTGCATTTCAGCGAGATTTGTGGCTTGCTCGGGGTTTATGGGCTGTGAAGGACGACATTTATTGCACTGAGGTTCAGTCTTTGTTACGTACCAGCATAAGTCATTTAGTCATTACGCTACATTTGTATGCTATATTGAAAGACAACAGAGGAGTGGATTCCGGAATGTGCCGGACTAATCTGAAATCTAATCACATAATACACACATAGCAATCATTTTAATTTGAACATCATATTGATTGCGACATTTTGTATCTCTGGCAAATTGCATGATGTGCTCTAGATAATATCTGATTTTCTACGGGGCAAAGTCTTGTGTTTGAAGCATGTACACAGAAAGCTGCGCTCATCCACCATCCAGCATATTTGCCAATATTCTAAACAGATTTTAAGGGAACCATAGCATGTATGTTGCTATCTGTACCTCCACTGTCATAAATTACAGTCCTCACCCCCCCCCCCCCTCCCCCCCCCCCCCCCCTAAAAAAAAAAGAAAAATCCCCCCCCCTTCCCCCTCCCCACACATTAAAAAAAAGGTGGATGTGTAAAAAATAAATCAAGGCAACTGAACTTGCTGTATTTTTCCTGAATATGTTTTGCTGGTCATCCAACTGGCTTTTTCAATTCAGAATTGAAAAAGCCAGTCGGATGACCAGCGAAACGTTGCCTTGATTTATTTTGTACAGCTGTACCATGATCTGGATAAATGAGAGCCTTCACAGACATTAAAAAGGTGCCACTAAAGCTATATTAGAAGAACAAATATTACTTATCTCAGACCCCACTTCCTGAACTTGCTGGTGATGTCAGCGCTCATTACCTCGAGAAAGCAGCAGCACATTCTCTCTGGATCCCAAGCACCAGGAGGCGGTGGCCTGCTTTCAAAGTATAAATTACTCAATCACAAAAATTTCACATAAGCTTGAAATTATTAAATTGGTTTTGAAACATAAGTTGTTGTTTTTTTTGAATCTGCAACATCTATTAAAATATTACCTTGTGGTCCTGCCATAAAAGGTTCCTGTTCAGGCACTTATAGGATGACAATGCTCTGTTGTGTCTCTCAGTTGTGTTCCTGTGTTGTCATCCTGTTACATGGCCCTCCTATGGAGACTACAAGTGTACATTTCAAGACACATTATGCAAACATGGTTCACTGTTGGTGACATAAACAAATGCTGGGCAACCAGCACTGGAATGCATGCATGACAGGAAGAGGCTACATGAGATCAGTAGCAATGAGATGCAACAAAGCATTAAAAAAAAAGGTAAAACAAATATTTTATGGCAGCAGGCTGACAATAGTGCTGCTACCTGCAAGGCACTGGCTTAGCATTGTCAGTATTCAACAGGAAGTGCTATTATTGGCAGGATCTCCAAGTAAGAAACTTTGCAACAGATTCACAAAATATGCTTTGCTTAACAACACTGTACACAGTGAGCCATAGGGGTTGATTTACTAACCTTTTAAACACACCACGAACGTGTATACACCTCTGTAGTGTGTTCCCTCCCAGCATGATCTATGGGAGGAATCTAAACACCTTTGTAGTGTGTACACACCCAGCAGGTGTGTTGTGCAAAGCCCTGCAATGAATTGCAAGGTAATGTGGTGTAAATTAGCTCTATGTTATGTTGCTTGCGTTGATGAATGCAGGAATGTAAATGCATGAGCTAACCATTTTTGTCTCAACTGTGAAGCAGCATTATATATGCATCATGTGCATGATTTTTCCATATATGGCATTAATGGAAATATGCTTTTAGAGACTTTTTGGTTGATAAATACGTTTTGCTGTGTGAAAATCACACACACCTGGTGTGTGTGTGTGTTTAGGTTAGTAAATCACCCCCATAATGTCAAACAATAGATTTTGGGTTTACACCACACATTAATAGAAGATACTGATAAAATGTAATATTAGAGGAGGCAAGTGGTCTGCTTTATATGAAGGTCTACAGACCACAAAACAAGAAAATAGAATGGTGATTTATGATTGCTTAACTATAGAGTCTTGTGGCTCCTCTCAACATTCCCTTTCCCCTACAATTCTATTCTTAAATTAAGACAAATGTCCAGAAGTAGGAAGAAGAGGCAAAAAAGGGAACATTTTATCACATTCTGTACACTTTGAAGCTCAGTGCTGTCCCTATAACCGCTGCTGACCCTGGCAATGGATATTTTAGTAAATACATATGTGACTGAGGCTCTGGATTTAACTCATCAATGACTCATCAATAGAGATGGTTAAATAAATTCAAAACTGCACACTGTCCATGTTAAGGCTGCTCTCAAACACAAACAGGGGACTCCTTGACTGGTGGAAGCCAGAGCTTGGACCTCTGGTTCAGACTCCCTTGGAATGAAGCACAGAGGGTGAGAAGGTGCAAAGTGGCACAGGTTCTAAGAGGACAGTTCACTGAAGCTCGCTTCTGGGGGTGGACTTGGCCAAGAGGTGGCTATGCAGACCGATAGGAAGGATCCGAAGGACAAGCATACTGGAAGGCAGCTGTCCACGATACTGGAACACACAGCAGGATGGAAGTGTGGTTTGGATTGGTGGTGGTCGGTAGATAAGGAGACGGATGGCAGGTTAGCGATCAGAGTCATGGTCAGAAGGCAGGCTGAGGTCACACCAGAATGTCAGCAGGGGTGAATCGTAGTCAGAAACTAGCCAAGGTCACATCGGGAACAAGCAGAGACAGGCCATGGTCAGGAACTAGCCAAGGTCACATCATGAATAAGCAAAGACAGACCGTGTTCAGGAACTAGCTGAGGTCAATAACAGGGGGACAGAGTGGAGACAAGTTCCAAGGGCAGGCTGGATCAGCAACGTGAAAGTTGATCGGGAGCAGGCTTAGAATTCAACTGGCG
Organism: Nanorana parkeri; assembly: GCF_000935625.1. Taxonomy (NCBI): domain Eukaryota; kingdom Metazoa; phylum Chordata; class Amphibia; order Anura; family Dicroglossidae; genus Nanorana; species Nanorana parkeri. The sequence continues at coordinate 1,866,580 of NW_017306412.1, read as the reverse complement.
GGAGATAACAGCTAAAAACCATCCAACAGCTTCCTAGTTCAGCACTGTTCCTTTAAACAGGCTGCCTGGCACCAAGCCTGAAATTAGGCATGGGCCTCTGTGTGCCTGTATGACTACATATTTGTTCAACCTACCCCCAGTATATTAGCATGCTTATTTGAATTAGCATGCTCAAGTAAATGATTGTCCTCACGTGAATTAGCCTGTGCACGCAAATTAGCGAGCTTGTGCAAATGAGCCTTGTCCTGTGCATTGGCGCATGTACACAATGCCTTCTGATGCCATCCTAACAATATATTTGGAAGAACTCCCAAGAATGAAAGAATCCCCTCACGCAGAAAGGAGCAGCACGTTCTCCATGTGGTGATTCTGCTATTCGGAGCCCTCCCAAATATATACAATTTCTAAGGCCGGAAGAAGGGGGATCTCTAAGCCCCCAAAACGCACAGCCGTTTGTATATTGTCTTGTTGAATAAACATAATTATTAAAAGCTTTTAGACTCTCAGTTCACTGGTTTGGTGCTTTCATGGTACTTTGTTTATTTTGGTAAATACAGCCCTGAATATGTAGATGTGGAGGTACCCTGCAGCCTGCTAAGTATTTTTTTTTTTGCAGAAACAAATGTCTTCAGGCTCTGCCTCAGAGGTGTAGAAGAAAACCATTTTTCGAAGCTATTCTATGTTGTTATTCTTACTGTGCAGCAGTTTTGAAATGTTTGGAAAGTTTTCCAAGATAAATATGTTGACAATTTCAGAGGTGATTACAAGACTTAATAATTACCTAATTATATATTCATTGTAATGATAAATATTGCAAGTCATTCTAAATTAAATTCAAAGTAGGCTTCATCTTTGCGTTATATATTCCCTTTTTAATTTCTGTTACACAAAGGTGTGACAAGTTAGGAAAAATTAAATTCTGGTGAGAAATGTTATGATGGTTAGCATTCATATTTCTATACGCATAAAAAAATAATTAGCGACAGCAGAATTGTGCAAAATCTATTTTAATAAAGCTGAAAATAGTTGAACAGATATCAATTATGTGAAAGCTGCCAATAAACTTCCCTGGGTGCTGATGAATTGCTATTTTAGATATCTACTATAAATGTAGCCCTTCCTGTCTTAACAAGGGTAACTACAGGAGTGCACAGACTGAAACAGGCTCAATGGGTTCAGGACATCCAACTGGCTACGGTTTCACATTATTTAGGCTCTGTATGCGCACATTATGTGTTGCCACAGTATTCTATTTGTTTTATTAATGCATTTGTGTTTATTAGGTTGCACTGTACTTCCCTCCGTTTGCTGTCAGGTAGTTCAGCACTTAGCTAGACACTCCCAGGCCTTCCAGTCCCCAGTTAAGTTTCTGTTACACTCTTACTGAATAAGGAGGGTTTTAGAGAGAAATGTATTTTTCATCATGCAAGAAAACAGAAAAAGCATCCTCTGTAATGTTCCAAATTAGAATAAACTACATTGGGTTCCATTTCTGAGTTTTCTTGGTGAGTCAACACAGCCCATGGACCCTGTAAAGTCTGCAAGTTACCATACTGTCTGTATAGATGGGCTCTCAGGAGGTATATAATCTGCTGCATTCGAGATCCAGTTGATCTGTGCACAATTGCATATATGGAAAGACTGATGTTTTTCTTATTGGTACAAGAAGCTCCATGGTGATACAGAAATGTCACTTACCGGGGACTTGCATTCTACAGTTTGCAGAGTCTTTTATAGCAAGTCCTTAGTAGGCTGGCACACCAATTGTGGAGGATCACTATGCCTATACATATTTTGCATTTTAGAGACATTGACTGCAATAAGGTGTTTATCTTAAAGGGACCCCCATAAAGGGTTCAGGCACCACTTTTATGTGTGTGCACACCCCCCTTGTGTTTTTAAATGGAGGTCTGGATGATTACAAATGCAGGTTTCATAATATAGCCCTTTTTTCTTTAGTCTCAGGAGGTATGTCTTTTGCAAAAAGCAAAATTTGAGACAGTACATGCTGCACAGAATAAGGTAGCATTTTTCTTAAAGGTAATGTATAGTGCTTTTGTATTTTTTTCCTTTTATGTAATATGGTCAGACTAAAAAAAAGCATGAAACATATGGACATATGTAGTACGCATCGGGTTGAGGTCAGGACTCTGTGCTGGTCAGTCAAGTTCCTCCACCCCAAACTCTCTCATCCATGTTTTTATGGACCTTGCTTTGTGCACTGATGCACTGTCATGTTTGAACAGGAAGGGGCCATCCCCAAATTGTTCCCACAAAGTTGGGAGCATGAAATTGTCCAAAATGTCTTGGTATGCTGATGCCTTAAGTGTTCCCTTCACTGGAACTAAGGGGTCAAGCCCAACCCCTGAAAAACAACCCCACACCATAATCCCCCCTCCACCAAACTTTACACTTGGCACAATGCAGTCAGGCAAGTACCATTCTCCTGGCAACTGCCAAACCCAGACACGTCCATCAGATTGCCAGACAGAGAAGTGTGATTTGTCACTCCAGAGAACATGTCTCCACTTCTCTAGAGTCCAATGGCAGCGTGCTTTACACCACTGCATCCGACGATTTGCATTGTACTTGGTGATGTAAGGCTTGGATGCAGCTGCTCGGCCATGGAAACCAATTCTATGACGCTCTCTAAGCACTGTTGTTGTGCCAATCTGAAGGCCACACGAAGTTTGGAGGTCTGTAGCTATTGACTCTGCAGACAGTTGGCGACTTCTGCGCACTGTGCGTTTCAGCATGCGGTGACCCTCGCTCGGTCATTTTACGTGGCCTACAACTTTGTGGCTGAGTTGCTGTTCTTCCCAGTTGCTTCCACTTTGTTATAATACCACTAACAGTTGAACGTGGAATATTTAGTAGCAAGGAAATGTTGTGGAACACCTGAATCTAATGATTTGGAGGGGTGTCCCAATATTTTTGGCAATATAGTGTATAGTCATTCCAGTATTTTAAGTAAAAATGTATATGAACATTAGTTTAACAAAGTATACAAAGTCCAAAACAAAATGTTACCTATTTATTTCCTTTGATCTGAGCCTCTAACAGTGCTATAAGCTTACAAAAGGTGACATTTCACCTAATTGTGTTATAAATCAACAAGTCAGTTGGGGCAGATGAAGGCTTCTGTGTTTAATATAAAGATGCTAAGTTCATATCTTTCACCATTGCTCTGCGGCTTTTAAAGTTTCCCTCTGCCTGTGCACTCTATATCTCAATGACACTCAAGGTTAGCTCTACCCTGCTACCCGATCTTCACATTCGCCTGCTCATTAAAGCTTAGAGGTATGTCTGCATTTCAATTATATGAACCTGTAGACCATTGTATTATGTATATCATATAAAATAAATGTTATCCCTATGCAATGTAGAATAAAATGCTATTTTTTCATCCATGCAAGCTATCACTGTCCTTGGTCTCTGTAGTTTTGCTGATAGCAAGTCCTGTACAGCTAGGTTTGCTGATGACTCATATAATGCTGTTCTTTTCTCTGCAGTAAATGCAAAGCAAACAGGTACCTGGGGAAAGAAGCAAATACTGTGTAGGAGCAAAATGCAAGAGAACCCCCAATTCAATCACATTTCTTTGAACTGCTAGACTGAAGTCATCCTTACCTCAACAGAAGAATGTCCTTGAGTTATAGATGTGATGGTGCATGAGAGAATATAAATAAGTACAAATGTTGTAATAACGTAAAGTTAATTATATGCTTCCTAAATTAGAGTGATGCACCAAGTCCAAATAAATGTAGGTGCCAGAAACGGAAGGAACCACCATTCTTTCCTGCTTTTAAAATATGCAGGCATATTATGCACACAGCTGTATCTATCATAATGAAATTTGTGTGCCAGTGATTAGGACAGCAGTGTTAGAGGAGGTAGCACCAAGCCTTAAATTTACAAAATGTGATTATTATTTTTTCTTCTTTTGCTTCCCTCTCCTAGCCTCCTCTATATGTATCTAATTTCTGTTGAAAGACATCAGGAAGTAGGGAATGGTTGGCAATACAGTCAGAAGACTCACTATAATTCAAGAAACCTTTTTCAGTGGTATGTACGGTTAAAAGTATTTGTGCATTTATAACTGACTTCATGCTGCCTCCAACATTCTCCTCTTCTAGCAGTAGTTTTTACTGAAATAATCACATGACACAAGGTGTGGAGCTTCTACAATAGAGGGTCATCATTCGGGTGTGCCTAGGGCACCATGATGTATACATATTGTCTTGCATTTGCAGGGTCATACAACAGTTCACATCACTTCTTGCCTCATAGGAGCTTGCAATCAAAGGGCCCTATTAAACTCATAGAAGAACAAACATGAGCACTCTGGGACCAATCTGAATAGACTTAACTTACTAGTATGTTTTGGGGAAGAAACCTGAGTACCTGTAGTAAACCCAAACAAAATCACAGGGATTTCAGAGAAGCACTTGATGCATTCCATATCATGATCTTAGAAAACATTGTACAAACTAGGACTTAATCCATCAATTTAAATCCTAGTTTGCAGAACTGGTACTAGCTAGGACAGCTGAACTTTTAATCCAGTGGACAAGCATTTGGCTAAACTATCAGATATAAGATTTTGATTGTAAATGGGGTACATTCAGACCAGAGACTAATAACAAGTGGTGTGTTCCGTACTAGGGCCTGCCCTACTGCATCTGTTTGTAAGTGATATAAATAAATGTCAGGCGGGGGGACATATAAGGTGGCAGTGGAGGCACTCAAGGGCCAGTTGGCAGGGGCTGCAGACAGGGAGACACAGCAACACAGGTAAAGGACCATCAGCCTGTAAGTTATTATGGACTCACTGGGTGCATATCTGTATTGTAGGTCTGTGCCTGTGTGTTTTGAAACAATACATTGCTCTGAAAAAATGGGCGAAGTGGGATCATGGAGAATGATGGAGTACTTGTAGATATACCATACCAATTATGATATTTTATTTATAGGAAACTTGAAGCAATATGCAGGGTTTATGTCCTTAATATCAACATTGAGAGGGCAAGTGTGGAAACAGTGGAGGTCCTTATTAAAGAGGTGGTGTTCCTCATAGTACCAGATAGAAAGTAGATTATTTTTAAACAGAAATCCAGTATCTCCATATAAGAGCTATTATAATCTTTTGTCTTTTAATAATACCCTATCTGCGTCTCCCTGCGGTCCCTACCACCAGGGGATTTCCCCCTCCCCACTATTAGGTGTGCATCAGTCGGCTTATAATCCCCCAAAGTAAGTGTATTAATTGGAAATATTTTGGGAATGTATATTTATTGTCTTCTATAAATGTCAAAGAATACCTCCTGTCCTGAAAAGGCAAAGTGCAAAACATGTTGAACTGTGCCACTACGAGTCCCTACTTGATGAAAACAAAGTTTTATCGGTGAATGCATCTTTTTCTTTGGGATAATCACTGTATCTACGTGAGTAAGTATCCTTTTATTCCTTTTAAATGTTGCGCCTTGGTAAATGCCAGCTAGTACCAAACTATCTAAGCAAAAAAGCTCAATGTGCACCCATTCTTAGGACTCAGGGTAAAATGTGGCTGTAATTTTGTTCCATTTTTGTAATTGTACAGGGGCTCAGCAGTCAAAGGGGTTGATTTATTAAAGGCAAATAGGCTCTTCACTTTACAAGGGTATGATAACTTAGTTTTGTGAATGTGAAGAAAAAGTTATTTGCAAAGAACTACAAGCAAGGAAAATAAAAATAAAAGCTAAAGGAAAATTCCCTTGCAAAGCGAACAGTCTATTTGTCCTCAGTAAATCAACACCAAAGTGCATGTATAGCCAAAGGTTAAAACCTGTCATTTTTTAAAATGTCTTTGTCCTGTTTAGGAGGTTTCCCTTCACTTCTTCTCCCAGAGATGCAACAGGAAGTGACAGGAGATCTCACCAGGGAGAGGGTGGGCCCAGGACCAGCATCGACACAGACAGGAATAAAACCTGAAAGAGGTTCTAACCCTACCTCACTGTACCCAAAACTAAAAAAAAGGTAACATATAACAAATATATGTTTTTATCCACACAAGGGCTGAAGGGACCATGGCACTTGGGGTCAGTGCCTAGGGTAAGAGGGATGGGGGGGGGCATAATGCCTTAAAATCTATGAACACTAATTTTAACTCTATGTTTCCCTCTTTTGGCCACACCTAATGGTTTTTAGCCAAATTCGGCTTATATACTGGGTGCAGTAATCATAGAAAGCAATCAGTATTTTACTTTGCTGCAGTCAAATCAGCATCAAGAGATTTCTGAGTGGTTGTTGATAATTATGATTTGCATGTCTTCATTAGTTTTCCGCTGCTTAATGAATTTTCAGTTGTTGAGTAGCATTTGTCTTTAATGTCTATTACTATGCAACTGAAATTTTTTCCGACAAGTCTAAGCCACAAGGGTACATATGACATAGGTAATTTTCTGCAGCTGAAACCACAACACTTTCCCTAGAATATTAGTATGGGATTATTCAATTTAAATGTTGTTAGGCCATAATTCACTAGCAATGGCAGATGTATGGATGAATGGCTTCAGAAATGGATAGCATGCCTTTCTTGCAAGCTGTGAGATCAATAGACATAATGAGCATATTAAACTGTTTGAGTGATTGATCTACAGAATTAATCTGATTGACATTAATGCAGTCAGGGAGGGATTGTTTTTCCCCAAGAGGGTTGATTGCTAGACGCCTCATTGGAGATTTTGTTTGACCTTTTTCATGGATCCACATAGCTGGACTCATAAATTAATGTACTTGATAGGTTTATTTACTATGAATAAAAATGATTGTTTTATATGCCAATTAATAAATAGCAGTGATTATAGCACATTGGATGTCATACTGTTTTATATAATGATTCAGTGAAGCAGTTCCATTAAAAAATACATTGGATTTTCTTTTCACCTTTGGAAAATCTGTGTAAATGAGGTGCTTAAGTCACGAGGGGAAAATGTCATGCCTTAAAGTGTTTCCAAACTTAATTTGTAGAAGAAAGTGAATACTTCCTTTCCTGCTGCCTATAAAGTGAAATGCTACTCTAATTCAGTGAAATCATTGGCTGAAGTCTTCATCAGGAACATGATTGCTGATCTCCTGGTCCCACAACTCCACTACAGGACACAGTAGTGATGTGGAAGTCAGGGTTTCTCTGGATTGGAATAGTTTTGGCCAATCGGGCTGCAGGAAAGAAAAGTATTCCTTTTCTTCTGCCCAGGTTTTCCTTTTAGGCTTAATTTTACTTTTGCAAAAGAGTTGAGTTGATAGTGCATAAAACTGTTCCCTGTTTGATGTCACAAATGTCACTATGGGTATTATATTGTACCAAGTCTAATATTTTCACATACTTTATACGCAGTCTGAAGATTTCTAGATGTGGTTATGTGATCTGATCATTGACTCAGGGTATGTGCAGAGCTTCCTATCAGGTTAATACTGTACCCGTCATACACCATAAAGTAATTTACATTCTGGGAGTAGCAGTACAATATAAAAATGTGAATGCTAGCAGTTATGATGAGGTCTGCTTAATACATATACCATGAGGGGAACTCAATGACCACACAATGGAAGCAGATCTGCAGTTGCAGGAAGGTCACAAACCTGCAGACTAGGGGGAAAGGGGGGTTGCAGGATGACTTCAATTGCATTTTCTTTTAGTAGTTAATTAATATGTACACATACAAGCCTAAAAGCAAAATCCCTGTTTCTACCAATTAAACATACTATATACCTTTTCATTTTATATAGGTTGTCCAGCAGAAAATATTTGCACATATAATTCAAATCTTGAAATGACTTGATATATCTCTTTGAGTTTTAAAAGAAACCACATTCAGGTAGTCTCAAATTAATCTATAGATACAGATGCCTCCACAAGGTAATCTGCACGTTGGACATGCAAATCCAATTTGGGATCTCTATTCCACATATTTTGGATGTGTTCTTGTACCAGAAATGTTTGGTATTTCACAGACACCCCTCTTTCACTATGTCCGTTACGAATATTACTGCAGCTTGCAGCATGATAGCACGTACAGTTAAACAACAGTCATCTGTATGACAGAATAAAAAAGTACCAACTCAAGTTACTATGTGATACGTACGTTTCTTAAAGTAAATAGAAAACTTCCTTTACCTTTCCTAATTCAATCAAATCCTCCTACATTTGTACCTCACATTCTCACCTTCCCAGACACTGCAGCTCACAGTGGGAGGGTTTCAGCAACAGGCTATGAATAAGCCTACAAGTCTACAGGTGAAACATGTGAGAGGTTTTAGCTGGTTGGGGGCTTGCAGTGCTGGTATTTGCTGTTTCATATACTTTAATACCGGATTTGCTGTGAATTTCAATAAAGTCTGAAGGATTGGAATTCTCTGGTTAGTGCGGTCTGTTCATATACTAATGCAGTCAATGGAGTTTCTCTTTGCTACAACACCCTTGAAAAATATCTGCCATATATCTTGTCTCTAGGCCTTCTTCCTCTTCTTTTCTTGCCTAGTCTCTACAACTTCTTTTTGTTTTCAACTCTCACACTTTGGGAGCTTAACATCCTCCTTTTTTCACTCCTAATTGTCAGGGTTCCACCCTGACTTTACTGGTTTGCAGTATTCTGGCTTGGCTGCCATTTTACTCACCTGTGTTTTCTTCTTTGCCTAAACAGACTCTGGAATGTTGCTCACTACTCCCAGGCTCCCATTAAAAAGAACCCCAAAAAATTTTACCAATATATTAACAGTAAAAAGGTGAGAAAGGAGCAGATAGGCCCAATAAAGGATGAAAGCGGGAAGCTAGTCACAAACGACAAGGAGAGGGCAGAGGCGCTGAACGCTTTTTTCTCCTCAGTATACACTCAGGAGGGAAACGGGTTTGACACACATGATAAAACTCCCAGTTTAACTCAAAATATACCCCAGTGGTTGACGGAAACCAGAATACAACAAAGACTTAAAATGCTCAATGCAAACAAAGCAGTGCGTCCGGATAACCTGCTCTTGGCTTGTTCCTGGCAACGTTGATTTCCTGGCTCCTGCTCCTGGCTTGTTCCTGACGACGCTGATCTCTGTGTTCCTGACCTGGCTTGGACGACTACCCACTCCGGCTCCTGACTCTGGCCTGTTCCGGTTTATGATTCTGCTTGCTCCTGTGGACACTGTTCTTAATAAATATTTTAACTAGCACCTTTTGCTTGTCTGGTTGTTATTGTGCTCTGACACTAATCCACCTTTTCTACAGCATGGTCAGGTGGAAAAACATTTGTTTGATGTCTCTCCTCTATAACACAAACCCTCTGTTCTCTAGTGTCAAGTGCTGTCAAATGATCAGATTGTTAAACACAACAATCAGGAAATTATCCCAAGTAAAATTAGAGTATCTCCAGAACTTTTCCTCAATAAAACAGAGATAATTTTTATACTCCGCAAACTCTCAACACAAATCAATTCCTTCCACTCGCCACCTTTGTTAAGTATGTTAAAGTCTGCTGTGACTATGTACTGTATACAGATTATTGTGTATTGTTCTCTCTTCTCTTCCTTTTTTCTTAACAAAAAAATACAGTATAAAATCATAATGCAATTCACATTCAGCACTATATGAATATGGCCCCATTGGCCCTAAAAGAAAATCCCAAAAGCTGCACTAAACATGGGCCCATCATGTGGTATATATGATGGTATATATAATGATCAATAACCATTTTGGAAAAATGTTTTCATGGCAATCAATACTAATCATATTAAAAGTCTCAGCTGCTCATATCTGGTTACATACAGGTCTATTCACAAAAGGTTGAAGAGTTTGGAGAAGGCAGGAGAAGTGAACAATCCAGCTAACAAAATAGCCGATTTTGAAAAATTCTCCAATTCAGCTCACTTTCCAGTTCAGCTATGTTGTCCTAGATTGTTCACTTCTCCTGCCTTCTCCAAACTCTGCACCCTTTTGTGAATAGACCCCATAGTAATTCAAGTCATGGATATCATTCCAATCACTGTATTTTGACCACTATATTTGACCAGATAAAATACGGATCTGAAAACATGGGCAAAGTTTCACTTCTTTAGGCTATAGATGAGAGACAATGGGGGTGATTTACTAACCTAAACACACGCACGCACTAGGTGCGTGTGATTTTCACACAGCAAAACGTATTTATCAACCAAAAAGTCTCTAAAAGCATATTTCCACTAATGCCATATATGTAAAAATCATGCACATGATGCATTGGATATATAATGCTGCTTCACAGTTTAGACAAAATTGGTTAGCTCATGCATTTACATTCCTGCATTCATCAACGCAAGCAACACAACATAGAGCTAATTTACACAACATCACCTTGCAATTCATGCAAGGCTTTGCACAACACACCTGCTGGGTGTGTACACACTACAAAGGTGTTTAGATTCCACCCATAGATCATGCTGGGAGGTAACACACTACAGAGTTGTATACATGTTCGTGGTGTGTTTATAAGGTTAGTAAATCAACCCCAATATATCATTTCTCAGCAGAAGTGAATGCCATGAATATCAAGCTAACAATAAATAATATATTTTGCCTTAGTGGTTCTGCAAAAAAATTCAATTTTAGGGTTTAATGGTTGTGCCGCCCCAACAGGGGCATAGAATATGAGATGCATAGCCTCAGTTAATATTAGCATTGTTATATAGGTTAGAATTTATATAGTGTGATTTGCCTAACTATTTTCTCATAGCTAAATTCATGTGTTATCCTATGCTGCCATCTAGTGGCCTTTTGTTGTAACAAACATGTTTTCTGTAATTATTCCTCATGTGACGATGTATTTTCCCCTAGTGTAGCCCCACCCTTATTCCTGTGTGCAGTACTTCCTGTGTCATGGGCACAGTTGAAAGCCACATGTAACAAGGACACTCAGGTAATCTGCACAGTACGTAGGAAAGGCATCATTTTCTGACCGCACAATAGTATATACGTTCAACTGCTGTTCCTATCATCTGCTGTAACCCTGATGTAGAAGAATAAACACCTCTTTTGAATGAATCGGTATTGACGAATTCAGCTATCTGACGAGGATTGTCCGCAGTGAGTATATCTGCTTATACAGGCCAGGCACAGAGGTCTCAGCAAGGGATATATTTCGCTATCACAACGATCGGAGTCAGAATAATGGTGCTTTACAAATAACAAAGGTAAGCAAGCCTCATGGGTGGTCCCAAAACATGAAACATGGGTAGTCCCAAAAATGAAAAATCTTACATTGTGAGAATAGATTAAAAAAATGGATCCAAGCAATTCCTAGCAAAAAAAAAAACAAGCCATTTTTTCCCCTTGCAGAGGCATTTCGGGTAATTGATGTCATCAGTCTTGCTCCTCTTTCGCTTCACAGAAAACAATCTATCATAAAGCTCTGCATCCCCTAAACCCTCCAGTCCAGGTTTTTCTAATGTTTGCACAATTGCAGTGCATATTTCATCCAGCAGGACGTTGTTAGAAGGCTGCAAGTAATAATGAATTAGGCAGCAGGATGGTTGGATTTTAGACACCATTACTTTTTTATATTACTGTATATCAGTACAGTTTTTTTTAGTTTAAATGCTGTACAAAGTTGCTGTTTTCCAGCTTCGTAATCCCTGTGTTTTATTATACTGTACTGTATGTAATCCGGAAAGGGTCCTTACTATGGCACTATAACTGAAAGCAAATGGGGTAGAAACCAGAAAATTTACAATGAGTGAGGGAAACATTTTGAGTCAGAAATTGCAGTGAATGCAGCTGCTTCGCTCTTTGCCATGCATGTGCCAGGAAGCAGCAATTAACTTTATACATGTAACAGGGGATTACTGCTCCTTTAGTTTTTCCCTGGCTTCCTGGGTGTTGAGCTCTATCTGCTAGTGCGGCAGGTCCTGCCCTGGGCATTTTAGGTCTAGGAGTGGTTGGCACTCTATAACAGGTTCCACATTGGGGGGAGCTGCAGGTGGGAGTTGCAGTTTATTGGGCCCATTAAGCATGGGAGATTGAGTTTGACTAATTACACATGTATACTACTGTGAGCACTGCAGCACCCTTCCTTGCCACCTGACATTGGGACAGCTGTCTACGTTTTCCTACCAAAAGTTTGGAGACTTTACCCAAAATGCTTGGATCTATTCAAAAACTGTATGCGGGACTGCATCTGTTACATTTGTAAATGCAATTATTACTCAGTAAAACAAGAAAAATATGTTTTACCTCGTGATTGTGTGTGGCAAAGATACGGAATTTGAAGTGGGATAATTTGCTGTATGGCTGCAGGCAGTTGAAAACTGCAACATAGCTGCCTTACTATATGTAGAGTTATGCGTTGAACTGTTTGATACGTACAGTATGCACAGCCTGGGGAGCTCATGATAGCAGCTGGTTAGGGGCAGGAGTGTGTGGTGCTTGGGTGACAGTGGGTTAGTCAGTGGCAGTGGACTTTCAGGTTCCTCCAGTGCATATGTTGCGTCCCCTGAGTTACATCGGCCTGGTGTCAGACAGCCTGTGTAGTTAAGGCAGCTTGTATTGCTGGCTGCAGCCCTGTCCAGTGTGGGTTTATTATCCTGTCTCTGTGTGTCTTGCTGGCTACACACTAGCCTAGTCAGCTGTGACTTATAAAATCTGACTACACACATCCAGCCCTGGTATTGGCTTTGGCTCTTGTGGCTCCCTATATAAGCATCATCAACCTGTGCCTCTTTGCTTGCTCTGACCTCAGCCTGTCCCTGGATTACCCTTTGCGAGCCACCAGCCTTTGACCTGAGCTCATCCCTGGATTACTCTCTGGTTCTGTCTTTTGTCTTCAGTCCATACCTCTGCTTGGTACCTGGGACTGGCTCATCACTCAGTTCAGAGCATATAGTCTAAGTCCTGAGGGCATCCAAGTACCGATAGGCGCGCTTGCCTTATGGTAACGGCAGCTGCTATAGTGGAAACAACCCATCACTATTTGCTCTGACTGCATGCGTCTGCACCTAGTCCTCACACCTGGAACATGACCCACCCAGGGACCTATACTGGAACCACAAGTATAGTAGAGGCCTGGTATGTAAATGTAATTGTCACGTACCTTTTGGAGCCTGAAGTGATGAAGGTACCAAAACCCCTGTATAGCATAACAAGACAGTCAAGAGACAGAGGGCACAAGTGCCAGAAGACTGCAGGATGAAGTGCTGGGGCTGATAACAATCTTCAGGAAGAAATCAACGCAGGAGATGCACATCTGAAATGCAGTCTAGGCAAGATCAAGGTCAGGTGCAAGCCAGACAGCAGACGGAATTGTAGTCGAGGGACAAGTCTAGGCCAGAGCCATGCAGACAACATAGTACCGAAACAGCAGAGAAAGAGCAGAGTCAGGAACAAAGCCGGGGTCAGGAACACAGAAGATCAGCAGGATGATCAAGACGAGCCGGGTCTTTAACTGGAAACAAAGGTCAGGATACAGAATATTGGAAGCAAACAGCTGACGATCATACAGTGCTGACCATCAGAGAGTCACAGTTTAAATAGCCTGTCTGGCGGCAGAATCCGTAGCACGCGTGCATCAACGCAGAGGCACACACCCAGGCCTGGCTGTGTGGGCCATACCATGCACATGCGCAGATGCTCACACAGCACCACTGGCAATGGCTTCTCGGCAGACTTCTTGACATTGCCTCCTCCTAGGGGGCAGCCTCTGTATGCCCATTCGGATCCTTTTTCCAGGATGCTTCTGAAAAAAGGCTCATATCAAGTGCTTGGCATGAACAGTATCTTCACGTTCCCATGAATTTTCTTCTGGCCTGTTACCTTTCCATTTAATTCAATATTGGATTTTACCCCCTCGTTTTCTGCAGTCAAGGATGGCTTCGACTTCAAATTCTCACCATCAATAATGACAGGAGCTGCTGGTTCGGTATTTCGTCCAGGAAAGAGATTAGTGACATCAAGCTTGAGCAATGAAACATGAAGACAGGATGTATGTTATAGGAAGCAGGCATTTTCAGTTTGAAAGCAACTGGATTAACTTACTTTTCTATAGAAAATGGACTCACAAACCTGGAACCCAGCTTTTTCGATGGGCAGGCCAGCTTTATATTAGCCATAGAAAACCACACATGATCCCTTGGTTTCAAGTCCAACTCACCCCTTCATTTCTTATCAAAGGCTTTTTTATGATCTTCCTGCGCTTTAGAAATTACCTTAGGACTTGATTGTTGGACATGAAAAAGTTCAATTTATCTTGAACTGTGGGCAAAGAAGATTCAGACAAGCTGAGCAGTAGAAAAGTTGGATGATGACCATAATTGGCTGGCTGGTATCAGAATGAACCAAGTTATTGTAGGCAAATTATGCTAGTGGTAACAGATACCCAGTCATCTTGCGAGAAAGAAGATAAGCAAAGGAGATATTGTTCTAGAGTTTGATTAGATCTTTCCATTTGGCCGATAGTTTCTCGGTTATAAGGAGAGACAGGGTTGGATGTTCAGAGCTTCACATAACACCTTCCAGAACTTGGAAGTAAATTGAACCCCACAATCGGAGACAATGTTACTAGGAAACCCGTGGAGCCTAATGATGTCTCTCAAGAAGATTTAGGCTGTTTCAGCAGCAGACGGAATAACCTTGATAGGTGAAAAATTGACAATTTTTGAGAGCAGATCAATCACAAAAAATTCCTATGACACCCTCAGGGGGGAAATTTGACAGTAAAGTCCACGGAAATAATGTCTTAAGATCTTCAGGGTAATCGGAAGGGTCCTTAATAAACCCAAGCTGTTGACCGGCTTCCCTTATTTATGATACACGTGGTGCAAGAACTTACGTAATGTTTACAATCTGTCAACAAGTTTGGCCACCAAAAGTGATTCTGCACTAGGTCAGAAGTTTTGCAGCCCCCAAAATGTCCAGCAATGGGAGAATCGTGACAATATTCGAGCACCGATAGGTGGAGATTCTGAGGCACAAAGATCTTCTTATCTATAAAAAGTATTCCATCCTCTCCTCGTAGACCTACATTTGAAAGAATCCCTTCTGTGGAGGAGGCTTACCTAATTTGAGAGACAAGGTGTGTCTGGAGCAGCAGACCTACTGTTCTTCAAGCAACTTTTTTGCTTGAAGAACAGTATGTGGATGAGTAGGGGAGTCTGTTTCTGGAAACATGAATTAAAGTGCATCAGGTTTCCCATTCTTGGACCAGGACGATATCTGATGTGAAAGTTGAAGTGGGATAAGAATAATTCCCACTTTGCTTGGCGTGGAGTCAGTTGTTTTGCAGATCTGAGGTACTCCAGGTTCTTGTGGTCTGTAAAGAATAGGAGTTGATGAGCCACTTCTTTTAGCAAGTAAATCCAATCTTTAAGGGCAAGTTTGATGGACAGTAGGTTCTTGAGGCCTCTGTAGTGGTGGAGGGGGTTGGAGGTGAGACAACAGGTGGAGTCCGGGTCAAAGCCTAAATTCGTCCTTCCCATTGGTAGTATCCTTCTTGAAGTCCTTTGACGGCTTGTGTAAGAACTGTGATTTGTTGACAAAACTCTTTCATGTTAGAGGCCCCCCTCTCAGGCTCCAGATGGCTAAGTGATATAGTCATGTATCTTTTCAGAGCCTGAAGTGATGAAGGACGCCTCTCTTACAACTCTGGTTCCATGAATAGCAGAACAGGAAAGTCAGGGCACAGAAGAGCACGAGTGCCGGAAGACTGCAGGCTAAAGTGTTGGTCCTGATGACAATTTTCAGCAAGAGAGCAACGCAGGAGATGCACATCTGGAATGCAGTGTTGGCAGGACCGAGGTCAGGTGCAAGCTGAGTCGAAACCAAGCGGGTGATGAGGTACCAGACAGCAGACAGAATTGTAGTCAAGGGACAAGGCGAGGTCAGAGCCGTGCAGACAACGTAGTACCAGGACAGCAGACGAAGAACAGAGTCAGGAACAAAGCCGGGGTCAGGAACACAGAAAATCAGCACAATGGTCAAGATGAGCCAGGTGGAGAACTGGAAACAATGGTCAGGATACAGAATAATGGAAGCAAACAGCTGACAATCACTTAGTGCTGAGCATCAGGGGGTCACAGTTTATGGAGTCTGGCACCAGAACACATAGCACGTGCGCACGCTGGTGAGTGTCAAGCGCAAACGTGCAGCATCCAAGCAGAGGCGCACACGCAGGCCTGGCATAGATGCTCACGCAGCGACACTGGCGACAGCTTCTTGACGGACAGTCATTTAGGTATACTTCCTTATTAAGGGCTATACATAGTTACATAGTTACATAGTATTTGGGGTTGAATAAAGACATACGTCCATCAAGTCCAACCCATATAGGTCCACGCATCATCTCATTCTTAGGGATACTGGTATCCCTGGATATTACGGTCCCTCAAGAAATTGTCCAAACGTTTCTTGAACAAATCTACACTCTTGGCTGAAATCACTGCCGATGGCAGTGAGTTCCAGACCTTAACCGCTCTTACTGTAAAGAACCCTCTTCGCCCATTGTGCTGGAATTGATTGGGGGGGGAGCTGAGCCGACGCCCCCCCCAGCGACAAGCGAGCCGGCCCGACTGTCCGGGGAACAGAGTTCTGCTACATGAGGTGGCGTGTGGCATGAGGAAGGAAACCAGGGCGGCTGCGGTGGACTCACCATTGATCATGGGTGCATGCAAGCAGCTATAACGGGACACTCGCAGTGGCAGACTCGGGAGGGAGCACGAGAAAATTGTCGCTCCTGTGACTTGTCATTACACTGGCCGCGCCGACAAATCACGGCAGGAAAGCAGAGGGCTGCTGCATTGAAGGGACCTCGTGGCTGCCTAATTTGTGTTAGTAGAAAGCTGCCCAAGCTGGCAGCGGCAACAGCAACAAACAAAAAGAGAGACCAGGTGAGATCTCTGTCCCGGAGTAAGAGGGGGAGAGCTGATGGGCTGAGGGGACAGTGGTAGTTTGTGTTCACTGACCCCTCAGTAGTAGAGGTGGCCACACTGGCAGAGGAAGAGCTGGGGGGGTCAGTGGTCACAGGTGGTAATAGGTCAGAGGTGGGAACAGAGTGAGAGCTGGGGGGTCAGTGGACACAGGTGGTGGTGGGTCAGAGGTGGGCACACTGGCAGAGGAAGTGCTGGGGGGTCAGTGGACACCGGTGGTAGTGGGTCAGAGGTGGGCACACTCAGAGGAAGAGCTGGGGGGTCAGTGGACACAGCTGGTGGTGGGTCAGAGGTAGGCACAGTGACAGAGCGAGAGCTGGGGGGTCAGTGGACACAGGAGGGAGTGGGTCAGAGGTGGGCACACTGGCAGAGGGAGAGCTGGGGGGGTCAGTGGACACAGGAGGGAGTGGGTCAGAGGTGGGCACACTGGCAGAGGGAGAGCTGGGGGGGTCAGTGGACACAGGAGGGAGTGGGTCAGAGGTGGGCACACTGGCAGAGGGAGAGCTGGGGGGGTCAGTGGACACAGGAGGGAGTGGGTCAGAGGTGGGCACACTGGCAGAGGGAGAGCTGGGGGGGTCAGTGGACACAGGAGGGAGTGGGTCAGAGGTGGGCACACTGGCAGAGGGAGAGCTGGGGGGGTCAGTGGACACAGGAGGGAGTGGGTCAGAGGTGGGCACACTGGCAGAGGGAGAGCTGGGGGGGTCAGTGGACACAGGAGGGAGTGGGTCAGAGGTGGGCACACTGGCAGAGGGAGAGCTGGGGGGGTCAGTGGACACAGGAGGGAGTGGGTCAGAGGTGGGCACACTGGCAGAGGGAGAGCTGGGGGGGTCAGTGGACACAGGAGGGAGTGGGTCAGAGGTGGGCACACTGGCAGAGGGAGAGCTGGGGGGGTCAGTGGACACAGGAGGGAGTGGGTCAGAGGTGGGCACACTGGCAGAGGGAGAGCTGGGGGGGTCAGTGGACACAGGAGGGAGTGGGTCAGAGGTGGGCACACTGGCAGAGGGAGAGCTGGGGGGGTCAGTGGACACAGGAGGGAGTGGGTCAGAGGTGGGCACACTGGCAGAGGGAGAGCTGGGGGGGTCAGTGGACACAGGAGGGAGTGGGTCAGAGGTGGGCACACTGGCAGAGGGAGAGCTGGGGGGGTCAGTGGACACAGGAGGGAGTGGGTCAGAGGTGGGCACACTGGCAGAGGGAGAGCTGGGGGGGTCAGTGGACACAGGAGGGAGTGGGTCAGAGGTGGGCACACTGGCAGAGGGAGAGCTGGGGGGGTCAGTGGACACAGGAGGGAGTGGGTCAGAGGTGGGCACACTGGCAGAGGGAGAGCTGGGGGGGTCAGTGGACACAGGAGGGAGTGGGTCAGAGGTGGGCACACTGGCAGAGGGAGAGCTGGGGGGGTCAGTGGACACAGGAGGGAGTGGGTCAGAGGTGGGCACACTGGCAGAGGGAGAGCTGGGGGGGTCAGTGGACACAGGAGGGAGTGGGTCAGAGGTGGGCACACTGGCAGAGGGAGAGCTGGGGGGGTCAGTGGACACAGGAGGGAGTGGGTCAGAGGTGGGCACACTGGCAGAGGGAGAGCTGGGGGGGTCAGTGGACACAGGAGGGAGTGGGTCAGAGGTGGGCACACTGGCAGAGGGAGAGCTGGGGGGGTCAGTGGACACAGGAGGGAGTGGGTCAGAGGTGGGCACACTGGCAGAGGGAGAGCTGGGGGGGTCAGTGGACACAGGAGGGAGTGGGTCAGAGGTGGGCACACTGGCAGAGGGAGAGCTGGGGGGGTCAGTGGACACAGGAGGGAGTGGGTCAGAGGTGGGCACACTGGCAGAGGGAGAGCTGGGGGGGTCAGTGGACACAGGAGGGAGTGGGTCAGAGGTGGGCACACTGGCAGAGGGAGAGCTGGGGGGGTCAGTGGACACAGGAGGGAGTGGGTCAGAGGTGGGCACACTGGCAGAGGGAGAGCTGGGGGGGTCAGTGGACACAGGAGGGAGTGGGTCAGAGGTGGGCACACTGGCAGAGGGAGAGCTGGGGGGGTCAGTGGACACAGGAGGGAGTGGGTCAGAGGTGGGCACACTGGCAGAGGGAGAGCTGGGGGGGTCAGTGGACACAGGAGGGAGTGGGTCAGAGGTGGGCACACTGGCAGAGGGAGAGCTGGGGGGGTCAGTGGACACAGGAGGGAGTGGGTCAGAGGTGGGCACACTGGCAGAGGGAGAGCTGGGGGGGTCAGTGGACACAGGAGGGAGTGGGTCAGAGGTGGGCACACTGGCAGAGGGAGAGCTGGGGGGGTCAGTGGACACAGGAGGGAGTGGGTCAGAGGTGGGCACACTGGCAGAGGGAGAGCTGGGGGGGTCAGTGGACACAGGAGGGAGTGGGTCAGAGGTGGGCACACTGGCAGAGGGAGAGCTGGGGGGGTCAGTGGACACAGGAGGGAGTGGGTCAGAGGTGGGCACACTGGCAGAGGGAGAGCTGGGGGGGTCAGTGGACACAGGAGGGAGTGGGTCAGAGGTGGGCACACTGGCAGAGGGAGAGCTGGGGGGGTCAGTGGACACAGGAGGGAGTGGGTCAGAGGTGGGCACACTGGCAGAGGGAGAGCTGGGGGGGTCAGTGGACACAGGAGGGAGTGGGTCAGAGGTGGGCACACTGGCAGAGGGAGAGCTGGGGGGGTCAGTGGACACAGCTGGTGGTGGGTCAGAGGTAGGCACAGTGACAGAGCGAGAGCTGGGGGGTCAGTGGACACAGGTGGTGGTGGGTCAGAGGCTGGCACAGTGACAGAGGGAGAGCTGGGGGTCATTGGACACAGACGGTGGTGGGAGAGGACAGAGGTGGGCACAGTGGCAGAGGGAGAGCTGGGGGGGTCAGTGGACACAGGTGGTGGTGGTTCAGAGGTGGGCACACTGGCAGAGGAAGTGCTGGGGGGTCAGTGGACACCGGTGGTAGTGGGTCAGAGGTGGGCACACTCAGAGGAAGAGCTGGGGGGTCAGTGGACACAGCTGGTGGTGGGTGAGAGGTAGGCACAGTGACAGAGCGAGAGCTGGGGGGTCAGTGGACACAGGTGGTAGTGGGTCAGAGGTGGGCACAGTGGCAGAGGGAGAGCTGGGGGGTGGGTGAACACAGGTGGTGGTGGGTCAGAGGTAAGCACGGTGACAGACGGAGAGCTGGGGGGTCAGTGGACACAGCTGGTGGTGGGACAGAGGTGGACACAGTGGCAGAGAGACAGCTGGAGGGTCATTGGGCACAGACGGTGGTGGGAGAGGACAGAGGTGGGCACAGTGGCAGAGGGAGAGCTGGGGGGGTCAGCGGACACAGGCGGTGGTGAGACAGAGGGAGTGGTGGGCTGTACAGACTCTCAGGTGGACTGCGCAGGTTCTATGGTGGGCTGTGCGGCCTCTCAGGTTGGCTACTCAGGTACTATGGTGGGCTGTGCGGCCTCTCAGGTTGGCTGCGCAGATTCTATGGTGGGCTGTGTGGACTCTCAGCTGGGATGTGCCGGGTCTATGCTGGGCTGTGTGGGGTCTTAGTAGGTCTGTGAAGTCTCACCAGGAGTCCCACTTGGTCAGTCTGCAGGTAAGGGTGGTATGGATCCACAGAAGAAGGAGGACATATTCAGCCGGCACTGTACACAGGAAAGCTGCAGGAACCTTGCTCGGGACCTTGGCAGCCTTCCTGTGAACCCCACCGCCTATTTACAGTTCTGGCTTCATTTTTAAAAGGGAGAGGAGGGAGTGCCACATGAAATGGCTCTGGCAGGCTGAATTCGGCCTTCTGTTTGACATAAGTGCTGTAGGGGGATCTTTTGCCTGTAGGGGGGATCTGATGCTTGTAGGGGGGATGTGCTGCATGTAGGGGAGATCTAATGCCTGTAGGGGGGATGTGCTGCACAGTGGCGTAACTGGAGTTACTGGCGCCCGGGGCAGAACAAAAATGTGCGCGGTACAGGGACAATGAGGACATACTGGGTCTAGAAATTCCCTGGGAGATATGGGGGGTGGTAAACAAGGGGCAATTAGGACATGCTGGGACTTGTAGTTCCCTGCAAAAAATGTGTGTTTGGTGGGTATTCAGGGACAATGAGGGCATGTTGGGTCTTGTAGTTCTCTGGGTGATATGTGGGGGTCTATAGCATATTTCTTAAGGGACCGTAATATACAGGGGTACAGGTACTCCTAGAATGAGATCCTAATAGGTTGGACTTGATGGACTAATGTCTTTATTTAACCACAAATACTATGTAACTATGTAACTATGTAACCCGGTCCCAGTCCGAGGCGTCCCGCCGCAGGTCTCTCCCTCTCTCTCTGTCTCTGATAATATACGGCGGCTGCTGCTCGCTGGGTCGGGTCCTCTCAGCCAAGGCCCCCAGAGCTGACCTAGTATGTGCCTGATTGTAAATCTTTTTTACCTCGGAGCCTGCATGTCACTATCCAGCTGCCGGCACCCCCCTCTCATGTCTCGCCCGGGGCAGCCGCACCTCCAGCCCCCCCGGTTGTTACGCCACTGGTGCTGCATGTAGAGGAGATCTAATGCCTGTAGGGGGGATGTGCTGCATGTAGGAGAGATCTGATGCCTGTATGGGGGATGTGCTGCATGTAGGGGAGGATGTGCTGCATGTAGGGGAGATCTGATGCCTGTAGGGGGGGATATGCTGCATGTAGGGGAGGATGTGCTGCATGTGGGGGAATCTGATGCCTTTAGGGGGATGAATGGGATAGTATTCGTCTGCATTTCTGTATCATGTATTGCTGGGATTCGTGTCCTCTATATCTGGTGCCATCCTGCATTGCTTGAAGCCTGAAGACCCCCAGAAAGGCATTTGGATGAATGTTCATAACTAAGGCATTGAGGTTTAGTTCTGCCCCGGGCTACTGTAGCTCTGGTTACGCCACTGCGTTGAACTGCTTCTATAAGATACAGCAGGATAGTAAAGTTGCAGTATCTTCTCTTGCCCTGGCTAGAGTCAGTCACATGTCAAGAGACCCTGGAATGCCTGTTGCTAGGTGCTATAGGTAGTTCATCAACAAGGTGGTTCACAATGCACTGCACCTGGCAAGCGGACTGGATCTAGCAACAATGGGTACGGTATAAACAATAACTGCCTGTTACTTCACAATACAGTATTGATGGTATGGTTGCCAGAGGTCTGAGAATTTTAGTTTATGCAATATAAATCCACAGTCCCTGTTTGCACAGCAAGCACCGCCAATGACCCACCAGCGGGTGGCAGCAAAGAGCTAGTCTCAGTACTTGCGGTTAGATGGTTCAGGAAGCTGATCCTCCCACTCTGCCAGTGAGTCCTGGAGTGGATGAAGAGGCTGCAGTGAGGCTTCCTGGGGTCTGCCTGAGATTCGAGAGGAGATGGTGGCTGTCTGAAAAGAGGTGAGCTAAACGGGTCCTGTAGTATTGTGGTGCCAGAAGCTTGTCTGGCATCCGCATCGGTTGCTGGAACGCCAGACAAGTCAGGAAATCCGGCTTAAGATGAGAAGGGAGGCGGGGCGGCGTGACGTCAGCGGCCTGAGGGCGGAACCCCGCAGCTTGTCCGTGACGTCACACGGGTGAGCCGCCGGGAGCCATTACAGGTTGTTTTTCAGGGGTTGGGCTTGGCCCCTTAGTTCCAGTGAAGGGAACTTTTAAGGCATCAGCATACCAAGACATTTTGGACAATTTTATGCTCCCAACTTTGTGGGAACAGTTTGGGGATGGCCCCTTCCTGATCCAACATGACTGCGCACCAGTGCACAAAGCAAGGTCCATAAAGACATGGATGAGCGAGTTTGGGGTGGAGGAACTTGACTGGCCTGCACAGAGACCTGACCTCAACCCGATAGAACACCCTTGGGATGAATTAGAGCCGAAACTGTGAGACAGGCCTTCTCGTCCAACATAGGTACCTGACCTCACAAACGCGCTTCTGGAACAATGGTCAAACATTCCCATAGACACACTCCTAAACCTTGTGGATGCCTTCCCAGAAGAGTTGAAGCTGGTATAGCTGCAAAGGGTGGGCTAACTCAATATTGAACCCTACGGACTAAGACTGGGATGCCATTAAAGTTCATGTGCGTGTAAAGGCAGGCATCCCAATACTTTTGGCAATATAGTGCATGTACCATTGGATAACTTTCCCTTCACTTCCTGTCCTTTAGCTACAGCAGAAATATAGACGAAATTTCCAGAACTGAGGGAAATTCCCCACTTAGACCCAGTGTCCCCATTGGAAGATTTCTCCTTACCTTTTGTTGTGGGACAGTTTGAAAAATATTGGATATCCCCTAATTTTCTTTCCCAATGACAGTGATCACCAGTACAAATAGAGGGGTGAATTTCACCAGTGGAGACACAGACAGTAACAGTAACAGTAACAGTAACTAACAGACAGTAACTAACCCTTCACCACTCTAGCCAACTCTAAGAAAAAAAAGTTTTTCCTAGAAATAAGCTTTAGGATACTTTTTGACTTGCATATTTTACTTGCCTATTCCTCCATATTTTTGTTATTGTACTAAATATAAGTATATGTAGATTAGCCATTAGAGGCAGAGTAGACACTTGAACTCCAGCTTTCCCTGCACACAGATCATACATTTAAACACATGCAGCTTATTTACTTGAGTTACAGTTTTCTTCTTGAAGCTGGCCTGGTGATGCCATGGGTCCTACCTCGTCTTCTTTGGCCCTTGGTGGTCCTTACCAATTCACAGAACAGCACTCAGTAATGACATGTGAACACCATTCTCTGCATTAGTACTTTGAGGCTGGTTGGCATGAGGGCACCCTGCCAGGAACAGCCCTGGCTTACAGGAAGTGGATTGAATGATTCATGCCGCCATTCAATCTGGAAGAGGAGTTACGGCAAGAGCTGGGAGTAGTGAATCTGTGTGGGGCAGCACTGGAGAAGATATGATTCTTACAGTAAAAGCTGCTCTTTTTTTTTTTACTTTGAACATGCTG